>NW_027316532.1:8632590-8947590 GCF_026437365.1 Eucyclogobius newberryi | reverse complement strand
GTAAAAGCATTAAAAAAGTATTACATGTGAAATTTAAGACCTCACGGTTTCCCAGCACAACACAATAAGCAGTGTACTTTTCCGATAAATGTTTAACTAAAATGCTTTGTATTCAACAATCAATGGTTTCATTATTACAGCAATGACATCACTTGCTTTCATTGGCGTTTTCAGCACATAAAGTAAATAATGGAGAAATGTCAGATGCTTAACCTGGTTCTCGTCATTCTTCTCAGGGAACTGGATGTTGACATCATGCTCCGTGCGGATGGTTGTGATAATAGCACCCTTACGGCCAATAATTTTAGGGTGATACTTGGGTTCCACAGTGATGGTCAGTTTGAAGCTCCTGAGTGCCTGGAAATGTGAAAACAGTCTAACGTCAACATCTGAGAAACGGCTGAACTCCAAATGAACGTTATGCATCTTCTGAATTCCTGAGGCTTTCAAACACTGCAGTTTACACTCAGCACTGACCCGATCCTCCTGCTCCACTTGCAGCTCTTTGACGCGTTCCAAGAGGCCTTCTTTGGCCCGATCAAGGTGACTGGACAAGCCGGTGATTGCGATTTTGTCGGACTGTCGCTCAGGGGCAGGCACTTGAATGTTCACCTAAGAGCAACCGAAGCAAAAGAACAGGTCAGATTACATTTTAAGTTAAAGAAAACATAAAAGCTTTGTCAAAAACATTGTCCGCATGGTATACCTCAAATTCATCCATCATCTTGCGAATTCCACTTCCTTTCTGTCCAATAATGTATCGGTGCAGCTCAAAAGGCACTTCCACCTCAATAGTGACGGGAACCAAGGCCTAAAGAACCGAAAATTCAGGTAAAAACCTACTGACGGTATAATAGAAGAAGCTGAGCGTGTGAACTTCTATATTGACCTTCAATGCCTCCACAGCAGCTTCGCATCGCTCCTTTCGCCCAGAGATCACAATTATGTCACACTTTTTGGGTGCGTTTGGATCCACTGGCTCCTTCAGTGGCTCCTTCACTGGCTCCTTCGCTTCTACGTTGGCCTCTCCGTTGGCCTCTCCGTTGGCTTCTACGTTGGCCTCGCCCTTGGCCTCTACGATGGCCTCGCCGTTGGCCTCGCCGATGGGCTCTACGATGGGCTCTACGATGGGCTCTACGATGGGCTCTACGATGGGCTCTACTTTGGGCTCTACTTTGGGCTCTCCGTTCTCCTGTGCTGGCGGTGCTTCTGTGCGAGGTGCGGCTAGAAAGAGGAAACATGTTACGTTATTTTCATGTCTTGCAGCAGTTGGTGGATTTCGGACTGTAAAACGTGAATGTAAAGCGCAAGAGAAAGTATTCCCCATCGTTTATAAGGCTGTAGGTGACCAAAGCTGTGATCTTTGCATGGATTCTTGAAAAAATTCAGAATATCCATGATTTGACCCAAACTGGACTTACAAAACAACATAACTACACATACAGCGAAGTACTAGTAAATGCTGTCTTCACAAATAAAAAGAGAGTTCAAATATTAAATTCCCTTCAAAACCTCCAGCCAACTAAGTTCATGCCTTACTTCTGCTTTTGAGCATATAGAATTGTATAATTCTATAAAGTAATTAGTCGACAAATAAAAATAATTGTCGACTAAAAACAACATCAAGAGTTAACTTGCATGTAAAATCAACTACTCTAATTGATTACATGGCATTTTATGTCCAAACGATTCACTAATATTTGACCTAATCATTTAAATGCCTTGACCCCATGAAAGGGTTTTGTTTTTGTTGGAATCTTAACCATTTTGCTTGGCTTTAAATGATAAAATACTGTAAATATTTCCTAAAGTAAAATACCAATGTTTCCTTTTTTTGTCGATAATTGTAAAATCGCAATAACTGTAACTCTAAAATGTGATATTGTGTCATCCTACAGCGTGTTGTGATAAGTAGACTCACCTGCGTTATAGGTGTCGATGCAGCCTTGTTATTTAGGGAATTGATATGGAGCAGAAAGTCATGGGAGAACCAGGCTCCAACATAGTAAAGGTCATTCTCTCACCTTGAAGGTCCTCCCGATCTGGGAACTTGATCTGCACGTTGTGGTCTCTAGTGATCTGTTGGATCCTGGAGCCTTTGGGGCCCATGATGGAGCGGTGGAACTTCTGAGGAATCACACACTCCACGGTCACCTGCGCCTCCTGCAAGTGATGAAAACGGGGAACAATTGTTTAAAGAAACAGCCCAAATGAACATGAGGGGAGTAGCATCAGGACAATTACACAAGGATGCAGAAGACGTGCTGCCAAGGTCGTATATAGCTCAAAATAGTTCAAATGCTATGAATAGTTTCTTTACATATACTAACCAGGTCCTCAACAATCTCCAGCATGCGTTTCTTAGCAGCCTCCACACATTCTTGGGCTCCTTTGAGAGACACTTTGTCGCTCCCAGACGCAGTGCGAGGGAAGCTGACCATCACACCTCCGTATTCATCCGCCAGATCTCTCAGGACTTGACCACGCCGAGCCACGAAGTAACGATGGTGCTTTGGGTCCACGAGCATGGTGTCCTCCACCACATTATCCTGCCAAAATACACAAATCATTTTAGAATTATGAATTACATATACCATTTTCTTCCTAGGTCAATAAAATTAGAATAATTCTGGTAAATCTCCTCAGTAGGACTGCAAGGGAATCAATATTGCCAAATCACACTTAGTCGACCCCATTTAGGAATGGGGGATATTGACAAAAGATTATTTTTTTGTATCCTGATAATGAGAGTCAGATGTCATTCCAACAAAAATGCGTTAAAACAAGTGTTTAATCAAACTGTGTTGTTTAGAAGATATGCCAAATTTGAATACCATCTACATTTTTAGATATCACCGCTAACCTCGTTATTTCACCTTCTACAAAGAAGTTCCAAAAATGCACAGTCTCCTCAGTCTAAAACAAAAGACTAGCTCTCCTCATGAACTCTTTTCGGCCTTTACTTTTATTACCACATTATTTCTCCTACTCAGCCCACATCTGGTACAAAGTAATTGGCTCCTCACCAGACTCTTGATGAGTTCCTCCAGCTCCCTCTGTGCCTCCTTCACGGCCTCCTCAGTGCCCACCACAGTGATGAGCTCCTGGTCCTTGTCGTCCGCTGTGGGGAAGATGATGCGCGCTCCTGTGCTGTCACGGACCTTACGGATGTTTCCACCTCCTTTACCGATCAGGAACTTGTGGTACTCAGGCTTAGCACGCAGCTCGGCAGTGTGGCTCTTAATTTGCTGTAGAAGGAATATAAATTAAGTTTTGAATGCAAAGTCATCAACAGAGGTTTTTTTTTAAGCTATAATAAAAAAAAAATACTACTTTAGGTGTACAAAACAAATCAAGATATAGTTTATTGTCATTGTATGCCAGCCAAGAACGGAAGTGCATGAAACGACTCCCTCTGGTGACCGACAAGACAACCTACATCAACAATCAATGCACTGGATTATTTAGCAAATTGAAACAGCAATTTCTCAGTAAACTGGAAACCAAATAACTTTCCAATTGTTTGCTCATAATTCATGTATTTAATTTCTTCTTTACAAATACTTAAGTGCTAAATTATTGACAAAGATATTGACGCCTTGTTTCAGGGCAAAGGGTTGCATTTTTCTCATCTGTATTAAATTTAATATTGTGCAAATCCAACAGTGAAAGCCTAAGTGTCAATGTTTGATGTGGAAATGAGTTGGAAGTGCTCTTTTAGATGAGCAGAGTCCACCTTTCTAAGCTCTACAAACCTTCTCCTCAGCCAGGGCCAGCAGCTGTTGCTTGGCCTTCTCCACCTCCTCCGCTGGTCCTCGGATCGTCACTTTGTCGATTCCGGAGCCTTCAGTGGGAAAGTGAATGTGCACCCCTCCACACTCCTCCATGATGGACCGCACCAGACGGCCCTTTGACCCGATCAGGGAGATGTGCAGCTTGGAGGGGATGGACACCTCGATTTCTGAAATGTTTGCCTGGAAACAAGATAAATTTCATATGAACCACTGTTTACTACATGTTGGATCGCAGTGTGTTTTTCTTACCAGCTCCTTCTGAATAGCCAGGATGCGATTGCGTGCAGCTTCACAGTTTGCCTTTTTCCCAGTAATGATGATCATTTCGGAGTTACTGTTCTCAGCAGGCAGGTCGATTTTAGTGTTTGTTTCTTCGCGGATCTAGAGAATAAGGGTTATAAACAAAACAAAAATTTTGTATAAATCAAAATGACCACAAGTGAATGCAGCATTGTGGCATACCTTTTTGATGTTAGAGCCTCCTTTGCCAATAATATTTCTGTGGAACTGCTTGAAGATGGGGACTGAGACAGAGAAGCTGTTCTCCACCTGGATCAAAGTACTAAAGATTAAGCAGTGTTTCAGATTTATAGTCGAGAGGCTAAACAACCTGCATTTACCATTTCAGCCACAATCTTCTGCATAAATTTGGAGCATTTCTCAACCTCATTTCGTGGGCCTCTGAGTTGCACAATGTCACTTTTTTGTGCAGGGTCGGGGAAGTTGATGATGACCTGTGAGAATCAGTAGAGATCATCCTTTATTCTTGTAGAATTATAATCACATGAATATTGCAATGATCTCAAACAAAGTGAATCTAATTTTACCTCAGGAAATTTGTCCCGCACTTCTTTGATCTTCTCCCCTTTTTGGCCAATAATGGCTCGATGAAAACGCTGTTCAATGATCAGGTCCTTTGTACGCTCGTTCTCCTGTAATTCACATCGGATTAATTACATCCATAAGGCAGAAGTATTAAACATAATATTGTACGGACCATGCGTGACGCCAGCTCAAGCAGCTCCTTCTTGGCTTCCTGAACACCCTGTGGATCTCCTTCAATTCGAATCAAGTTGCTCTTCTCGTTGTCAGGAGGGATTCGGACAGTCACCTTGTGCAATTCTTTAATGCGGTTGACTAAAATGACAATTAAATGAATTATTACATTGTGTAAGATAAAAAATAAAAAGCACAGCAGCCTTTGACTCACTATTAACTCCTCCTTTTCCAATCAGATGTCTATGGAACTTGGGATCCACACTAATCTCTGCGTAGTCCATTCGGCTCACCTTTAGGGGAAAGATAAGACGAGGTCAGGATTAGATATTAGCAAGGTTTCTTGATAACAATTTACACTGTTCATTGTAATGTTTATGTAAAATAATTTCATACCAAATCTGTAACAATGGCTTCAATTTGGGTTTGCACCATCGATACGTCTTTGGTAGGTCCTTCCAGGGTGATCTTCTCTTCTCCTTCGGTGAACTCAATGTGCACCTACAAACAGACACCCATATATATATATATTCAAAACTACAGAAATTAAAACTGTTAAAAAAACGTATTTATAAAAAAGGGTTTATCAGACCTTGGGCATTTGTTGAGTGATCTTGGCCAAGTTCTGTCCCTTCTTACCGATGATAAAACGATGAAGCCAAGAAGGAGCTGATACCGAGGAAACGGTGTAACTGTTTGCCTACAAAGAAAAAACAAAACATCTAGTATATTATACATGCAATCAAATGTCAATTCATATTGCTGTGGATTTCCACCTCTTCCTAAGCTATACGCAATCAGTGAAATAAATCTGTTTAATCAGTGTAATAAAGTCAGGTTTTATAGTAGTTCAATTTGTTTGATCAAAAAGACACAGCAACACAACTCAAATTTTCATTGTTATTATTTGTAGTCCAGTCAGCATTGTTTAGATATTACCCTTATCTGGTTCAATTTAATTTATATCTGATCTAATCTAATCTAAACTGCACAAACAACACTCAAATTAAGGTTTACCTTGGCATAGACTTCAGTGAGGGCCTGTCCCAGGCGGTCAGGCTCCCCACGAAGGATGACAGTTTCTGAGCTGCTGTCGGACGGTGGGATTTCGACAGACACACCAGTTCGTTCCAAAATCTCCTGCAGAGTGTTTCCCTTGGGGCCGATCACATATTTATGCTGAGACTTCTTCACCTCCACAGCAATAGTGGTGGTGTTCTTCTTCTGTAAAACAAAAGAGTTGTTAGAAGACTTCACTTTATTGAAATCCAACTAACTTATCCTGGTTTAAATGTTTTTTTTTCCCCCCGTAGCAATTTACAGTGTGGCAAAATATAGTGCATCATTTACTTATGGGTCAGATCAGTTTGACTTCATTAATACCTTGTCGTCATAAATCTTCTTGATCAGAACCATAGCAAGGGCCACCTGCTCCTTTTCCCCGGTGATGACTATTTCGGTTTTGTTGACACTTGGAGGAGGCACGTTAATGCGGGCGCCAGTTTCCTGCATCATCTCTGACACCAGTTTGTTATAGGCACCAGTGAGGAACGGGTGGAACACTTTGTCAATGTTCACCCTCTCCACTGCACGCTTGTCCTGAAAAATATGAAACCAAACCATTTAAGATAACTTTTCTTTGACATAATAACATGTGTTTATCCCCATGAGATCGGCAAATGGACTAGTTTGGCGTAATTATTTTTTTCTTCATACTCGTGCTTGAGTATTTTTTTCTGATTAGATGCTTTATGGATTTCTTTATTTTTAAATCAATAATACTATATAGTCAAGTCTAAATTACAGGTGTTTGCATTTCAAAATCAGTCATTATTACCACAAAGCCATTGCTTGTATAAAAACACATAACATAAAAGTTATAATATACTATATTGCTAAGCTCAACATTAATGTATTAAAAATTAGGGTGTCAATTTAGTCATTAAATGCATAACAGAGTTTTGACCCTTTTACATATACAGTACATTAAAAAAATGCTGGATTGCATGAAGACCAAGAAAACCTGAGTGACACTGCAATATGTATGGACTAATATCAAATCAAAAATTTGTTCAGTTCTTTGTCCGAGATGGGGAAATTTTTAGATCAAACTAAGGTAAGCAGCTAATGTTAGCGAATTTATACTCTGACTGTTTATTTTATACCAAGGTTGTTTATTCATAATCACGCCAAAACAAAGCTTCTATCCGTGTTCTTTCAGCCGTGTTGTGCTGCTCTGCATTCACTCTCACAATATTACGGACCTGTTCAATAAAATATAATATTAACATAATCGGTTAACCGACTATTAGCTGCAAAGGGCGCCAACTAACAGTTAAAAAGGAAAATGTGAACTTGTGCACCCCAATTTGAAAAACACTGATAAAAATAAATGTGGTGTAGTTTTCCGTTTGTTACCTGCTCAGCTGAAATGAGCAGAATCTCATGCTTTGCCTTCTCCAGGCCTTCCTTTGTTCCGGAGATCTTGATCTGGTTGCTGGGATCGTCTGGTCGTGGGATCTGGATTTTGGTGGCAGTCTTGAGCTCGAGCTCCTGAAGCTTCTCCCCATTTTTACCGATGACAAAGCGATGGTGCTCTTTGGGAATGGCAACAGTAGCCGAGGCCTGCAAAATGGTTACACAAATTTAGTATTACAAGCCAAATTAAAATGCCATTACTAGCTATAAGAAATGGGAACTAAATCAACCATGTCCCGATTCACTACTGCTTCATACTACTGCTTTTTTATTCTTGGTCTAAAAGATATTCAGTAGTAGATCTACAATACAGTCTTTCTACATCAGTGGTCACCAAACGAAGTGAAATTAAAACCCTTTTGCCGCAGTTCACGCAGATCCAGCGCCGTCCGCACACGTTACTTAAAGATGCATCACTTTCAGTTTACAACTTTATCAACTCATTACTATGCGATTACTGGATGTATTTAAAAAAATTAAATGTGACATGAGCTGGACATCTCATCTGTTGCATTCTCTACATACCCAGCTCTCAAATAAATAGGCCTGGTGGAGTATTTGGTGAAACACGAAGCTTTGGATGATGTGTTCTATATCTAGAACAGGATGACGCGCGCTAAAGAAAGGCTCAAAGGGCGCCCGGGTTGGTGACCCCTGGTCTACACTAAAGCGAAAGATGTTTGAAATCATACCGTGATAAAAGCATCTTGAGATCTAAATGACCCTTTAACAAACAAACAAACCAAAGAAAGATATTTCATAGATATTGTACAGACCTGAGTCTGCAGTCGGGACACGATTTCCTTGCGAGCCTTCATCACAGCGTCCAGTTTTCCAGACACCATGATGGAGAGGCCCTGGTCTTTAGCCAAGGAGAGCTCCAGATGGGCTCCAGTCTTATGCATGATGTCAACACAGACCTTCGCCTGGTCTCCCTCGCCAAACTGGTTGAGGTCCTTGTACTTGCGCTCCTCAAGTGGCACATGGAAAACCTAAGGAATACAAATGAGTTATCTATCATTATCTACTCAATATGTCAGAGTGGTAAAGGAGTCACAATTAATACAAAAAGCAAAACTATATAAGAACAAGTTTGTCAACGTCTTAGATTGTTTTAGCATGTAATTCTTATGTTGATGGTCCTGTATTTCCCCCCCCCCAGAATTGTTCAGAATTATTGTAATTGACTTCCTGTATCTATGGGTGGGAAGAGGCTCAAAGTTTGATGTACTCTACCATCAATGACCTGTGCCTCACCGGGGGTCAAAAGCAATAAGTAAGTGTTATCAATGCATAGTGTGTCCTTGGGCCAATCCCGGGTCTGTGTTCACTGATGTACAAATGGGTGAGTGATTTTGAACGGGTGAATGACTCCTTGATGTAATGTGCTTTGCTTTATAAATGTGACCTCATTGTGAAACAGTGACGGCAACAGATGCAGTAATTTTATCCACCCCAACACATTTTGTTGCTACTGTTTTTCTTTGGTTACACAAGTGATTTATGTGCTTGATAGATCAAATCAAAGCTAGTTTGGCTTTGCTTGTTTTAAAATAACATGACATATCGATGATCATATAAAAAGCAAAATTAGATACCTTATGGTATGGTTTACATAATTCAAAAGAGTCAGGTCAGGATTCAAAGTGTGTAACATATTCTTTTATACTGTGCAATCCATTGGACAAATGTTGAACACAGTCTCTATAATTATAAATAAGATAAGATATTCCTTTATTGTCCCACATGGGGAAATTTCATTGATGCAACGCAGGTAGATACAGAAGAAAAGAACACTTTTAGAAAGTTTGAAAAAACTCAGTAGAAGATCTCCTATAAACAAAAACTCCCATTACCCAACAAGGGATGGAGGGGAAAAAAAATTAAAGATAATATATATATATATATATATATATATATATATATATATATATATATATATATATATATATATATATATATATATATATATATATATATATATATATATATATATATATATATATATATATATATATATATATATATATATATATATATATATATATATATATATATATATATATATATATATATATATATAATAAAAAAAATATAATGTAATTCTGTAAGTAAGCATAACCTCGGTGTAGAGCATTTACAAAAAGTACCTGGGTGATAACAGAAGACTTGAGAGGCCGCAGCTTAGTAGCCCAGGCGTTGGTGGTTTCCTGGGTGGCCTCAGGTGTCACTGCCTTCTCGGGGAGAGGAGGGAAGGCGTCCTTATACGTAGGGAGGGCGTCCTCCTCCTCTCCACCAGCACTGGGTCCTGCCACAGCAGCTGCTGAAGAGAAAAGTCAATACATTTACTCAATGTGGATTTGAGTTATAAACTGCACATATTTTGTCCTAAACTTACCTCCTCCAACCTGCTCTGGCATGAGCCCATTGCGGTGCTCATTGAAGCTTTCCTGCGTAAGTACAGCGACTGAGCTCATGGTCAAAATCCCACGCTAACAGAGTCCGAGTGCGTCACTGCAAACAAAGGCAAACCATTTCATTATAAAACGGGGAAACATTTTTCAAATATAATTTAAAAAAGGTCTATGGGAAAGACTTCACAATTAAGCAAAATATAATTTTAATAAAAGGCAAAGTCATAAATTAAGCCATCTCATCATTTTGGCTATTCAGAGTTTGTTTAGTTTGCAATTAATGTACAAGTATTGTGTACAAAAGGTTGTACTTAATTTTCACTTATGTAGGCTCTGGAGAACAAAATGCCCAACTGGGAAAATTTATTTTTTTATTATTGTTAATAATCCAAGATGTATTAATATCCTCATTCTCTGTGTCTTCTCAGAGACTGAAACTAGCATGGAAACCAGGAGGCTCATGAGAGACGCAATCATGCATATTAGTCAAATGAGACGTCTCTTGAGGATTATGTGTTGAACCGACTGCACTTTGCCTTGAAGAGAAGGGTCATTCTGTTATAGTTCATAGTCATGTCACCCACTTCGTGCACCTACATCTCAAAATCAATTTTCGCCTTCATTGTTTTATTTGGACAACTCCCGGGTTACAGTGACACAAAAAAATGTTGCAACTGCTTGTGACAATCCACCCCAAGTTTAGTAAATGTGATAGGTTTGCAGTCATCCATTCAAAAACTGGTTAAAGAGACACTAAACTAGCATCACCAGTGGCCTTTAGAAACATTAGCCCAACTAATCGGGCTTTTATCACAAGTAATTTATGTTAAAAAACTACCATGCTTTATCTATCTGAATACAACTATGCTGACATAGTAATACGTGAGACTGTCCTTAGCCCAACAAAACATGTGTGGGTAGGGCCTGAGTTAAAGTACATAGCGTCTTTTGAAAAGTGTCACTGTCCAATGCTACTCTAAGTAGGCAGGTAGAGAATATCTGGCTGCACAGTTAAGAGGATTTGCCTACTGACCCGACAGCATGTCCATAGTGAATTGGATTAAATAGGCCATGCAGAAAGGCACTCTCTCCAAATCATTGCCATCTTTTCACTTTTAGACTCACATTTATTCATAAGAAAGCAGAGTTTGTGAGAAATGAATGCAGAGAGCACTTCTGAAACACTAGATCAAAATGGAAGACGGGCCTCCTAGGTAGCTGGCAAAGAAAAACTCTTGTCGGGCCAACAGGGGCAAAGGAATGTGGGTTTTGGGGTGTAGAATTTTACCTTCAAGCTTTCAAAATATTACCAGAGGAGTTGTCAAGGTCAAGATGCTACGGGACTAAA
This sequence comes from Eucyclogobius newberryi, assembly GCF_026437365.1. Classification (NCBI taxonomy): domain Eukaryota; kingdom Metazoa; phylum Chordata; class Actinopteri; order Gobiiformes; family Gobiidae; genus Eucyclogobius; species Eucyclogobius newberryi. The sequence continues at coordinate 8,936,560 of NW_027316532.1, read as the reverse complement.
TTGATACTAAAATGTGATGGGAATCTTCTCGTCTTAAGCGATTGAAGGGATATGGCAGTAGCTGAGGTAGGCTGCTCAGCTGGCCATTTCCCTCTTTAGCACACTTCATAACCCCTTTTATGGCCTCCTTCTTGTCAAGCTTCATAAAGTTAAAGTTGCCCTGCACTGTGCAATAGGACTCCTTTCCAGTCTGAACATTTTTATTATAAATGGCTACTTAAAACTACGTATGCATAGAGTCTTGTAAAGTCAAGAAAGGAGCAGTGACATGTGTTCACATTTAGCGCCTGTCGGAAAAACAAACAAGGATGTGGTGAAAAAACATATTACACAGTAGATTATAGAATATGCCGCTCTTTAGTTCGATTTTAGGGTGAAATGGCAGCAAACAGGTGTGACAAATGTTTTATTCTAACAAATTACATCAAATTAACTGAAATGCTTGTCCTTATCAAAATAGGTTGCTGCAGTTATTATGAACACACTCTTGTTTGACATGGCCTTTAACTACATGGATGACATTCAAGAATAATTTGGGGTATTGGGATTGTGTAGACCAGTGAAATCACAATCACGTTGTAGAGCACATACAGTACCCTTCATTCAGTTTTATCAAGGAAAGAATAATAATAATAATAATAATAATAATAATAATAATAATAATAATAATAATAATAATAATAATAATGATGATGATGATAACACATTACAAAACAGATAATAGGAGCAAAATGGGAAGAATAATAGTTTTGAGGCTGTAAAACTTACCAGCTAAATGGTCAGTTACCAGATAATCCGTCCTGTAGGGGGTAAACGCCCGTCAGCCTGCCAGCTTTTGCCTGAGGGAAACAAAAACAATTAACATCAGAATACCCCCCCAGGCACCTGGATGAAGGGCCACCTAAACTACATTTACTCCACAGTCAAAAAAAAATATATATATATATATATATATATATATATATATATATATATATATATATATATATATATATATATATATATATATATATATATATTTTGAATTGATTCTATTATGAACAATTGAATGTGTGGTCAAATAGATTGATATAATTTATATTGAAATATTACGGTTTTGGTGGATTTAGCCTCTTCCCTTTGATAAAGTTACAATGACAATCACTTATTTTTCTGGCTGAAGTGAAAGATTTATCTCAAGCTCACAATTACTACCTTTCAAGATATAACTGTGGAGTAAACATGTCACACACAGCTCAAATGGATAGGGTAATTGTGCCCTCACAGTGGCTGGACCCTATTACAGTCCAAGGGCCAATAACATTATACCCAAATCCCAGATTAGGGGTTAAGCAGCTGGTTAGTATCTGTGTCTGTGCGAGCTAACATGTTATCAAGTTAACTACATGAGCAAGAGTACAGTAACTGCTGGCTCTGGAGCAGCAAGGAATCTGGACCGATGCTTTATACACCAAAATATAGCAATGTATAAGCCTCAAAGACAAGGATAGGCTAGGATAGGAAGGCCCTTTTGCTTACATTTGTTTCCAAAACTACAAGTCTTCTTGTTGATAAAAAAAAATAGTAGCACAAAATGTATTTCAGGGTTCAAAACACCACAGCTCATGAAGCATTTTAGCAAATACCACAAGCCCCAGAGCATTTTCTGACATTCACTGTAAAAAGCAACATACAATAAGGGCCTAGCTTTAAATCAAATAGGAATTTATTGCTGAAATACATGGATGCTTTTCGCTTTACGTGCATTTTTGGTGTCGATACAAAGCAGGATGGCTGGGCCAAGGGTGGCTTGTGAGAAGTGGAGCATATTAGAGTTTATACAGGTTGAGCCATTAGACAAGAAGCCTCAAACTGGGACTCTCTCCAGATAAATAGGAACATTGCATTCCTACACAACAGCCAGTGACCATAAAGGTTACTGTCAAACCCTGCAAGTTAGCAAAGTTGCTAAAAACTTTGCTGCTGCGGTGACTGTGACACGTAGCGGCTAACATGCTAACACGCAGCCTGGCTCACTCCCCTTCATCCCTCCTTTCAACTCAAAGAAGAAAATCAGACAGCTTATGACAACGGGCGAAACCGCGATGTGAAATGTCACATAACTGTGTAGTAAATGATATATAGCTGCGGATATGTCCAAGCTATTCGATTTGATACAGTGGACCCGGTTTAAAGTGCGAGAAGAAGTGTAGCCACGTTAGCTCCGCGGCTAATGCTAGCCTTCTGCACAGTCCAGCACTTGTGTAGCTCCTCGCTAAGTCCACGTAGGCACACAGCTGAACACAGGAGAAAAACGCCACGAAATCAGGCCACAAAGCAGGACTGGGAGCGATCGCAATTCACAACAAGTGCAGATCGGGCGAGCACACCGCAGGTAAAAGCCACAGGCGACATGTATGTTCGTATGATCAATGAAAAGCAACGGTGGACTTACTTATTTTATGTTCTCGTCTGCCCAGAAGGTGCAGAAGCTGAGGTGAAACTCCACTGGCGAGAAGGTGGGACGCAAGGCTAGCGGATATATACGAGAGCCACAAACCAATCACACTCTCCAACGTCACCCGACAGAGTCCTGTTTCAGGAGCCGCTCTTCACGGCCCCTAAACCCACCCTTGTATAAGTTTTTCACTCGCAAGCTATGTATGGAGTAAGATGACGATGATGATGTTTTCGTAGGACTGGATATTCACTGTGGCCTGTGGATCCAAAATGGTCTTAAACGTTCAGCTATTCTTATTTATTTTACATGGGAGTCCAATTCATCCAGGTCAAGTTTGAGAAACACCGAACACTCACTTGTGCTGTGTTGTTTTTATGTCTTATAAATAAATCGTTTATGTTATTTGAAAGTGTGGATGCCAAATTTACCATGGCAAATAAATTATGACTTGAAAGTGCCTGAAAGTGAATTAATTAATTAATTAATTAATTAATTAATTATAAATACATACATACATACATAATACTGATGACTGGCCCACAAGGCGTCAGATGTGTCAGATTTATTTATTTGTGAAATAAAATTACGTAAAAAAAAAAAAAAAGAAGGATTGTTTTGGAGGATATTTAACATATCTGCAAAGTCAGCGGTCACACTCTGCAGACTGCAAATGTGTGTACATTGTCACAATACATTTTGTGTACATAATGAGCCTATTTTATTTTTATCCAATAGTAAATTTAAATATATATATATATTTTTAATGCATGCCCTTTTTGAAGTTATATATGTTGTTTTATTATTGCTCATCCTTGTATGTTGCACCGAATCACCAAAGCAAGTACCTATTTTTGTGAATTTTGTTAATTGGCAATGGAAATAAACTTTTTTCTGATTCTGATAATGTACTAAATCATTTATTACATTATTTCTCATTTGGAACAATTTTTTCAAATCACTTATTAAATGAGCTATAATGACACTCGATAGTTTTTCAATCCATCTTCTTCCGCTTATCCGGGACCGGGTCGCGTGGGCAGCAATCTAAGTAGGGAGTTCCGGACTTCCCTCTTCCCGGTGGGACATGCCCAGGAGGCACCCAGAACAGCTACCCGAGCCACCTCAGTTGGCTCCTCTTGATGTGGAGGAGCAGCGACTCTATTCCGAGCTCCTCCCGTGTGACTGAGCTCGTCACCCTATTTAGAGGGAGCATCCAGCCACCCGGCGGATGAAACTCATTTGGACCGCTTGAATCCGCAATCTTGCCCTTTTTGAGGGTAGGAACCAGTAAATTGAGAGCTTTGTCTTTCAACTCGGCTCCTCTGTATGCTATATATATTTATTCAAGACTGCTACATACATAGTTTATGCAAATACACATGATAGATATTAAAGTCAAACAGGGGATTTATGTATGAACAATTTGTTGAATGTTACAATGTTGTAATAACCGCATGTGTTCTTGCCATAGACTGTCCATGGTTGATAAACTTGGCCCATCATGTATTTGTGTTTCTTTATAATTAAATATAGAATTTCCCAAAAGAAAATGCATATTCTATACTCTATAGATATAAAGGCCACTAAAATACATAACCCAAAGCAAATGCAAGATTTGATTATGAACATTACACAACTTTCAACAGCAGGGGGAGCTCTACTACAGAGTATGGCTCCTCTTACTGTATTCCCTTTCCAAATGTCTTTTTTCTCCCTCTGACTTATGCATTGTGCTTACAAAATACAGCAGTTGGCCTGTATGAAGAACACTGTGTGATTGCAATAGTCTGGCCATTTGAAACCCAGACAAAGGTCAATTGACTGACTTGATATGCACCACACGTTCCAAATGAAATGTGCAATCCGGCAGAATGCATGGGCCTTATCATTGTATTTATGCGTGGGTCGAACGTCACACTGAAGCCACAGTTGTCCTTCTTTATTCACTCGAGAATAAAGTTCATCTAGTGATTAAAACGTCGATATTGTGCATTCTTTGGCAGTAGTTTAAAGGCTGTCGCGAGACCCCTTTAAAAAGCCAAGTGCGGTATATTTTCCGTCTCACTCCAGTTGATTCTTCGGCCTTTAAAGCTATTTAAAGTGAAGGGAAGGTAAATCTTCAGCTCGTCAAGCCCCACAATCCCATTCCCCGCCTGGACCAATAGCGGGGCTGCGCGAGGGCTGCTCCGACCAATCATGGCCCGGTCTGAATGCGCACTCCGGAGACGACGACCATGGAGCGAAGTCGTGTCCTCTTCGATTTTACCTCCAACATTTGGCTTTAATTCACAGTTATTTGGTAAGTTGGAAGTTTGGTTGTTGTAATGTGACGTGCACGGAGCTGCTGCCTTTGTTTTTGGTGTGTAAACATGTGCGTAAAGGGGAAACTTCGAGTAAGTGAAGTTAGTTTGTCTTGGTCTGTAGTTTTTTCGTGACTTTGCATTGCCTGTGTAATCTGAATTTAATTTGAGGCGATGTTGCAAGAGTTATTTTATTTTTTTCTTTGATTGGAGATGGAACTTGTCTGCAAGTGAACACCGACTGACCCAGTTTGGCCCCCATGCAAAGTAACAAACCTCTCAGTCTCACGTCGTGGTTATGTGCGCATTTCTGGAATGTTTTACCTTAAATCTAACTCGAAAACATGTCTTTGTTCTTTGCTAAATCTTCTAATATTATAAATGAACTTTTCCTCAACTCTCAGACTGGAGTTGAACCTTTTTCTACAATCTCAGACTAACTCTGTGGAAACCTGGAAAACCCAAACCTTCATTATGTATAGTTAACTTAAAGTATTATGATAGCTGTGTGCTTACCACATCAATTATAGTAGGTTTACCTTTTGTTTCCCCCAGGAGTAAGGAGGAGGAGGAGGAAGTGGACTGCCCCCTGTGAGTGAGAAGACATGGGGGAAATACAAGGCTCATACCGGGCCCTTCCCACTCCTGGCACCAGACTCGGAGCCCAGTTCAACGCTGGTATCAGTACATTGGAGCCTGGTCAGAGCCTCAGTGCCAACATGATCAGCGGGAACCACAACCAAGGGAGAGGACTGCAGATCCGAGTGCAAGGGCTGGACGAAACGCAGGAGTTTTTCAACATTGATGTAAGTTCACACTGATGTTTTTGTCCAGTCTATTGGTCAAGTTTTTAGGTGCGTTGCAAAAACATTACATTATAATTGGAACTAAACTATGACCAAACCTCAACAAACTAAGCTACTAAACATCAACAAAGCCATGACTAAACCTGGACAAAAAAAGGACCAAATCATGTCTACATCAGAAGTAAATTGGACTCAAACCGGGACCAAACCAGTTCATGAACTCTTGGACTATTCTGGTACAATCCTGGTTCAGTTCTTTTATTCCTAGTTTAGTTTGGCCCTGGTACGATCTTTGCTAACTCATAGTTTAATGGTTTAATTTGAACCCACATCAATCTTGGATCAGTCTTTGTTTAGTCCCAGTGTAGCTTGCTTTAGTCTTGTTTACTTACAGTTATACATATTCTATGGCCTATTTCATATTTTTATTCATCTGGATTCAACAGTTTTTGGCTGCCCGAGATTGTTGAAAGTAATGATACTGTAATTGTAATGAAAAGTCTAAGAACTCTTGTTGTTTATACGCTGCTGGATGTTCTGGTTGCGTGTGGCGTGGTGACAGCTGCCACATGGATTTGATGCCAAAACCCCTTCCTCTTTAAGGCATGCTATTCCGTCAACTTGGGGCAACGCATCCAACCACTTTTTAGTGTCTCTGCTGTGATTTGTTTTTGCTTGAAGATGTAGCTCATTTTGATTGCCCAGAAATGTATGTAATTAGAGTACAGAAGGAACAGTTCCTGGCTGTGAAATGTTGGTGAAAGTCACCTGTTTGATGTCTAAGATATTTTCGTGGACATCAGACATCAATTTAATCATAAGATCAATGTTATAGTTTCAAATTTGGTCTTGAAATACGTTGAAGACTGGTTTTGTTATTTCACAAAACTAGCAGTATATTTGGCACTGATTGAATCCAACTAGTTTCACAAATGTTATACCCTAGACTAGCTAAAATAAAACTACATTGCCTGTAATGGTTGTGATTACATTACAGTTCAGTCAATCCCTTTCACAGATTAAGCAAGCTGTTTGATTCTGTGCTGTGTTTTCCTTGTTTGCTTGACAAGCAACTGCTGGAGTTGTTCACGAGGCAAATAGGAAGCAATAAGGAAACCACTTAATCAGAATGAGTTTCCTGTCCTTTCACCTAGGACAGACTTTCAAAGCATTTGATCTCACTTTATACAAGAAAATTACAACTATTTTTAATTTGATTTGATTCTGTAGGATGATAAATCCCATTAATTACTATTATATCTGTAGCCAAAACAATAGTATTTCAGTAGTGGAGACAGACATTTTATAATCTTATATGCCATATGTTCTGTCTAAGCCTGATGAGGGATTAATTCGAAGTAGTAAATCTGTATTAAAAAACTTGAGGATGGCTTGAATTTGTGGCGCTTGAATGCAACAGATGTATTAAACTCTTGAGGGTTCAAAGCAAATGTGGACACGGTGCTCATAGGAGAGGGCAGACCGGAATATACAGCTGCATAAAGGAACTGACAGCGATGTTGTCGTGCAGACAACACGAACAAGATGGCCACCGTCTGTATGGCTCAATATTTCATTTCACTCCGTAATGTCAGGATGACTTATGAAATGATATCTATTGTATTTATATCATGACCTCCACTATGCTAAAGTGACACAAGGCTACTTCACAAAACAAGGACTAAATCAAAGATAAAACTGATCTAAACCAGGGACAAGACGGGACATAAACTAGCTACGGTAGTTGATATTTTATATTGTATGTTTCAATGCAGCCAATGTTAACATGGGGAATATTTGTTTAATTACGTTTTTGTCCACGTTGCCCAACGGCTTCAATATGATGACAACTTTTCAACTTGTTTAGTTGTAGTTTTCTTTTCTCCCTCAGCTAGAGAATACAAAATAGCTCAAAAATTGCCACGTTGAATGATTAGAATATTTGTGGCCTTCAAACAACTGCCTTCATTCACTGCAGGGTTTTCAGCTGCTTAAATAACTGAATACATGGATACATTTGTCTCAATCAGCCCTACCTCCTCCTGTGTGTGCTTTGAGTCAATACTGTCAGAATGTTGTGTAAAGTCCTCCACGTATGCGCTGATAGCCTAGCGCGTTCACATTGTATTCATTTTCCTAAAGAAAATGTACTCTTTAAAGGGGAACTAAAGTAAACCACAACTAAATATAACTAGACCAGGGACTACATTTGTACCCAGCCTCCAAAAGAAAAAGAAAAACGAGGCTAAATTAGGATAAATGAGAAGGAAGCAACGCTCAAATCCAAGGTCTAAAGGACTAAACCATTACCTAACCAGAACTGAACCCAGCTTGTATTTTATTCCCAACCTTTTATGTGTGGCTTCTCAAAGGCCAAAAATTTATAGCCGTGTGACATTTTTTTTTATCTTGGAACCACAACAGACAAATGGTATTACAGCTCTTTTGATGTGCAGGTAGCTTGCATGGTCACCGTCAACAGCAGATATTATTTGCTCTTCTGGCTCTGCTCCATTTGCCCTGCCCACTCGGAGCTCAGGAGAAAGCCAGGCCTTGTGGTTTCGGGACAGGGGAGGCAGGGCAACCGAGCCAGAGCAACACAGGCTCCATTTATCCCCTCTGTGCATGCCCGAAAACTTTCAGCACAACAAGAAAAGAAAGAGATCCCAAAAGTTGGAGCCAGGACTAAACCAAGGGCTAAAGAACTAGACAGGAAGAACCCACTATTAATCCAGGGACCAAAGTCTAAAGTAAGATCTAAGTCGGGACTAAAGCAAGAACAAATATAAGGCCAAAGTCTAAATAAAATCTCTTGTCTGTACAAGATTTGGATCCGGTTAAAACCAAGACTAAATCTGAAAATAAACTAGGTCAAAATCGGGAAGTAAACTTGGAACTTGCTGAACTGAAACTAAACCAGGAGGAAAAGCCTGGATGAAACCAGGGACTAAACCAGGATCAAGAATAACATAATGCAACTCCAAAGTACGATTTATGAATAAAAACCCCAAGTCAAAATTTGACCCGGATCCAAACCACCGGTCTTGAACTGTGTGAAGCTGCAGTAGAGCGCCTGGCATGGGTTTGCTTATAGTGTCGGGCAAACAAGAACATAAATAGCAGGGGTTGACAGAGAGTAGGCTGCGATGAAGGGGGGGTGAGCTTCTGGTGGTAAAAGAGCAGTTCTGAGAGAGACGGGGCAAAGTTTGTGGAGCAGTGGGGGAGGGGTCCAGAGCACAGAGTACGGCCCAGGAATTTGACCACTGTGGAGGATGTGTAACTAGATGAACTAGACCTGTGCGAGTTGGGTTTCATCAAATGTTCTTTTTAGGACAGTAGTTGCTGCACTGCTTTTAGGTGCAAAATGGTGAACTGATCATATGTGTCTTTTTCCTGTTACCATAATACAATATAATACTGTTCATCAAAATAAGGTCAGGCTTTAAAGGGCCTGTACTCTTTTGTTCATTTGTTTCCCCCGGCACAGATATATTACCCCTGTATCCAGTCTACATCTAATTAAAGAGTTGTATTCTCTGCAAAGCTTTAAGTGCACTGTTGGCACGCTAATGTTAGCTTTACCCTGACGGTACACTCGGACTGTCCTCTGAAAGTTGTTGTAAGATATAAACACTTTAAAATTAGCTAGTTCTGTTTTTCACACCTAAGGCCGTAAAAATCCGGCACAGCACCTTTTAGTTAATCTACACACAGAGTTGAATTAATTTGAATCAAAATGGCAATGCATACAATTATAGAAATGTTGCAATGCTTGCACTTCGCCTTCCATTGCAGGCAGTTTTTCTTTTCTTTTTTTATAAGTAAAAGAGCGATGATTATTTAACTTAAAACCCTCAGAAAGCTATTTATAGGGAAATAAACATGTTTTGATCTTGACAATTTGTTATAATGCGATAACGACACAGTACTTGTGCGAGAACTTAAAGAAGAATAAGGTGTGCAAAGTAAGTTAAGACACTGGTGTGAGACGGTTGTAAAATTGGGAGAAATGCTGACGACAACAGTTTGCAGAAGCATCTTATTTGTAGCCCATGTGTTGCTTAATAGTAGACTTATCATGTAACTGTTTGGTCTGTCAGAATCATTGGCTGAAAGTGGTCTGGGTATGCATGGGGGCTAAAATTAAACATACTCTTTCTTTTTTTATTTCGGTCACTCGGCGAGTATTATCTCACAGTACACAAATGAGCCTAATGACCCACAGGCTTCACTCAGAAGGATCACAGTGAACACACGGGAAGGAATGCTGGTCCAGTAAACAGTGGCGTCAGGCTTACAACAATCACGCCACGGGCCCCTTAGCACGACAGATTTGATTAGCTTGTTTGGTTTGTAAAGAATAAAAACACACTGCTTGAAATGTAATTAATAATGATGACAGAAATGTAGTACTTTCAAAGTTATTTTCCTTGGCATGAAAAAGTCATAGACCATTCAATGAATAACATAACTTTGATTAAACATGCAAGAATAAACGGCTTTGCTACAGTTGTGTATCTCCAGGTTTTCTATGCTAAATTTGGCATTTGTTCACAGCACAACACATTCAACCACATTAACTTGTCCCTAAATGTATGTTTGTTCATTTCTCAGAGAAGTGTCAGTTCACACTAAGCCCTTCTAGCTCATTTGTTTATTTCTCTCACGCTCTGTCAGCTCTCTGCAGGGGGCGTGGACCATGTGCTGAGCATCTATGCTAAGCCGTCTGCAGTAACACTTTGACTAAGAAGTGCAGTATATTGGAGTTTATTATAATCCTCCACTTTGAGTTGAGCTTTTGTCTCAAGAAATAGTCACTGTAATGGCTAATATAGGTTAATGGTGCGTTACTTACACCGCACGCTCTAAGCCTCTCAGAGATGCACTCTATAAAGTCATTATTCATTCGCTCCACACTCTGCAGTGGTGAGAGCCTTCTGTAGCCTCAGCTGCTCCGATTGATACAAAAACAAGATTTTATCCAAATAAAAAAAGATCTGACCTTTTACTGAACAGAATGATTGTGTATAAGACCGCATGTTGAAAAAGGTCAGTGTATTGTCTAGTAAAAAGAGCATTATTTAACGTTTTGAAATCGGTATCGAGGCAATTCCATAGGATCTGATTGAGTTTGACATTTCTGTATCTTGTCAACATTAATTGTAAGCTGGAAGTTCCCAATCCCTTGTCCTTACCTGTTTCATTGGTCATATTTCTAGTCAATCAAGCCTAATTAAAGCCCCAAAATCACTATTCCAGTAATTGAAACTCTGATAAATACAATGAATTCCACTATTCTTTCAATATTGGAACACTAGCTTTGTTTAACTTCTCCCTCCATAAAAGTTTGAGCTCATTCATTTCCTTGGCACTGCAGAATGTAGTGCTCCGCTGCATGTGGGTTGCACAGGTGAGCTTAACAGAAGGCATAGTGCCTCAGCTGATCCCGATTACCGCTTTTGTGTTTCTGCCAACAAGCCCTCGCCAAGTGTCCTCAAGTGTTCCCCTTAAACGAGGACAGAAAAGAAGTGTTGAAGTTAGACTCCCATCAAAGAACCCGCTGCATTCAGAGCCAGTCTCACCAACTTGTGAAAGTGGTGTTAATATGCATTTGAACAGGAAATCTCCCTGTGGCAAAAGTGAAACAATAGCTTCCCACTGGGCCACATGCAAGCCCCAACACAGCCCTGCATCCAGTCCTGCCCTGTCTCTGCAGCCTGCTGTTTGGTAATCTTAGCCGAACCTGTCAGGCAAGAGTTGAGTTGCAAGAATTGAATACAACAAATTACTTTTTATGTTAGTTACACCAAATAACAATGACCCTCTGACAATAAGAGTCAATGTTACAACTTGCAATAGGATATGTAGTATTTTTTTTAGTTGTGACATAAAGGAGACAAATTCAGTTTTTTTCCAGCTACCTAGTATTCAGCTATAACATATGTAGATCATCATTTGACATTTTGATCATTGTTGTACACAATATTGATCTAAAGTGGCTTAGTAACAGTGTCGGTCCATGACATCCTGGTCAAAACTGCAGAGGGACATTTCGCTGTAACAAGCAGCAGATTGTCATTCACAAGGTTTTAGTTTTTATTCTCTATTTAAGTACAAGGATGTGGGCAGGGATAGGGGTTAGGTGAAAACAGGAGTCCCAGAACAATACAGGATAGCTCAAACATTCTTGAATCAATCAAAATACAAGTTTGAGTGAATTAAATGATTGACAAGGAAACACTGTTGTAAAAAGATTAAAAACTCATTTAAGTTGATTGAAAATGACTAGGTTGAATGGTTGTGTCCTTCAAACAACTGCCTTTTTACACTGTTTATTTTGTCAACTTCCCAAATGTGGATGGATCCATTTATCGCAATCAGCCCTGCCTCCTCGTGTGTGCTTTTTTTGTACAACTTTTCAAATCGTATCTTTTATTTGGCCACTTCGTACCCTCAAAAACACAAATGATTCGCTTTGAGTATGTTTTACGTCAGTTCTCGTTCCTGATTGAGGCCAGGGACACATTACTGTTCATAATACATACAGTTTTCACAGATAAGCGACATATGAGTGTTTTTGTGTGTAGTTTACATCCTCCTTGTATCAGTCTAGGTTGAAATTAATGAAATCTGCATGCACAAATCATTATTGAATTGCGTTTCAAATTTAACTGTAAACTGTCTATTTTTTATCTTGCAGTAAATTGAAATAGTTTTTCTTTAATGCATGCCTTATTTGATTTATTTTGCCTCATTCTTGTTCATTGTTTTATGTTGCACAGAATCAGAAGTTCCTAGCCTGTGAATTGTGTTTACTGACAATGGCAATAAACTTTTTTCTGATTCTGATTCATGTGGCATTGAGTGATAAATATGCCAGCTGTAAAAAACAGATCCAACAGTATTCTTTGAGTTTGTCTGCTCTGGTTGTGCCCGCATCTCTGGTGACGCCACAGGCCGTAAGGGAAACATCTGTTTGTGCCATAATCCCTGCCATCTTTGGGCTTGATTTGCTGACCCAGTGACCCGCCTCAGCTGTGCCACCAACCAGTCTGAACCATGAGTCGGGTGTGACTATGAACCGGGTCAAATCCTTTGTGAAATGGAACTGGTGACAAACGTTTTAGAAGAAATCATATTTTATTTTAAATTAGAGCTTGACAATATCAGTCAGTGCTAATATCATTATGGTCAAACGTGTGGGCAGATATGGCTAGGGTTGTCAAGACGATTAGGTCAGTTGATAGTCGTGATTATAATAATTATTCTCACAATTATTATGAAAAATAATAATTGTGAGAATTTTAAAAGCAAAATGTTTATTTTTGGGCTGTATATTGAGAACAAAACAAGACTCTTTTTTTAAAATCTTTTTATCTGGCTAACTATCTGGAAAGTTCAGTTTTGTAAAGCTGGTCCTAAACTTGAGGAACAATATCATGTTTGACAACGAGCATGAAAGAAAATTCAAGTATTCACTGCTGTCTAAATAATTGTGAAAAATGTTACATTTTTGATGATTTTCTCACAATAATCACTCAAATTTGATATTGTGACATTCTTACATGTGGCATTATTTATTTTGCATTATTTAACGAAAGTAAAAGGTGACTCACTTCACTTGACTGTAACTTGTAGGCCACGCAATAGATTTGCAAAGAGAAACGAAGAGAAAGAAATGCAAGTTTAAATGATGAAGCTGATATGAGAGACACTGATATTGAACTTTGACATTGTCCACTAAATGTTATTATTTGCTCTAGGTGTGTTACATTGTTTTGTGGTTGTGTTGCTTAGAGACACAGTTTTGTGTCATTTTCACAGTCATAAAATGTGAAGTTAAAAACAGCTCCAGATTGTCAGGACTTCTTTTAATGAGTGGTTCTGAAAGTATGGCCTGTACAGCTGCTGTAATGTGTAAACCTAAACTGGATCAATAGTATTTGCTGCCTTTTCATTAATCTGTCTCTACACACCCATGTTCCATATTTCACCTCTACTCCACATGAACCTAAACTATGATTATTCATATTAACTCTTTAAGATGATCCTGCCTCATAATGTTAAGGCTGTAATCTTTTAGTCCATTCATTGGTCAATTGACACTTGGTCAACTAATTGTTTTATTAGTTGACAGTTTTTTTTTTTTTATTGGATTATAAAAATGTATAAGTACAACAACAGTTAAGTTAATTGGCTAGAGTTTTGGGAGTGAGTTTACGCTGCCTTTTCCCTTCTGAAGAGGTTGTGTACTAGTACTTCTCTGTGAGATCCTAATCATTTGGACAGCTTTTGCCAGCCCCACCATGTGCCCTCTTTTAGTGAATTTATTTTATGTACGGGGCATGTCTTCAGTCAACCAAGAGTTTCTTTACACAACTACAGCCCAAAACTTATCAGCATGTCAGATATATATAAGATTTACAATGTGTTTTAGTGGATTCACTATTCAAAACGATAAAATATGTAGGAACCTTTGATCAGAATCTAATGTGAAACTATGATTGTTCCTACTCTAAAATATTACCCATATGTGCTTCTTTTTTTTTTTAAACTTTTAGCCTTTTGAAGTGATGATGCTCTTGACTTTGAACGTATATTGCAGTCTGAACTCCGCTGTAAAAGTTGAAAGTGCTGAATGATAAGCTACTCTTACAGTCGTTCCATTGTGGATTTGACAAAAGCGTGGGTGATTTCCAGACGCCTCTCTCTGTGACTGTGGCGTGCCGTTTAATGTCGTCAGATCTTCAGAGATAAAGTCCAACCACAGAAGCGTCAGACTGGGGGATACTTGAGACTGGAGTAGTGTGAATGGACTTTTGCATTCCTCAAGTGGGATAATGAGTAACCAGAGGGAGGAGAATTAGACACAGTAAACGCTCCATGTTTGCCAGTTTTGGAGCAGGCGACAAAAAGGTAAACACTTGGCTGTAATCCACACTTGACTGCTTCATTTCTCTGTCAACTTTACACACTTTTTTCCAATTCCTCAAAGACACGCTAATGAGTTTATTATCTACTTCATATACATTTTAATGTAATCATCTGATTGCAATGTTAATATAATATATTCAACGTAATCCCATTAGCTAAAGTGTCCTACATTGTAACCCGCTTTTACATCCCTGATGGCCATTTATGATAATATTGCCTTAATATTATTTAGCACATTTTCAGCCAATTAGTTGCTTTATAATTAGTGGATAATACTTTTTTCATTTGCTCCGCTCACTCGGTGGTGAGTTATTTCTGGAGCCGCTGAGGGAAGCACACTATATTCATAAAAGGACACAACATGAGACGACAATGAGATTTTTCCTGAATGAAATCAAATCAACACTGAAATACAAGCTATAGAATATGTAATAGTCTGGTTTGTTTTGATGTTGTAATATGGTTGCATATAGTGATGAACTGACTCAAAGCAGGAAGCCTATAGTAACAGTAAGAGTTCTGTCTTGGGGGGTGGTGGTTGGAGTGTGGAATGGGACGGAAAAAATAAAATTGGGCAGTGGCTCTTTAATAGTATGTTTGGCTTCTGTTCAAAGACGACGAGAAGTGTTTTAACACATGTTTTCTTCCTTTGGCAGCTGGATGCTGAAACCGTATGGAGAAGTCTTAAAACGCATTCTCACAGTTATGGTTGTTGTGTCAGCAGTGAGAACGTAACTTCATGCTTTTATTCAAATATTTACATAAATACACTTACTTTATTTGGAAAACCTGTTACTCCAGAACATTTGACAGGGTGCTTTTGTTCTCAGCTCCACTAACAGTGTTTTTAATCTCACATTTCAAACTGAAAGTATTCTTCTACTATGGAAAGCTGCTTTTGTTCTCCCTTGCATGAAGGAGGTCAGAAAAATGATTTGAATAATTTCCGGCCAATCCAAAAACTATCCTACCTAGCAAAACTCTTGGAGAAAATAATACTGTAAATAACCAAGTGTGTGCTTTCTTAACCAAATATTACATTTTAAATATCAGTCCGGGTTTGGACCAGGGCATAATACTATCACAGCTGCTCCCAAAGGTGATATTGCATTGGACAATCATGAAGAATGTGCTGCTGTTTTTGTTCATTTGTCCAATAATCTTAAAGCCAGATTGTCATTCTTCTTTAGAAATGAAACATGTTTTCCTCTGAGGTTCAGCTCTGAGGTTCAGCTCTGAGGTTCAGCTCTGAGGTTCAGCTCTGAGGTTCAGCTCTGAGGTTCAGCTCTGAGGTTCAGCTCTGAGGTTCAGCTCTGAGGTTCAGCTCTGAGGTTCAGCTCTGAGGTTCAGCTCTGAGGTTCATTACAGGAGAAGTATACAGAACTCTCTTCAATCATGCTCATTGGATAAAAGGATGGAACAGCACAGCGTTTTCTTTGTTTATAATGCTCTTGTTGACATTTTGCCTGATTATTTAACACGCTTGTTGAATATTAGATCATGTAGTCATCAATTGAGATCTCGGGACATTCTTATTTTGAAGTGCGAAAAAAAAGCTTGAAACAAAACAGACTATTTCAATTAAATTAAACCACAGTGCCAGTGCTCTTGCTTTGTATGATTTATATCCAATGGTGTATGTGCAAGTGTGTTTTTAGGTATTTGTTAATTGTATAGATAGTTTTATTGAATTATGTTTTTTATTTGGTTATTCTATTTGATACATCATGGAGTATGCATGAAAAAAAGTTTCTCTCATTGGTTTTCCCCCGAATAAATAAATGATAAATGCATTTGTATTTTTATAATTATTAAAACTTATTCTTAGACATTGATAATAATGAATTCAATTGGTCATAGTTGTTCATTGTTATTAGTAGCGGCATTCAAAGTCAAACATATACATTTTACCCATTAAAACTTGAATCATATTTGCAGTAAACTCCGCTCTCTGGTTACGTGCGGGTACAGCTCACCTACATTGTACCAAAGTCATTGTTGCCTTTTTGAATTCTTTCACACCATTTTGAAGCAGTTCTTTTCATACGGCTTTTAAAAATACTATGGCACATTACAACCAGATGTCCGGGGCTGTAATTTTCTCCCAAAGTCACAGGCCCGGAGTCCAAACCTCAATTGCAGTCAGCTCTTGGTACATAGTAATTAGCTGTCCATTTACTGAAACAAACCCTACATGGGACAAGTCCGGAGCAGCAGACCTTTTCTTATGTTTTTTGGCTCATTCTGCTATTTGGTGGGACACGTTTTTTTGGCGAGCACAGGACTGCCCCATACGTGGAAACTATTTGGATTGACAGATGGAACATGTGCGGGTGTAAAACGCACAATTCGGTTATTCAGTAGGATTGTTCACAGATGCAAGAGCAAAAACATGCAGTGAACATCTTGTCTTGAGAGACTTTAATACCCTGTTCAGAAGTGTCCTGGACGAATGAGGGATCACACCGACACCCTGTTCAGAAGTGTGAAATCACATTTGAAGTGTCTAAATCATGTCCCAATAAGTCTAAGGATGTCGAGATTGTTCAGGTCACGATATAATCATAGCAATCATCACCATTTTTAAAAGGAAAATTAAGCCTTTTATTCAATTTATAATCCAAAAAGCTCATTGAAATATAAAGTTTTTTGGTTTATTTAGCTAATTGTTTTTGTGCCAAATTGTATTGTGTTATTCAGGAACTTTGCTCTGAAGCAGTTGTAAATCACGAAATTTGTTTTAAAAAAAAAGATTAATTGTAGTAGAAGAAAAGTTAAGTACTTTAAATTAAGTTACATAAGTAGTACGTAGTAGTAGTGTCAGTACTTTGTCCACCTTTGTAAATGTGTGGTTTCTTTCTGTGTCACAATAACCTTTTCTTGCACAAATGTTCCTCAAAAAACAGGTATTTTAAATCATTAATATTCTATCTATTTCCTTCCAGCCCAAGTCTCTGGGGGAGACGCTGCTGATGGAGGTCTTCCAAAGAGGGAACATTATGGAGAGCGATTACTTTTGCCTGGAGTTCCAGAACACGCAGATGAACTGGGTACGCACTTCCTGTTTGGTCCTGGGTTTACAAAGAGGGTAAACGGGGCAACAAGAGATCACAGCTTCAGGGTGGCAACGTTTAAGTCACTCGTGTTCAGCTCATCTCATGTATCAGCAGTAGGTTTGTAGGTTTGGATTTGTGAGATTTGAGAGGGCCTTGTTAGTAGTTGAAAAGGTTATTGAAGCCTTTATATAACTTTAAATAATAATCAGACTTAATTAATAATCTCTTCTAGGGTTGCAAAAAAACGTATTCTGAACAACCCGCATTAATTAAATTCTTCTTAAGGCAAATAAAATACAAGTAGAGTACTATAGATGGTTCAAAAGTCAATAAATCAATAATACCAGTTACTAATTACTATGATAGATGATGATCAATTGTTTTGTTCAATAAAGTTGATGTCTGTATTTCAGATGTTCAGACATTGTTCTCAGACCTTCCTTCACTTGATCATTTTGTGCCCAGCAGTGGTGGAAGATAACTTGAATAAAATCAAATGTAATTAGAAAAGAACTGTACTTGAATACATTTTAAAAAAACGGGCATCTCTATTTAAGTGACGGTGAACTTACAGCGGATTTCACTTTTGCCTCATTTGAACAAAACTATACAAAAATAACAATGACTAGATCAAGTAATTTATGGATTTCAAGGTAACATTTTATTGGCGTGAAATACCTTTTACTTTTGCTTTGAATTTACCTTTCAAAAGTAAATGTTTCCACTGGCACTTTTAAGGAGATTTTTTGTCTCTTACTTCAACTTTTTTTTTGTACTTCCTCCACCTTTACAGTAGCTAACTTTAACTGAATTGAGAGAGACTGAAGTTCTAGAGACAAGGGGAAAATCCAGAAAAATCTAAATGTAGAAGAATGTTTTGATGTGTAGTCACCAGTTTCTTTCCAGTCCCTTTAAACTCCTCCTGCTTCTTCTCCAAATCTGTGGACATTACGATAGAGTCAGATGATTTGCGTTTGTCATTCGCTGCGATGTGGATCTTTCACATTCCTCTTTAGATCAGGCCCAGATGGAAACGACTGAGGCTTTTGTGCCCTGAGTTCTGCCACTTCTCTGTCCATACAACATGACACTTTCTCATTCAACCTTTTCCACAATTGTTTTTAGGTTTGGCTTGAACCGACCAAGCTCATTGTGAGACAAGTTAGAAGTAAGTCAAATATATACCGTAAATATTTGTTGTTCTATAGTGAAGTACAGACCACACTGATTGTTTCTTTGTTTTTAGGGCCTGCAAATACACTGTTTAGACTGTCTGTCAAATTCTTCCCTCCAGACCCCGGTCAACTCCAGGAAGAGTATACGCGGTGGGTACATACATTTCACAGCTAAATTGATTGTATGTATTGTGTATATATTTTTTGTTTTGTTAAAATGTGCCGAAACCACAGCTGGTCCTATTATTATAAAGAAGTACATTCTGAAACATGTATTTACATTGTACAGTGTTATAAACATGTGTTATAAACCATTACTACAGAGCAGAGTTCATGAGATTGATGGAAACAGACATAAATATAAATAAAGAGTAGTATACCATCATCAGGCATCTACTGAGGACACTTTTACAGTATATCACGAGGATTAATAAGTTGTTCCTTGGCTGTTAAAACTAAAGTGGACGGATGTAACAATCGTGATATTTACACATACTATTTCTCTCCGTAGATACTTATTCTCTTTACAGATGAAGAGGGATTTGATGGAGGGAAAGTTGATCTGCAGTGAAAATACTGGAGCCCTGCTGGCGTCTCACCTCGTCCAGTGTATGTTCAATGAATGTGGAGTCTATTCAATGTTTTTGTAAAGCATCTGAAATAAGTTGGAAAACAAAGGAAAACGATTGCAGATAATGTTTACCATATATTGTCTGTTTTTTCCTCTCAGCTGAGATCGGAGACTACGACGACGCTGCCGACAGAGAGTTTCTTAAGATGAACCAAGTGTTGCCTTTTCAAGACAAAGTGGAGGACAGGATCATGGAGCTGCATCGGAGACACCTGTAAGACTTTAAATCAACCTGTATACATTATAAATTGTGTGAGAATCCAAAGATGGATGTAATAATAATAATACTAATAATGGAATATGGGTAAGAACATATGGCATTACAAGAGCCATTTAAACGTGTTTAACAGTGATGCTATAAGTTAAGATGAAGTAGCAAATAATTACAATATAACTTGATTTCTAAGTTTCCTTAAACGCGTCTCATTGGTTCTTATGCAGTCGTCACAATAATTCATTTATAATTTATTTATGGTTTTGTATATGAAAGATTTATTTTGTCTGAATATTTTTTTTATTGGGTGTTAATTTAAAAAAAAGAAAGATAACAGTTTTCACTTTGAATATTACTTACTATATATATATATAACTTCAATATATATTTGTTTATATCCTGCATCAAAGCCTCACATTTTAAAATGTGTTATTGTGATAAGTCCAACCACCACAGTGGGCAATGATTCTAAATTTAGACAACACGATGTTTTGAAGATTCTTTGAAAAATTAAAAACAAATAAATAAAAAAAACTTTCAAATAAGCGTAAAAGTGATATTGCAGCACATACTTTTAATCTGAACATCGTTAGCTTATTACTTTTTGTCAATATCGCCGACACTTACTAACCACTAGAGGGCTTGTTATAACGTCCTAGTGTTTGTTTTTCTGTTGCGTGATTATCGCTTCAGCTCTATTGTCTTTGTTCTATAAGCCTAATAATATAGTAGTCACTCCCTGCATGCTAGTAAACAACTCAATTTCACGATTTAGCGTTATCCACTTTATCTAATGTTTAAAACATGAATTATTAAATTAATATATTTTATTGGCCGACCCTCAACTATCCAACACGGTTGACAGCCAATGGGAGCTCTTGAGTCTAGTCCATTAGGTGGTTAAAGACCTGTTAATCTCTTCTCCTCGCTCACCAGTTCGTTCATCTGGTCTAATCTTCTGCACTGCTGCTGCATTAGCCTTAAGGCCAGTGGGGCAGGGCCTAAGAAGATTTCAGTGCTTAGCGGATGAGCAAAATTAGACGGTGGTGATGATTGGATGGATATGTCTTTGTAACATGCCGTTTGGTTGTAATCGCCCAGTTTGACATGATGCCCCGAGAAATCCCTGGAAATTATAAGGGATTTACAGATACACTGGACAGCACTAAAAATATGGTGCAAAAATGTTGTCTGTTAGTAGTGGCAACTGAAGCATGTTTCAGGTTGGATTATATAGTTTAATTTCATCACACATGCACTAGTGCAGAGCTTCTCAAAGTGTGGGGTGTGCCCGTATGGGGGGGGCACAAATCATTTGGAGAAATGTGGCCACATTACGTGTGACAGACGGGTTTTAGAAACCGAAAAATGCCCAGTGCCAACACGTGGTTCATCTCTAAACATGACAGAGCAGCGGAAGAGTAGGTCATCCTCTGTGCCTCCTCTGTGCATCCTCTGTGCATCCTCTGTGCCTCCTCTGTGCCTCCTCTGTGCCGCCTCTGTGCCGCCTCTGTTTATCCTCTTTTCATCCTCTGTGCCTCCTCTGCCCCCCATGTCCCCCCCCATGTCCCCCCTCATGTCCCCCCTCTGTGCCTCCTCTGTGCATCCTCTGTGCCTCCTCTGTGCATCCTCTGTTCATCCTCTGCCCCCCATGTCCCCCCTCTGTGCCTCCTCTGTGCCTCCTCTGTGCCTCCACTGTCCCTCCACTGTCCCTCCTCTGTGCCTCCTCTGTGCCTCCTCTGTGCCTCCTAATTTAACCATCAGTTTTAGCCTTCTCAATTCGACTGGACGAGCACTACAATCCCATTTTTAGAATCTAACTTATGAATTTGCTCTGCTCCCGACTGCTCATTTAAGTAGTAATGTGAGTGATTCTTCTCTTTGAAACGCCATATTTACAACAGTGAAGCACCAGTTCTGCGCTGTCCCAGAGGCTGTGGCGGTGGATACTTTTTTAATCTCCCAATTCTCTTCATTAGAGAATTAAACAACTGAAAATGATAATATAGACATTTTAAATAGTACAGGTCGGTGGAGATCAAAAATAGACTTAAAGACGGATCACTGTACAATAATTATTGCATTTAGTTTTGTTTTTAAAAAACATATTTTACATTCTACTGTTGGTAGAGTTATTGTGACTTAAATTGTGCAAGACGCTAGACATGCCAAAGACTCCTTGTCCTACCTATGGGACTAATAAACATTTATAAACATCTATAATCAGCAGAGTTCACAATTGGACTAGTTTTTTTGTGTTAAATAACAGTGTACTGTTTGTGTTCAAGAAATAGTTTCGAAGGGATTTTCTATTTTTTTCAGCCAAAACATGGAAAATGATTGCATGCCACGAGAATGTACCTTTGACAATGTACAAGATACTGTTACTAAAGCAACCTTCCACTTTTTTCACCTGTTTTTTTGTCCTGATTGTTGATTACACTTCTTAGTCGTTTGTCCAACTGTGTCTTCCAGGGGTCAGACTCCAGCCGAATCAGATTTTCAAATACTAGAAATTGCCCGAAAACTGGAATTGTACGGCGTTCGCTTCCACCCGGCAGCCGACCGCGAGGGCACCAAGATCAACCTCTCTGTGGTGCATATGGGGCTGCAGGTTTTTCAGGTAGGGGCTGGAGTAGGGCTTCTATTGATTTGTTTTCATCCTGTAAACCAGCATAATTGAGGAAAGTTATTTCTCCCGCCTTCAAACAAAATTGTTGTACTTTTTTCTTCAGGGCAACACAAAAATCAACACTTTCAACTGGTCCAAAATTCGCAAACTGAGCTTCAAAAGGAAACGCTTCTTGATCAAGCTTCACCCTGATGTCCATGTAAGAGTTTTTTTTTTATAATTCATGAGTAAAATGGCAACAATTCAGGTTTTATATTATGCTCTATATGTTTTAGGGCCCTCATCAGGACACTTTAGAGTTTATGATGGGCAGTCGAGACCAGTGTAAAATCTTCTGGAAGATCTGTGTAGAATACCATTCGTTCTTCCGTTTGTTCGACCAGCCCCAGCCCAAAAACAAAGCCAAACTGTTCACCAGAGGCTCCTCCTTCAGATACAGGTTTGAACTGCAGCCTGGACGTAACATGTGTCCATTGTTGTCTATGTAGTTTTATGTGACACTTTGTCACGACTTTTCAGTGGAAGAACTCAAAAGCAGCTTGTGGAGTTTGTTAAAGAAAATGGAGCAAAGAGGACACCCTACCAGAGGTTTGTGACACGTTACTGACATTATATTTTCACACTTGTTAAATATAATGTAAATGTCATCTTCAGGAGGAACAGTAAAATACGAATGTCAGCTCGCTCCATCACTACCGATGTGCCAAAACAGGTTAGGCAGGACACATGATTTTAAAACCAAGTGTAAATGTTCTGTCTTTCTCATGTTGTTGTCGTCTCTTGTTACTTGCATTTCAGAGTTTGTCATTCAATGACAGTCTCAGGGCCCAAGGCTCTCCCTCCTCTGGGTCCTTTCACCCAACTCACATCTCCAACATGTCTGGCCTCCACCCCAGACAGGATGTCCCGCCCCCCTACGGCGGCCTCATCCACTCTGTAACGCCGCCTCGGCAGCAGGTCCAGCCACAGTCCCCTCCTCAGACCACCATACCCCCCAGCCCGCCGAAGGAAGACTCTGTCAACACTGCTGCCCCGTCTCAGTTGGCTTTTCAAGGTGCACCTAGTAATGTGTTTGTGTGTGTAGAGAGTGGCAAAAGTATGACGCTCCCCTCCCGAAATGCCAGTGAGGATGTAGAACAGGGTGGCAGAAGGGGTACGGGGCACTCAGTGGGAGGGGGGCGGGGCAAGAGGACAGGGGTCCTGTCACCAGCCGCCTTTGAGGCCGAGCTGCTGCGCACCAAACAGAGCCCTATGTTTTCACTGGTGCACTCCCCTCTGCAGGCGTCAGAGGAGTTCATCGATGACGATCCCACTGAGATCTCGTTCTATGGAGGCGGGGCAGAGGCTTACTCTTACGGCCACGATGAGAAAGTGGATGAGTTTGACTTCAGCGCGGGCTCTGAGCTCAGTAAAAACGGGCTGTTCAGTGTTGGCCTGGAGGACCTGAATGGGACCGCTCACTCTTTCCCTGACAGTATTGTTGGTCATTCTGAGACGAGCTCGCTGATTAATAACCGCTCAGAGTGCAGTTCCCTGGACAACCTGGGGCTCAGCTCTGCGGGAGAGTCCATGTCAGTGGGCTACGGGGGCCCTGACTCCACCTCCCTGCGCCTGCCTGGCTCTGACATCCAATCAGAGGCCAGCTCCATGGTGAACTTCCCAGCCTGCTCGGTGCGCTCCGAGAGCAGCAGCGCGGTGCAGTTCAGCGAGCTGGTAGAGCAGCTGGAGCAGCTGAGTTACCCGCCCACTGCCACCGAGGGCTCAGGCAACGGCTCGGACTCGGACTCGGACTGGGGCTCCGACAGTGTCCTGCCTCCAGAACAGAACCTGTTCTACACAAACGCTTTAAGCGGGACCAATGGCATCGAGGACTTCCTGCTGCAGTGTCACAACCTGCAAGCCCTGGCCCTGTCTGAGCCCTCTGGGTCGCCTCACATTAAGATGTAGAGCGCAAGCTTAACGCACTTCAGGCCCAAACAAAAGCACGTTCATGTCGATGCAGAACAGAGCCTGCGCCTTAAACGGTACCTTATAAGCAGGTAACCAACAAATATAATAATTGCAAAGAAACAATGCAGAACAACTCACCTGTTGTCATAGGAATGTGAAGACACAAAGTGGAGAAATCCACTTGAAAATTACAGATGTACAAACTCAAAACTTATTTGAACAATTTCATTGAATGTATTATTTTTCACATAAAGTGGATTCTACATGAATAGTATCTAGTGTAGCTGTAAAAGATTTATTCTTCAAATGTGATGTTGCATAATTTACTAAAACTTAGTAAAACACGTATCAACAGTTGAAATCCATCAGAGGCACCAGTGGAGACTGTATAACTGTACTGCCCTCTGGTGGCCACTATGGGACCCAGCAGGCTGCAGTCAGTGCGACACATGATGCAGTGTTTACTTCTTATTTAAGAGGATCTGGATATCAGATATGAGAAATAGTCCACCAAATAAAGTAGCAGTTTCAGATAGACTCTAACCCGCATATAGATGAGCCATGGAGTATACAGCCAACATGTAGAAATGTGTTTATAACTAAAAGTGCTATTTACTAAAGCATGTATACTAGTCTTTATACTAAGTTATATCCCGTGAATGTATGCTACGTCCAGGAACCTTCTGCCTAGTGACATAGAACTCTATAACACTACACCCCAAAGTAAGACACTGTTACTGTCTGGGGCCCTCAGTGTGTTTCTGGGTTGCAGTGTAGCCTTTTGGGGTTTTTGCACACTAACTTCTGTACATGCAGTTTTTTATATTATTTTTCTGTGAGAAGGTCCTATTGTTGATAATTATCACTGGTGCTAATTCTTTATTCTGCTTTATTTGCTTTTCCCCCAAATTTAGCTTATAGCTTGTTTTCTGCCTTTGCGCACCATTTTTGTGCCTAATCTCAGGTGTTTGCTCAGCTTCAGCGTCCGGTACCTTTGCTTCTGCAGTATATTTGACAATAGCCCTTAGTTGTTTTCATTGTCATTTTGAAGGATGGAAAAGCAACACAATTTCAGGCGTTTTTTTTAAATTTCCTTTTTTTTAAATCTCTCTACATCCACAACCATTTCTGTGTCACCTTGCAGAGTGAAGTATTGTTATACAGTGACAAATGAAGGCTTGTTGAAATAATTTTAACGGGATAGTCAAGCATTTGTTTTACAGAGAAGAAAGCACTATAATGGTCACTTTTTAATAGCTGTCAGCACTTCTTCAATTTGTGGAAAACAGGCGTATTAAATAGGTTTTGTGATAAATGTTTTTACATTGTTCATGGTATTTAGAAATGCACTTAATTTGGACAAATTGAACCAATGCATTGTTAATAATGTGATTGCTTCTATGGGCCACACTTGGCAGTGCATAGTTTTTGTACAACTTCAAGACAAATGCAATATCCAATTTCTACCAATGAATAATGACCAAGACCATATTGGAATTTCTCGATAACAACATACTTAACCATTCCTTTAACCCGGGCAAACATGTTGACATAAAGATTCTCTTGACCAGCTAAGTTAATCGCACTTAGACAATACTTAATTACCAACTAATCTTGGACTTGTATATTACTAATCATAAAGCTATTGTACTGATTGTATGTTTTGACTCAAGAATAAAGTACTTAATTTTGGTACCACAAATGTCAGACTTAACTTTCTTTTAAGATATATTTAACACAAGCCCATTTATAACTTGCTGGCAAAGACAAAACAAATGACTTCTTCTATATTGCTGCTAAGTTGGCAGTTGTGAGAACCCAGACACCAGTTTTGAAGTGAATTTAAAATTAACTACTACTACTTAACTACTTGGGCACCATTTTTACCCTGAAGGCCCATTCCTGACGTCACTCTTTCTCTGTATTTAGACTTTGGACTGGCACAAGGAGTTGCGAGTAGCTTTTGACCTCACATCAACCTCCAGCCGATATGGATTTGTCATCTAAAAGCTCACACTTCTTGTAAACAATTTCAAGTAGCAGAAAAAAATGTGTGACTTTTGAGCGTGGAAATCTTTCAAATTCCGAAACCCATATCTAAACTATATATTGATTAGGGCTGCAATTATTAATCAACTCAGTGTGACTATTTGACTATTAAAAAAAATGATCATTGTCATAGTTTTATGATTATAATTATCAATCATTCCTTTTTAATTGTAAATGTCTTCTATCTAGAAGCCTTCAATCACCATATGTAAACCTTTATTTGGTTGATAATGTATTTAAAAAGCCTCACAGTACAATAGAATTAATTGTTTGTCTGAAATGCTAACTAGTCTACTACTGAAATAATCGTTATCTGCAGCCCTAATATTAATATCATTACAAAGTCTGTTACAAAGTCTACACGCAGCTCTGTGTGTGGAGCCGCAGACTGTGGCCAGGTCATGCGTTAGATTCCTTCACTTAATTTCCAGTGCTCTGTGTTTTGGTCGGACTGTGTGCCAAATCATTCCTTAGTAAACCCCTCGCCCTCTCTTTGCGTGTCAGTCCCAAAGGCGCTCTCCAGATGAACTATAAACAAGTCCATGCCCCGCAGACACATGCCACATTCCTGATAAGTCTGCACAATTATTTCCGGGTCGAGCACTGCCTTTTTGTGTGTGTGTGTGTGTGTGAGTGCATTCCCCTCCCCTCGACCTTCCTCCTGTGTTTTCTCTCTCCCCCGTTCCCTCGGTACAAGTGGAAGAGCAGCTGCGGTGACCCATGCCTTAGTTTGAAAAGCTTAGCGTTTTGTCTGATTTGTTTTGCAGCCTGAACAAAAGCAGCAAAGCCAGTTCTGTGTGATGGAAGCTAGATTGTAGGAAGCTCGCAGTGATGGATTGAGAAACAATCGGGGGAGAACTGTGGGAGTTGTTTCTCACTTTGCAATGCCTCTGTTTGTGTGTTGAACTTTGCAACTTGTTTCAAAAGAGTCAGAACAAATTAGTGGACTGGACTCGACAAATGTTTTCATATAGTGGACTTTGCATCTTATTAATAATAATTAATAATAATTGACTCTTGACATGAAAAGAGTCTTGTATTGCTTGATTTGGTAAATTGGGTTCCATTTAGAAAAGAAACTCATCTATTTGTAGTCTATACTTTTAAATCATAAAAGATATTAGATCAAATACAGTAAGTTCTTTACAATATTGTGTATAGGCATAGAAAAATATTGCAATTTGTGTGACGATTATCCATCCATCCATTTTCTACCGCTTGTTCCCTTTTGGGGTCGCGGGTGACTGGAGCCTATCCCAGTAACTTCGGGCCTTAGGCGGGGTACAGTGGCCAACTTGTCGCAGGGCCAACACAGAGACATAGACATTACAGACAGTTCACTCTCACATTCATTCACTAGGCCCAATTTAGAGTTACCAATTTTTACCTAACACATGCATGTCTTTGGACGGTGGGAGGAAGCCGGAGAACCCGGAGAGAACCCACGGTAACACGGGGAGAACATGCAAACTCCACCCATGATCTCCTTCTTGGGAGGCAAGAGCGCTAACCGCCTTTGCCACCGTGCACAATGCAAAATAATTGTGATTAATGATAATATCTTGATAATATGCTGGTTTTAAATCATTTTAATGAACTATTATGATTAATTAATACTATTATAGTACTATACTTTTTGATGGGAACATCATGGATCATGTTTTTTTTCTGCAGAATGTAGTGATACAGGCGATTACATTTGTTGGCAATACAATATCACAATTATATAAACTATTAATATACCTATACCATTAACAATTATTATCTAACCTTTTTATTGCAATTACCTTCATTATTGTTTATAGTCACATCCCTAATTGTGTGTTTACCAATATTGCAACCGTAACTCTTTCTACTATGGTACTATTTGGTGTTGCGTAAGCCTGAATTGTCCTGTTTTCTTCATCGTTTGTCGTCTTGCTCCCCAGATTCGGTGGACAGCCCTCAGCTCTCTCCATGTATCTCTAAAGGTCCCATGTCTCTGTCGCCCTCGTTCCAAATGTCCACCCTGAGTCTGCCGGGACACACCTCCTCACCCCTGCAGAGCCCTGTCCTGACTGAAGGGGGCAGCACCACCAAACTGGAGGAAGAGGAGGAGGGCAGGAGGAAGGTAAATGCATAATAACAAACATGATACTATTTAATCCCCCAAAATCTGTGCCTTTTCAACTTTTGGGCAAACATTTAAAGGAATTGTTTTCATATATTGAAATAAACACATATATATTACATATTAACATAACAAATGCCTATACCAAACTTTATTTTTTTGTATGACATTGTCCTTTTCAAAATGGGCAGTTTGGTAACGGGAATGACTGGAACAGGGTCTATAGAGTCTATTGCTGTACATATTTAAATCAAATTTCAGGTAGATATTAATTAATTAAATGAAGAACCAATTTTTTTCATTCACGCATTAATAATTGGTAACCCTGGAACTGTTTTCTGACAGACTCCAGAGAAATCCAAGCAAGATGTTTTATTCAAACAGGCTTTCAATTATGATCTGTTTGTTGCATGGTTGCATGGAGTCTTATGTAGAATTCTGAGATTCCTTGGAATAATATGTAAATGATTTGTAAATAAAATCTATTATGTTTTATTATTATTGACTTGACACACATTTGTAATCATGCATTTGATATTAATTGCTTGAATATGATTGAAATTGGTTTAAAATGCTTGAATAAGACAAAAGATGTTCTAAAAAATACTATGCAATAATTCACATGAAAAAAATGCTGTTTTGATATATATTTTATGACTGCTGTCTCTTGAACACAAAAGGTACTACGGAATGTTCTAATATGTTCTACTAATGGTACATAAACTTAAACAACAGCCATCTGTTTTAGTCTTCTTGAGTCATTTAAATTAGATGTTTAGTTTGGTCGTAATTGTGTCTACGGTTGCACATTATTTTATCCCCTTTTAGACCTTTTCTAATCAGTTTTGTTGTCTTGATCTTCTGTTGAGTTAAATATTCATAATTTTGAGCTCCTTTTTGAGCAAAGTTTTTTAGTTTTGTAAGAAAAACAAAAACATTTTTGGCATTTAATTATGTAAATTATACATTCAAGATTACCTTATTTATATTACCAAGTTTAAATTCTTCATGTATATTACAAGGAATGTATAAAATGATCCTTCATCAATCAATTGCTGGAAATAAATGATAAATGAACACTTTTTAAATGGTTCTTTTCATTGTGTGGTGCAGCGTTATCCCACAGACAAGGCCTACTTTATCGCCAAAGAGATTCTGACCACGGAGCGGACGTATCTGAAAGATCTGGAGGTCATCACTGTGGTAAGCTCTGGAGCCATTTTCATCATCATGAAATAATTATAGTGTCACGTTCATGTTATGTGTTGACTTTACTATAAATGCCTGAGAAAGCTGCTGAAATGGGCTTTGAATCCGACACTGTAATTATAGGCTTCCCATAAAAACCAAGCGAGAAATCCAGAAAGGCATTTTAGGTTGTACTGCATTGTGTTTTCGATGGGTTTTTATGGGCAATTTGATACCAGTTTTATACAGTTTTATTTTTTTTATTTTTTTTTCTCAACCACATCATGCTTTTAGATTGAATTTATTTAAATTCAATTCAATTCAATTCAAAAATTGGGACCAGCCTCAGAATATCATAAACTTAAAAATACAAAATCAAAGTGGTTTTGGCAAATGAAAACTACTCTGATAAATGTGAGTGATATCAGAGACCGGTTTAAAGACATTTATAATTGTACATGATTTTTCATTTATTAGGAAATTATGATAAACAAAATTTTGTGTTTTACATTTTACTGGATAAATTTGGACCCAATAATAGTTTTTATCTGCATATATGTTACATACGTTGTCACAAAAAGTACTCACTCTTTTGTGGGGAAAATGTGTTTTTCTACAGCTTTAAAAAACATATATATATCTATATAATTTTGTTATAAACACTTAAAATCATCAGAATTTAGATCTGATGTCAGTTACTCGTTGAAAATATTTTAGAATCTTCTTCACTTTGCGTCCAGTCGTTTGGACATGTCGTTGTTTAAGGGGTCTTTGTTCCCCTTTTGAAGTAGACTTTAAATAAGTGTAATATGCTGTGATCTTATCATTTTGACGGGTCTAATGTGCTGTGTTGTGTTTGCGTGGCCTGCAGTGGTTCCGCAGTGCAGTGATCAAAGAGAACACCATGCCCGAGGGCCTCATGAACCTGCTCTTCTCAAACATCGACCCCGTCTACGAGTTTCACCGCGGCTTCCTCAAAGAGCTGGACCAGCGCTTGGCCCTGTGGTGTGTACGCTCCCGTTGTTTGACCAACATATCGTAATCGTTACTGCCATGGAGGAGTTAATGAATAACAAATTAGATGTATTTGAACGTAATGATTAAGATGAAGCTGTTTTAGAAATGAGGTTTTAAATGTGTGTGTTTTCAGGGAGGGACGGTCGAACGCCCACGTCAAAGGCGACTACCAGAGGATCGGTGACGTCATGCTCCGCAACATGTGTGCTCTGAAGGTCATTTCTACTGTGGATCTTAATAAGCAACAGATAAACAACATCATTAAGAAAGGGCAATCTCAAATATTTATTGAAGATGGCAAACAAGAACCAAAATGAATTTATTTTAATTGTATTTACATTTATTTAACCGTGGAAAGTCCCACTGAGATTAAGAATATCTTTTCTTTGTAATTATGTTTATTTAAGGAGTAAAATGATGTAAACAAAATATATACATATATATTATGTGCTATAGGGCTGCAAGATGCATCGCAAATTGAGATGACAGAATATATTCTTTTAGTATTTTTAAAAACCTGCCAACTCTGTAGATCAGACTTCTTCAAAAGTTCTGAAATGTATTTGATTCTTGTATTAGATTTGCAGTTGATATTTCAGTTATTTTTAATGTTTAAGCTTCTGGATGTGTTTTTAAAACGTGAACTTGAACAGAATCTTGCTATTAAAACATAAATTGCAAATCTAATCGCAATGCGTCAAAGTGAATGTGCATGATATTTTTTTAATTTTAGCTCACAAAAACCAAATGTGGAAAGCATGTTTGACTGGTTTTATAATGTGACTTAATAACTGTGTACTCTGAATCCTAGGAGTTCACCAGTTACCTGCAGAAACACGACGAGGTGCTGACGGAGCTGGAGAAGGCGACGAAGCGGCTGAAGAAACTTGAGACGGTTTATAAAGAGTTCGAGCTTCAGAAAGTCTGTTATTTGCCTCTGAACACGTTTCTCCTAAAGCCAATCCAACGCCTCATGCACTACAAGCTCATACTGGAAAGACTTTGCAAGCACTACTCCCCGGCTCACAAAGACTACGACGACTGCAAGGGTGAGGCTGGGCAGATGTGGAATACAGTATAGATAAAGCTTCACTATTTATTACAGTTTAAATCATACTTTATTGCCCCCCAGCACCCAGAGACTCTTCTGCAAATCTTGAGCAAGTTCATAATGTAGTTTGGAGGATTTATTGTGCTTGTTTTTAGGTTTATGAGATAGTACGAACGATCTGGGAGGAATCTACTCAACTAAATTTAATCAACTACTTCCATAAACAACATCCTATTCATAGCAAGCTGTATTTACTTAAACATGATTTGAAACTGAAGGTAGTTGCTTTTTTCTGACCCCCAAATCACAAAATTGTTTATTTAAATGAAACCGTAGCAAAATTAAAGTCAATGAAGAACGAGCAGATTGACTAAAGTGCACAGAAACCAAGCAAATGAATAACTGTCTCAGGACATCCCCTTAGACCCTCCTCAGCAAGGAAAAACTACAACAAAACCTCGAGGAGAACCACAGTGAAGGAGACATCCACACTCATGGGGGACAGGCTGTATGTGGGACAAGGATTTACACACATCCATTTGCAGAAAAAAAATAATTGGAGCTTAAGTCCACTCAAGACTGAGGGAGAGAGAGCGGCTTATCCAGGAAAGGGAGAAGGGTCATCCAGCCTGGTGTGGGAAGGGAGGACCCAAATTCACAGGTCTGAATGAAAGAACATGAGAACCCGTGTTAGGCCCAGTCATCCCTGGGGCCAAGCTCTCCAAATGTCAGTCAGAGTTATCTTATAACTTCTGCCCTGTCAGATTGTGTGGGGCTTCCTTCATCACATTATTTCTACCTTTTAATCTGTTTCTAATCATATGTGGGATTCCTTTTTTGTCATTTTAATTTGAGTTAATTAGATGCAGTAACAATCACTGCTCATTTGGACTGGAAATTACTTTTATATAAAAACAGGGCTTACTAAATTCAGCTTTAGGTCAGATTTGTTTCCTACACCTCCCACATACAAAGTAATAACACACCAAAAGTCAGTCTGGGGTCAAGAGCCGCAAAATGCCTCAATGGGAGTAAGGAACTGCTATTTTTTTATAGCTTTGTTGTTGAATGAGCAAAACACCTGACTGCAAAATAAGGAAACATTGAAAGATTTACGCTTGATTTATTTTTATACAGAGGCCTTAAAGGAAGTAGCTGAGATCGCAACTCAGCTCCAGAGCAGTTTGATCCGGCTGGAGAACTTCCAGAAGCTGACGGAGCTGCAGCGGGACTTGATCGGGATTGAAAACCTGACCGCGCCTGGACGAGTGAGTGCAGTGGCCTAAAGCTGAGGCTTGAGGGCGTTATACCAATCATGTAATACATTACTACTACCAGTACTCTTGACTTTCTGTTTTGGCTTTTTAGGAGTTCATCAGAGAAGGATGTCTGTACAAACTGACGAAGAAAGGGCTGCAACAGAGAATGTTTTTCCTGGTTAGTGACCAATCTGACACTAACTGTCTCATGTTTACTTTTAGACAAATGTGTTAAACTTTAATTTTCTCAGTAATAATCATAATCACCATATTTCTTTATATTTTTTTTCCCTAATCTTCAGTTCTCAGATATGCTCCTCTACACAAGCAAAGGCGTCACGGCAACCAACCAGTTTAAGGTTCATGGCCAGCTGCCTCTTCATGGGATGATTGTGAGTCTAAAATCCTTTCAGAATGGGTTTCTTTTTTGTTTGTATTAAGATGAGGTTTAAACCATATTGTAAGGTATTCGTACAGTATAAATCAATGTAGGCACAGGGATTTCCTAATGTTGCATGTCTCTGCTTCACTTTGGACTGCAGCTCATAGTCCTGGATGGTCCGGTAAGTTCTCAGTCAACATGGATACAAATACCCAAATACCCAACCCTTTCTCATGAGCTACAGTAGCAGTAACCAGAACATTAGCAGACCTCCATATATTTAAAGAATCCACTGCTACTGTGGTTACATGAATGAGTTCGGGACAGCTCTTAGCTTTAAAGCATAAGGGAATACTCTATACCAGTGGTTCTGTTCAGTACAACCTTTATGGCAAAGGCTTATGAAGTTAGAAACCACCCGATGCAAACACGGGCTTAGACTATCATCACTAATAATGCTTTCCCTAATGTTTTCTTTTTCTTAGACCGAGAGAAATGTAAGAATCTTTTTATTTCATTGATCATTCTCATTTGCAGGTTGAAGAAAGTGAGAATGAGTGGTCCGTCCCGCACTGCTTCACCATCTACTCTGCTCAGAGGACCATTGTTGTGGCCGCCAGGTACAAGAAAAAGTTCATTTTGTTTGTAAAAATATGTGCTAAACCTTTTTGAATCACTCAACGATTCATTACATGTCATTGTTGATGGATGTTTGTGTTATTTCTTTGTGTTTTGTATTTGTTTATAGCTCTAAAGTTGAAATGGGGAAATGGATTGAGGATCTGAACTTTGCGATCGACATGGCCAAGAAATCTCAGGAGAAATCCAGTGTGTTCATTGAGTCTCCAATCTGTGATCGCTCCAATCGTAAGTTCAACCCAAAGTTCATTCGTTTTATGATTCTATTATTGTTTTTTTCCTATCGGAAAATATAGCCATGATCTGACATATCATTATGACCTCTAGCATGTTAAAAAAGGATCTGGTATTAACTTATGGTGACGCCTTTAGTACTAGACAGAATGTGAACATGAACTGAGTTAAAGCAGCAGTGGAAACTGGTAAGTTTAAGAGTTTGAGCAACGTTCTGAAGGGTAAAACTCAGTTATTGACTGAGTCAGTGCGCGCCTTGTGGGATGTTCTTGTCTGCAGTGGTCAGTATTAAAGGTTCAAGTGTTTTTTTTATTTTCTACTAGGACAGTGCCTATTAGAGTGTCAGCAGCAGCTTCAACATAAATATGGCTAATAGCTACATTTCATCTGTTGTCCTAAAGCGAGTGAAAATATTAAACATTAAATCGGACAACTACTGACACATGACTCAACATTACAAGACATTAAACCTTTAAATTACGACACATGAGGCATTACAAAGGAAACAAGACACTATTCTAGCTATGAACAATAGTCAGAAGTTGAAAACCCAAGGGAGAAAGAAGCATAGGATCATCTATAGGTGCAAGACTCACGTGTTTAAACAATTTTCAAGACCTTTTTTGAGTCGAGTAGTTGCCACAGTTTCTGCTTTGCTCTGGCAGTGAGTTCTCACATTGTGTGTCTCTGATAGACGCCACCATAAGGCTAAAGTTAGTCCTGGGCCTTTGTACACTGTCATCTCCTCTAGTTAATGCTCTGGTGTTTAGTCACTTTGTAACTCCAATATGTTGTACTTCTTTTGATACCAGGCATAGATGGTCATTATGATGTTATATGTTACAGTAAATGTATTTTTTTTTCTGCATATAACTAAACCTGGGACAAATTCCTCATGACGTGCTGACTTCACACACTTAACAATAAATAGAATGAAATCCCATCCACGCCCTTAATGCTTGTAGTGCCCTCTTCTCTCCTTCTTTACCCCGGTCCTTTCTCAGGCTCGTCGGACGAGGTTTCCCTGGAGCAGGAGTCGGAGGATGACATGAACTCGTCCCGCACGTCTTTAGACAAACAGACACATCACCGTGCCAACACCACCATGCACGTGTGCTGGCACCGCAACACCAGCGTGTCTATGTCCGATCACAGCCAGGCCGTGGAGGTACCCCTCCTCTGCCCCGCAAACAAAACAGACTAACACACGGCAGCGAATCAGCCCCAGCTACACCTGCATGTTACAAAATCATCCTCACCCACTATGGAAGCTTCCTCTGGTGATTCTGCAGCTCTGTCCTACATCAATCAATTGTACTATTTTGGAAAAGTAAAGATTTAGTAGTTCAATTTTTATGTATTATCTGTCATATTTGTATGGACTATCAAGATACAAGCCTCTGCTAACGTTAATGTTGCAAATAGTTGTGCCAGAAAGACATAATTTAATGAAAAAATGAAAATATGTCAAATTAAAGTACAACACACATCGTCATCTGTCCATATATAGAAACTCTTTTGAAAATAAACTACTAAGAACAGTTCACTTTCCTACCATATACCAATTCATTGATGTAGCACTAGCAATGTTTCACTTCCTCCTCCTTCTTGCTGGTTTCTTTAGGTTACAGTCTTATACCTTTCTTTTTCTCTAGAGTCTTCATAACATGCACGGGACCTCAGATTCACTAACTATCCGACTCCACAGAAGGATTTCCTGGACTTTCTCTCAATCCTTTACATCACCCTTCAAATCTAACACACTAACACTCTTCTCTCTCTCTCTCTCTCTCTTTCCGCTTGTGTTTCCTTTTCTTCACTCTGTCAGTTTTTGGGTCTCCGGCCGCGTCTCCTGAACTGCCCCCTCGGTATCTTCTGGGTCAGGGCCAAAGACCCAACACCATCACTCACGTTTGCTGGTATCGAAACCAGAACCTCTCTCTCACTGATTACCTGCGCATGAACCAGGTACTAAACAGGATTAACCACTGCAGAGAGTTCCTTATATTCTTCTCTCTGCTCCTTTTCAACGTGCGATCGTGTGACTTTAGCCTGCGACATACGAGTAACTGTCAACACCAACAAAACAAACAATTCATTACAATTCCTGGCTAAAATACTGAAAACGTATGCACATATTTTATTATTATAAGTCACCCCGTTTTCATTAAAGATATATATTTGATATTACCTGAATTTGTTTGTGTTATTAACATTATTGTGAATACAGCTATTGCTATAGTTGTAATCAAAGAAACCACACTTGCCACAGCTACTTATATTACATGACCACTTACTGTATATACTAGTACTGTACATACTAGTACTGTACACATGTAACTTGACTTTAGTGTGTTTTGTATTTCATTCTTCTTCCTTGTTTCACACAGAACCAGCTCTCAGGATACTTGCTCAGAAAGTTCAAAAACAGCAATGGTTGGCAGAAACTCTGGGTTGTTTTTACCAACTTCTGTCTGTTCTTCTACAAGACCCATCAGGTGAGGCAAAAGACATATTTGCTAATGCTTGATTTCATTCACTTGCAGTCAAAGAATGGTGTAGCAGTGTTGTAACAAGGGATGTAGTTTTGCTAACGACAGAAAGACTCAAAACGTATGCAGCTCTAAGGAATATATGTGAATTAAGAAGCCAAAAAACAAACATATACTGTACAAACAACATTTAAAAAGTTACGGTTTAAATGCAAACCTGCCCACATTGTTGTTGTTATGAAGGCTAGTGTTTTAATACAGTAATCTCCAAATATTAAACAATTCCCCATTTTCTTCCACAACTACATAACAATACAATATATTTTTTTTGTCTAGTTAACGTGATATTTTGAGTAACTTCAATACAAAGTTTGTACGTAAAGTGACGTGCTGTAATCTGTTCCAGGACGATTTCCCGCTGGCCAGCCTTCCCCTGCTGGGATACACAGTGAGCACCCCCGATGAGTCCGACAGCATCCACAAAGAGTACGTCTTCAAACTGCAGTTCAAGTCCCACGTGTACTTCTTCAGAGCCGAGAGCGAGTACACGTTCGAGCGGTACGTAATTAAAGTTATAATTGAACAAAACTCGCAAACGGGGGAAAATATGAATACTAGAAGAATTTGGTGTACTGTAATATGCCTTTGTGTCTTAAAACCTTTTATAATTCAGTGGTAAATGTGTGGGGTTTTTTTAAACTGCAGGATCCTTGAATCACAGTTAAACGTTATTCAGAAATGTGTATATATCATATTTCTGATCTCAAATATCTTCTGTCACAATTGTAAAGAACAAGATATCGCTTAATTCTGCAGGTTGAATTGATGAATTAGCAGCACAGCTATTTGCGACGTGATGCTAACTGATCTGATTTATGTAACAAAATATGAACTAAAACTTATGATGGTTTAGTGACAGTGATCAACAACATGAATAATAGATTAGTTTGTTATTGTCTTTTCCTAAATGTTCCACATAAACCTCATGTGATACTACAGTCCAGTACGTCATGTTTCGTGTCCTGGGGTGTAATGGAGCATGTTGTCACCTGTTGCAGATGGATGGAGGTGATTAAGAGCGCTGCCAGTACGACGGGCCGGATGACGCTGCTCATCCCCAAAGGAGGAGGAGGAAGTCCCATGGAAATTAATGGGAACGGAATTTAAACATTTGAACTCTGAGGGCTGGGCCTTCAGCAGAAACGTTTCACTTTTAACAAGAATCAAAGCATTTCAACTGGAGACAGAGTAATGCTTCCAGTTTAAACACTTAACATTTATAAGTGTACACGGTATGTGTGTTTTCTGTTTGTTTGTTTTTTCATTGGTATATATTGTATTTCAAGTCAAATGCTGCCCAATCAGGCCGTTATAGACTGATCAACAGGGAAGGAAGTATTTTATGGGACCAATTTGAACAGGAAGGACTTCAAACTTGGATTTTATTTTTTGTCTCTCATTTCGACTGAAACTATGTGGCTTTGATCTGAACAAAGACGATGAAGTAAAGCATGTGATAGTGGTGTGTGTGAAAGAAACTTTGCATTGCGATTCAAGATGCGTGTTACTGTGCAAAAGCTGTATCATTGTTGACCATTACAGAATTCTGTTAAAGTGGAAGAACGTAGTAACACATAGACATCATAAAATTACAATAATACAATATCAAGAGACCTAATGGAGCTAAATGTATCACTAGTTATATGGTGAATATATATAGTGCCCAGACCTTCAAAAGTAAATACTACTTCACTGTGCCACTGCTTAAATCATATTTCTAAATGTTTATCTGTTTCTCCATTAAATTTTGCACAGTATTGAATGTTGACTGAACGGGAGAAGAGAGTTTACTGAACGTGTAATATACATTTTAGTAGATGTACCGGAGGTAAAATGACGAGAGCACCCTGGTTTCAGACATTACTAAAAGCTTCAAGTACAAACTATTTATCTTAGTAGTATTTATTTCAAAGGCCAGTGGAATCTGAAGGGTCTATTTACCTCTTAATGGAAAAGGGATCTTGTCTTGCTTTATAGTTTTGCAATAACAGCCCATTTGGTGCTACACATTTCTTCAATATCAATCAATGTAATCCTTTTTACTTTGCATTGTGTGGTAAACAAAAGCACGTCGAGCTAGTATTGCTGTACTTGTAATGACTTTTCCATGAAGATCATGTTTCTGAAGTGATTTTTAATGTTTTTTTGCCACTGTTTTAGAGATGCTTTCTAAAGATTTGAGCTAATACCAGTGGCGTAGTTGCAGTATGTCCAGCTATGGTACTTTTGTTTTATGAAGAAACTGGAATCGTTGTATTTGTGTGGAGAAGCCAAACCAGTAGACAATGCCTTTAAAACCCTCTGGAGCTAAATGAGGAAGTGATGATAGAGGTAAATTCTTGTGTTAGAGACTGTTGCACAGCTAACACTTTGTATTTATTGGCTGGCATATCATCAAGTATGTGTGCGTCATTTCAATGAAAGGCTAACCAATAAAACTGATCATTTGGAATATAATTTATGTCGCTTCATATTTTCTGTGATAAAATCGTGTGTAACATGGGTCAAAATATATGTAAAAATGAGATGTTTGTCATCGAAGTCTCGTGCAAGATTGTAGTAAGGCAAGGCAAGGCAAGGCAAGTTTATTTGTAGAGCACATTTCATACACAAGGCAATTCAAAGTGCTTCACAGCAGGAAAAATGCATTCAAATCACAAAGAAATTACAGAAACAGAAATACAATAAAATTAACTAAATTAAAAATTATCAATCCAACTGATTGTCTAAGCTAATAAAATCACAAACAAAAGAGAAGAGTGCAAAGAAAAAATCCTTTGTCATATGCGCAGCTAAACAAAACTGTTTTTAGCTTAGATTTGAACATTGTCAGAGTAGAAGCCTGTCTCACATCTTCAGGAAGACTGTTCCAGATTTTAGCTGCATAAAACTGAAACGCAGATTCCCCATGTTTTGTCCTGACTCTGGGCACCAGCAGGAGGCCGGTCCCTGAGGTCCTCAGAGTCCGAGATGGTTCATATGGCACTAACATATCCAAGATGTACTTTGGTGCTAGGCCATGGAGAGACTTGTACACAAGCAGAGCTGCTTTAAAGTCTATTATCTGATCCACAGGGAGCCAGTGCAGAGACCTGAGAACAGGACTAATGTGATCATACTTCCTGGTTCTAGTCAGGACCCGAGCAGCAGCGTTCTGGATGTACTGCAGCTGTTTTACAACTCGTTTGGAGAGGCCAGTGAGCAGGCCGTTACAGTAGTCTAATCTACTGGAGACAAACGCATGGATAAGTCTCTCTAAATCTGGTTTTGACACTATATTTTTGATTTTGGCAATGTTTTTTAGATGGTAAAAAGCTGCTGATGTTATTGATTTGACGTGGCTATTAAAGTTCAAGTCTGAGTCAATTATTACCCCCAGATTTCTAACTTGGTTTGTAGGTTTTAGAGCGAGACTCTGGAGGTGACCGCTAACACTTTCTCTTTGTTTCTGTGGGACAAAAACGATTATTTCAGTCTTGTCTGAGTTCAGCTGGAGAAAGTTGTTTTGCATCCACAAACTGATCTGCTGGATGCAGTGACAGAGTGAATCTACTGGTCCATAGTCACCTGCCGATAGTGAAACATAGATCTGAGTGTCGTCTGCATAATTGTGATAGGACACATTTTCACTGCGTATCAACTGACCTAATGGCAGCATGTAGAGGTTGAACAGAAGGGGACCCAGGACTGACCCTTGGGGCACTCCACAGGTCAGGGTCATGTGGTCTGAGACACAGCTACCAATTTCAACAAAGTACTTCCTGTCTTCCAGATAGGACCTTAAAACCAGTTTAGGGCAGTGCCAGTGATGCCCACCCAGTCCTCTAGTCTCTGTAAGAGGATCCCATGATCGACAGTGTCAAAAGCAGCACTCAGATCTAACAGAACTAAGACTGAGGCTTTGCCCGTGTCAGTGTTCAGGCGCATGGGGAAATTTCATTGGTGCAACGCAGGTAGATACAGAAGAACAGATCACTTATAGGAAGTCTGAAAAACACTTTCAGTAGAAGATCTCCTATAAATAAATAAAAACTCCCATAGACAAATAAATAAATACATAAATACCATTGCATGTGATCACGACAGTAATTGCACATGAATATGTGTCACGACAGCATATCTTATCTTATCTTATCTTATGTCATTTGTCACCTTGACAAGAGCAGTCTCAGTGCTGTGATGAGGTCTAAAACCTGACTGAAAAACATCAAATGAGTTGTTTATTAAGAGGAAATCTGTGAGCTGTTGGTAAACAACCTTTTCAAGGACATTGCCCCAAAATGGCAGATTAGAGATGGGCCGGTAATGACTCAGTACTGCGGCATCAAGACTGCTCTTCTTTAGGAGAGGCTTTATGACCGCAGTTTTCAAAGACATTGGGAATGTTCCAGATTGAAGCGACATGTTAACTATGTGAGTGAATGGTGCTACAAACTGTTCAGCACAGACTTTAGAAATCTGGTGGGTAACACATCGAGGCAGCATGTAGATGAACTCAGACTGGTGATGATCTCATGGACAGTTTTGTCAGTTACAGGTGCAAAATGAGTTAGCTCTAAGTGTCTTGGTGGTTTTAGGGTAATTTTTTGCATTGTGGGATTTATAGCATTTTTAATGCCCTGAACTTTGTCATTAAAGAATAATGCAAACTCATTACACTTGGATGTGGAAATGAGTTCTAATGGCAGCTGAGCTGGAGGGTTTGTTAATCTGTTTACTGTGGCAAACGGGACACGCGAGTTGTTACTGCAGCTTCCAATTATTTTAGAAAAATATCTTTCCCTAGTTCTACATGTGATAAAATGTGAATATATGATTATATTTCTGTGATGTATTTTATCTGCATAATAGTGATATTTTATCTGCATCATTAGTCTAAGAGAAGAACAGGTGTTTGACAAACTGCATTTGTTTGTGAAGGTATCATAAAGATGGGCCAAAGAATGTTGCCCCGGGGGGGGGGGAGTTGCACCCCCCCTTGCAGGCTTTATCTCTACGGAAAAATACCAAGTGCCTTGATGTGAGGCTGACCAATGAGAAATGTGACCCGCCTATTCCAGAATATCTAATAAAACCAACCAGCATGGGAAAAAACAGGGTGAGACGCAGGAGGATCACGCAGGCTGCTTACCACAGCTTGCGTGATCAGTCCCCGCGTTTTCTCCCATGCATGCCACACAAATGTCTGATATTTCTGTGTCGTTTCATATTCTAAGTTGAATGGTGTTCTCTATGTGTTAAGGAATAGCATCGGTGTATGTCTGATTCCATGACACTACATAAGATTAGGTTGTACATGTTCAGCTTCTCTTTGTAAATCTCTTTTTGAACCTGGAGCTTTGACTTGCGCCATTTCCATTCGGCCCTGCGGCACTCCCTTTTCTGTGCCCTGACCGAATCATCGTTTCTCCACGGCGCCTTCTGCTTATTTTTAACTATTTTAGCCTTTATAGGGGCGATGGTGTCCAGAACATTCAAAACACTAGATGTAACAGAGTTCAACAAATCATTTACATTAGAACATGAGACATTTTCAAAGTTTATCATTTCCATAAACAGTGCACCTGTGCCATCATTTATGTGTCTCCTCTGAGCAACTGCAGGACCAACCGGTGGTTTGGGAGAAACAGAGAGGTCAAAGAAGACACAGAAATGATCAGACAGAGCAACATCGATCACATTAACATTTGGAATATTTACCCCCTTTGTAATTATGAGATCTAGAGTGTGTCCTTTGCTGTGGGTGGGGCCTCTCACATGCTGAGTAAGACTGAAGGTTTCAAGGACAGCATCAAGCTCTTTAGCGTTTCTGTCACAAATATTATCAACATGCACATTGAAATCACCTGTAATGACCAAACCATCAAAGTCTGTGCATACGACTGAAAGCATCTCAGTAAAATAGTAGTAATAGACATAACAACACTATTATATACTTTGAGTATTACAAAGACTCAAAGTATAACACACGTAAATTCCTATTGTTGTAAACCTGATTTTTTATTTAAAACTGCTTCATAATAAAAATGGGACGAAAATTGTTGCCTGAACAATTTTGGCTGCGATGCACTTCTGTAAAAAAAAAAAAGAGAATTAACAGTATTGATGCAACAATTGTGACGGTTTTACAGAAAGTTTTCATCTCTTTCAAATGCAGACGATAATCAAATTAACACAGATGCCATTTGAGGTAAAGTACTGCGCGTGTTTATGCTTTGATTGCAGGACATGCCAGAACTATTCGTGCTGCTACTGTATGCAAACAATGCGCATTAGTACAGAGTGTTTGGTTCAAATGAGCCTTGATTTTCCTGCCAGCCTGTCGTCAGCAAAAAGGCTGCAGATCTGTCGACTTGTCATAATAAGCCACGGGGCATTCCTCAGACATGTTCAAACGGAGTAAACACAGGGCGTGGTGGCTTCCCCCGAAATGCCAATGCAAAGGTGTTTTTTTCTGCAGAACGTTTACAGGAGGGTGTGGAGAAGGTGTGGAGTGTTTTATAGAATCTCATATCAACTGTGTCAACAACATTGGCAGGTCGCACAGTGCAGTGAAAGACCAATGTTTGACCTGGAAAATGATACCTTTTGATTGGGAACTTGAGTATGAAGTATTAGGTTTGTGTTTACTAATACTAAATAGTATGATTTATAATACCACAGAAGTAATGAGATACCTGCTCTCATGTGAACAGAACTGTGACTGCTGAATGATGTGATACAACTAATTTGTTAATCACATTTTTAACCTTTTTAAGTGAAAACAATTAGTGGCAGGAGGGAAGAGATTTAATGATGAAACTCAAATTAAAACCGAATATGTGGGCCTATAGTAAGTGTTTTCTTTTAATACTATTCTCTTAATAAATAACACTCACTGAAAGTAAATATTGATTTAAGGGTTTTAAAAGTATTTTATTTCTGCTTTCGAATTCTACTACAACCTACAACAATACTAGGCTGGATACAATACGAGTGACCACTGAAAGGTGATTGTACTACCCTCTACTGATTTAAAGAAGAAGA
The DNA here is from genome assembly GCF_026437365.1 of Eucyclogobius newberryi. Lineage (NCBI taxonomy): Eukaryota > Metazoa > Chordata > Actinopteri > Gobiiformes > Gobiidae > Eucyclogobius > Eucyclogobius newberryi. Next base: position 8,892,915 of record NW_027316532.1, on the reverse strand, counting down.
AGATTAAAACAAAGTAACCTGAAATATGCCGGGTTTTTTATGTTCTCGGAGGCTCTGTTTTCTTTTCAAACGGTTTTGCTAAATACACTCCACATGATCTGCGTCTTATCAAATCTGTCTCTAAAGGATTACCCTTGACTAATTACAAACTCTGGGATTAATATTATCATAAGAGGAACATGCACTGACTGACCTTCCTCATTCCCAGTAGACTACAGAACAATACTACGTGTCCTAGCAATATAAAAACTTAAATTTGGCATTTTAACTGTAGCATCATGATCCCTTGATAATAGTGGCTATAGTGCAAGTTATTAAGTATTGTTTTACAGCCGCACTTGAATCAACAATTGAAGGATTCCCTGGAGAATAAATCAGACACTTTTTTGGTTTTTATCTTAATAGGCCTAGTGTTTGTATTAATTTTAGGAATTTCCTTACTTGTTTTCAAAAGGAAATTGGAAATATACCAGTGGTGGAATGTAACAAAGTACAAAAGTAAGCACTGTGACATATTTAGGAAGGCCTATCTGTACTTCATGTTAACAGTACACACTTGACTGCATTTGAGCAGACATCTATACTTTTTACTGCAATACATTTTTCAACTGGAGGGAAAAGTAGAAGTAGGTTTTCTGTTTTACGATTTGAGGGGTTATTTTTAACACATTTTGCATACAGTTTTTGAGTTCAAGCTCCAATTATGAGCAAACTAAAATACTTAATAATGAATCATCCATGTGACTTGCTACCGTTGACAACGACATCTGTGTGAAACCCTTTTCTTTTTATTCTTTTTTATACTTCAACACTTTTAAAGCCGATTTATGCAGGCTACTTTCACTTTTACCTGAATCATTGTTAGGCTCCTATACAAAATGTTCCACCACTGATGTTTAGTAGTATTCAAACAGACCCCAAATACAGTATCAGGCCACCCCACAAGATAAATGAAACCACACAAAGTCACACTTCTGCAGAGAGTTGACCTTAAATCGTCACAGCAGACACGCCCTATGATTAACATTCAGTAATACTTAGAGTGTGTGTGTGTGTGTGTGTCTGTGTCTGTGTGTCTGTGTGTCTGTGTGTCTGTGTGTCTGTGTGTCTGTGTGTCTGTGTGTCTGTGTGTCTGTGTCTGTGTCTGTGTGTCTGTGTGTCTGTGTCTGTGTCTGTGTCTGTGTGTGTGTGTGTCTGTGTGTGTGTCTGTGTCTGTGTCTGTGTCTGTGTGTCTGTGTCTGTGTCTGTGTCTGTGTCTGTGTCTGTGTCTGTGTCTGTGTCTGTGTGTCTGTGTCTGTGTCTGTGTGTCTGTGTCTGTGTCTGTCTGTGTCTGTGTCTGTGTGTCTGTGTCTGTCTGTGTCTGTGTCTGTGTCTGTGTGTGTGTCTGTGTCTGTGTCTGTCTGTGTCTGTGTCTGTGTCTGTGTGTGTGTCTGTGTCTGTGTCTGTGTCTGTGTGTCTGTGTCTGTGTGTCTGTGTCTGTGTCTGTGTGTCTGTGTCTGTGTCTGTGTGTCTGTGTCTGTGTGTCTGTGTCTGTGTGTCTGTGTCTGTGTGTCTGTGTCTGTGTCTGTGTGTCTGTGTCTGTGTGTCTGTGTCTGTGTCTGTGTGTGTGTCTGTGTGTGTCTGTGTGTGTGCTCACTGGAGAGGCGGGTCTATAGTGGCTTATCTCCGCCTTTGGACTTTTGCAGACAGTGGTTGAACTCCAGTTGAAGTGCCCTTAGAAGGAAAGCTTGTCAGTTCTGGATGGATGCCTAGCGCTGCGTGCCATCCTCCTGCGCACGGGGAACAACAGCCGCCGCAGCCACGCAATGAGCGCGGATTTGACCCAGAAATAATCACATGCAATCACCAGATTTACAGCCCGATCGTCCATGACAAACGCCCAGAGAGGAGACCTTGAGAACGCCAGAGAGGGAGCGGACGGCGCGCGCGGGCGGCACCGGACGATCCGCGGCGGCGCCATGGAGATGTTGAGACGCTCCTCGGTGTTCGCGGCCGAAGTGTTCGACCGATCGCCCACGGACAAGGAGCTCGTGTCCCAGGCCAAAGCGCTGTGCCGGGACTACATCCACTCCAGGCTGAACCAGGCCGGGATAGGCTGGTCCAAACCCGAGCACGGGCTGGTGGCGTCAGGTGGTTCACTGGGGGAGATCTCCTCTGTGCTCATATGGTTGGGTGAGTTTGATCACGCTTTATGGACACGTGTATTTACTGTCAGTACTTAATAATAATGCAGGACACACATGGATGAGCTGCAAAGGAATAAGACTTATCCAACTTTTAGCCTACTTTAATTGTGTAGGTTCTGAACAACATACAACTACCCATAATACAGCCTATACATGCTAAATAAAATGAAAACCAACCCACACCATGATTCATTATTGATTTATTTATATCAAGACTATAGTATCCTTTTTGAAAAAACATAATTAACTGATAAATTGTTGTTATTTGACACAAATTATGATGTTGTGTGGAATAATATGCAAAGATCTGTTGAACATTAAAAGTAGGCATGCATAATTATGATCTAAATGACAAATTAGCACACGGATTAGAGCAGCACTTTATATTTTTTATTAATTGATTAATTCTGAAATATTGATATTAGATTTGCAATAGCCTAAGTTTAAAAAGTAGGATTCTGTTCAAAATGCGCATTGGAAACTACTGCAGGAGCATAAACATTTTAACATTTGAGAGAACAGATAAACCAATACAAGAATCCCATATGTTATGAACATGTTTGTAGAGGTCTAAACTACACATACAAAAACAACAAAAAAGTAAAAACACAGGATATTTTCATTCTTTGCAGAGGATATTCTACTATCTAAAACTGTAGCCTTTGCAGTTTGATGTTTGAAGTGTCCAAACTCAAATAGCAAATTCAATTTAATTTGGCCTATGAATGTAACTCAACCCCATTCTGGAGCAAATATTATATGAAAACCTCAAGAGTAAGAATTTCTACTGACCCATTTTCACTGGTAAAGCAGGGGCCGATCCTGCAAAAAAAGATAATATTCAACTTAAGTCAAACAGTGAACTTATGCAATGTCGACATATATACTTTTATAGAGTTTTGAAACCTCAGCTTCAAGATGGTCCTAGGTCCTTGCAATTCAAATTATTTCCTTTTGTATTTTTTTTTTTTATTATGCACTTTTGTAGCTAAAAGGCATTCCAGATGTGTATTTTGTTGAGTTGTTAAAAGTAGGATACTAAATGGTTATACTCATATAACGCTTTTAAATTGTTACGCATGGGTTAGAACATTGTATGACAGTGGAAATGTAAATATAGTGCCCACATGACCACTCTTTATTGTTGGGTATCTAGGTTACTGGAGGATTCCCATAGATCTTGGGTCAGCTTTTGTAACTATGACATCATCTTAGCCTGTTTGCCCTCAATCTATTTTTAACACATGGTCCCTGCTGCTGCAAGACATAAACATCAGACCCAAGCTATTTTATACTTTGAAATAATAACATAGCTCTAAGAAAGTAAAAGGCAATTGTCAATAAGCCAGGTAAAGGTGCACATAATAATGCGTCAGATGAACTTGAGAGGCAAAATGTCTTGACGCTTAAAACTTTTGTACATTTCACGGTATTTTTTTTGCTATAATAATGTAATAATAATGAACATTTTTGCAGAGGTGGCAAAAAAGCTTTTATAACTAACAATAATTTCTATGTAATTTTCCACACAGGTAAATTACTTTTCAGTCAAATCAGGTTTTATTTTGCCCTCAGTTTTAATGTAGATAGTGAAGAACCACTGGGACAGTGCATAGATTTATCTTTTTGTAAACTAAAGCTGATATATTCTACAGGCTCATCTATCATGCATTACAGTTGTTTTTATTTCTGAAAAATACATCAAAAACATGTTTTCTTACAGTGTATGGGGTCACCAATCCACAGAGTTGACCTGTAACTTATCCACCTTCTTGTATCCTCCCAATATAAGTATTGAGCAGTTTGTACCGCTTTTACACACCTTTATATCTTTTTTTTTGTTAATATTCTCTTTTAAAATGTCCTCATTGCTAGAGTCTTTATATGATTGAGTTGCAATCAAATCAAATTTAAAAGTTGAATTGCAATAGCCGTATATCTAAGCAAAAAAATAAAAATGTCATCTAGTATCTGATGTGAGCTTGCTTTTTACTTGTTCTTTTTCCTTTTTTGGTCAGGTGACGAGCTGGAGTACCTTCGTCCAAATGTTTACCGAAACGTGGCTCGACAGCTCAACATCACGGTGGCCTCGGAGAGCGTGGTTTCAGACGCCTTCTTGGCTGTAGCTGCTGATATTTTCTCCACAGGTAAAGTCACACTGCATTAAAGGAAAAAAGGAACCTCTTGAAAAATAATAGCCTGTAAAACTGATCCTGTTCCCCTTTGTCATTGTTTGTAACGTTTTATTTGTTTAAACATGGGCTGGTTAACTTCTATAAAAAGTTTGAATGCACTTCTTCAGAGAATGGAGTGGACTTATCTTTCAGGAAAGGCGCAGCAAGGAAAAGTCCATATAAGGTTAAAGTTATACCATGAAGAATGATTGTAGCAGCAACGGTCACACCCTGGACTTAAGTTGGCCTCTACAAAGTGGAATCATTCAATATTATAGCACACATGATAAACAATAGTTACATACTTAACAAAAGAGGTCAATAATGGGTCAGTGCCACATTTAATCAGATCATTGTTTGTGTATAGTGTATTTACCATTGCAAGACATATGCATCTCTAGCATTAAAAGACTGATAGTCACAGTGACAGTTAAGGCTTATTGTTATAAATTCTGGTTTGTCTTGTCAGTTACATATAACTATCCTTTGTTGTGTAAAAATATGTCATAGGTTCTTACTAAATTGCTGCATCAAAGTGAGCATTGTTGTAATAGTGACTATATGTGTGAAAAGGAAGTCCTGAACATAAACAGATTAGATTACATCCCCAAATGAGTAGACTTGCTTTGTCATATTGTGAAGACTTTTCTCCTTTTCAGTTACAGCTATTATTGGCATAACTTGTGGTACCGGTGTCATCTTTTGCATAGAACTTTAATTAAATGCAAGACTCTTATCTTTCTCTGATTGTTTTAACATTCAAATATCCAATATTGGTCACAAAGAACAATACAATTTCAAAACAATATCTTTCTTTTCAAGACTATTACTAAGCAGCCCTAGTGTGAATCAAGTATGAAACACCAATTGATTTTTAATTTGAACAAGGGAGAAGAAATATTCTAACTCAGTCAAAGAATGTACAAATGAGTGTGCAAGTAGGCAAGCAGCAAACTGTTTAAAATAGAAACTCATCCATAACTCTATGTCAGTTTTGGATTTAAGTGTCTCAAGCAAAAATGCAGCATGTGTGCAGACTTCTACTCCCAAGTCCTGTTATGGGAAAAACACGTTGTTTCTAATGTTAATCTAAAAAATGTCTTGATTCAGTTTTTGTACTTGTCCCTCCAGGAGTGACTTGGGGGAAGGTGGTTTCTCTGTACGCTGTGGCCGGAGGATTAGCTGTGGACTGTGTGAAACACGGACACCCAGCGATGGTCCACACTATAGTGGATTGTATGGGGGAGTTTGTCCGCAAGAGTTTGGCCTCATGGCTGAAGAAAAGAGGAGGCTGGGTAAGACACTTAATCCTTGTTATAGGCCGGGACCCACAAATCACAGACATGCCACTAGAAACCAGACTAGAAACAACAAATATATTCTAATTAAGTAACAGGATGATTAATCTGCTACTTATACCAAGTAAGCATGTTTTTCCGATGTCAACTCCTTTCTCCGTTTCTCTGTCTTCTTTTAGCTGCCCAACTAAACAAGACAGTAAAAGATACTTTCTCCTTAAGTAACACTGAGCTAACACTGTAGAAATTTAGTTATATCGCAATTTTTTACAATGGCAATTATGATTACAAGCAATACTAGTGTAAAGTAAGCAAACTATGTATAATAAAACTTGTGACAGATTGTAACAGGAATGTAATAAAAACAGCCCAAGGCAGTCAAGAAAAAATAGATTTTGTAACATTTATTGTAGAGGTTAGTTAGAGGTTATCCATCTATCCATATGTAGGTCAGCATTAAACAGTGTTTAGATAGAAGAGACTTTCAGATACATATCTTCATAACATCTCCAATATTGTGTAAAACAATGAAAAAAGTCTGGACATGTGCCGAGTAAATGACTGTGTAGTGGTGCATTCAGAGGCCGTGCACCCAAGTCATTTCTGTTTGAGGAGAACTGGAGTGTGACAAAGGGAGGCCAAAGCAGTGTATAATTGACCTCATAAGCACAAATAAAAGGATTGTTTATTGCTGTCTCACAGCCATAACTCTGGCCCAAAATTTATGTTTCTCCTGTCATTCTGCACTCAAGGAAACATAAATTATAACTGTAGGCCTGTGGACCATGAGAGGGAAGTGATTAGTGTCAAAGATGACATTAAACTGTGTGCTCTGTGCTATTTTATGGACTCTGAACGCTCCTAGGTCTTAAAGTGACACTGCTCTATTATTCTTACATTTAGGAAAAGAACAAGATGTTAAATAATAATTTGAAGTCAATGGTCTTTATGACCACCACTAATCACAAACTTACACACATCATTCATATATGGTGGGTCAAATGTCTTGCCCCACAGCTGTGTGCACTCCAGCAAAAACACAGTGCTATTGGTTGATGGGAATAACAATTGCCATCCTTTAGTGAGACACGAGAGCACATATGAAAATGATTACGGGTTATACACTTTAGGTTGACCTGTGTTTTATATATTTTTGTATATCCAGGTGGATGTTACCAAATGTGTGGTGAATACAGACCCCAGTTTCCGCTCTCATTGGCTCGTTGCTGCTGCCTGTACCTGTGGACACTACCTGAAGGCCATCGTTTTGTACCTGCTCCGAGACAAGTGAAAAAGTGAAAACCACCTTCATGTTGTATCATCTTGGAGGACAGACCAGTGCACTACCGCTCACAGCTTTGGGATATGTTTACACTTCACTGCACTGGACCACAGTTTCTTCACAGACTCTCTTTATGTGTTTAGTTTTGCCTTAATACAGTATATGTTGCACGGACACACAGTGAAGCATTTAATGTGCATGTTTTATATGTTGGTTGACACACGTTTTATTAAATGATAAACTTCACATCTTCACCTGCAGTATTAGATTGTGCTGCCTCTTGTGGTAGCGACTTGGAATGCTTTTAATAGAACAGAAAAAGTAGGGCTACTTTTTATCAGGATCTATGTTAAAATCCCATTGATTATAAGTATTCCGATTCACCACAGCTGTCAAAAAGTGTACGGTGCAATATTGGGAAAAGAGAATGTGTTATTTGAAGTAAGATAATTATCTAACTATAAAATCTGTTCGATTTTTACGTGAATACATTGAGCCGTATTAGAAAATGTTATAATACAAAATTCATTATTTTGTTATGTAATGATATTGGATTTTAAATTTTGTTTGAATTTGAATAAGGTTGGGAGACCCTGACAATTCCTAATGTCATCTATTACTGTAGTACATTTATCACGATTTGTGCGTCTTTTAAAGCTCTGTTGTAATAGCTGTGATGCATTGTCTTCTCTGTTTTGAGCACTTTGATGACATTTCTTTCATCTTTATTCTATGAATAACTACCTTAAGCACTAGGAGTCCTAGTAAAATGAGCAAATGTCTGTCAATTCTTAAAATAAATGTTCTTAAAATATTTACCCAAGTGTGGATCAGTTCAAATACTTTATGAACTAGTCAAATGAAATATTAAGGTAAGCATTTGAGAACAATGTGCAATATTATTAAAAGATTATGTCTGATTAATCTGCCAATCATAATGAACTGAGAAATGTGTATATTTTTAATTTTAATGTGGATTTTAAATGCTTTGTCATCGTTGTGAAAGTGCAGTTGTGTCAAGTGAGTGGAAAACATTATAATAGCCTCCAAAGCAAGCATAGGCATATTAACTATATATGATTACATTAAGAAACAAGGAAAAAGTCAATAGTCATGTAGTCTAATACTCCAGTAGGTTATTGCCATTGTTTATTAGATATGTAGCTGAATGGATGGATCTGTTAAAAATATCGAGTGGCAGACAACGCCAATGGGTTTTCTTCTTGGAGTGCTACGTCATCTTTCAGGAGTCCTTTTCTTTCCTGGCTCTGATTGGCTGAGTTCTAGACACGTCCCGCCCTTCGCTGAATTCCGCAGCAGGACTGGCTCGTCATTGGCCCAGCTGATCCAGAGCAGAGAACAACAAACAAGATAGGCTCAAGACCGTCGGGATGGATGCAGGTAACCTCGATTCTCCTCTACTTTTCTGCAATATTTCAAACTATTTCACCTCCTGAATACTTACTAATGTAATGTGATCATCCGATTATAAATAACCTGCGTTGTCCTCTAGAAATACTTACAAAATCACCAGGATGTGCAGCGGTGTTGCTTTGTAGCATCGGAGACGTTAGCGGCTAATGGCTAAAGTGATGACTAAAGCTAACTGTGCTAACCGACATTTAGCTTGCCGTTTATGCTATCTAAAAAGACACGCGCCATGACAGCTGCTTTGACTATTGTGTAACTTCCTGGGGGGTTTCAGATGTCGTCTGGGTTTGTCCCACGGTGTGTTTGGACAGTTTAGTCCTCACTTTACTGACACGTCTCCCGTCCTTGGCTCGTCTGTTGTGCTAACTTAGCCTCACGCCCAAGGGAAATGTTATTGCTGATGAGTCCACACGATTGTCTGCACACTGTTGTCTAATTACACGGTATTACACTGTATTTACGAATGCCATTGAGTAGCTGCACAACTACACGTAGCCATGCAGTTTTAGTTTGTGGAAGTGACCAAAGATCACGTCTTAACTTTTGTTTCGTGTGTGTTGTTTTCGTGTGGCATCAGAAACGCTTTGGAATGTATAATTATTTTCATTTTTATTTATGTTCGCCATACATTGTATACATACTCTTACCGTAAAAAATAGGCCTGTGCGATATTTACATATGTTTTTGTTGAAATGCAGCACAAAACGTGTAACTTTAAAGCCCCAATACATATCCAAAAAAGACTAAAACTAAAGTTTTCCCCCCATTTTGGCTGTTTTTATCGCACCTGTCTTGGAGGAGTTTCCACTGAAATGTTCATGGCCAGTATGGCATACAACTTTTAACTTTCTATTTCCATGGATTCATGCAGGCAATGTGCCACTTCCATAAACTGACATCATGTTTTAACCACTAAGGGCAAACATATTGTTTTCACCCTTGTTTGGGAGCTGACACTAGACGTTTTTGTCTCCTTTTGAGGTCATATTTAATAGTTTTAACTTGGGGGTGGACAATATCGGCAAAAACATCTCTTAAGTATCATTATGACGATGTATATTATGCCAATCCAACAGAAATGTGTTAAAACATGTCTTCAAAAGATTCGTTAATGTTTATTGAACAAATGTGAATGTGAAATCTGTCAAATGAATCCAGAAAGTGCAGACATATCACTTTAAACCCTTATTTGAAAGTTTAGAACATTACTTTTGCTCCTCTAGTTTCAATTATTGACAAATGTTTCAATTCTCCATAACTACAATTTTGATACCTCTCATACCCCTACTTCAAAGTCCAATATTGAAAATTAAACTTTATAACAGATTTGATTTCATATCTAACAAGCTATCTTTTCCTCTGTATCTACCTGCGTTGCAACAGTGAAATTTCCCCATATGTGGACAATAAAGGATTATCTTATCTCCAAAACTGTTTCACTTTGTATAGTAAATGTTGTAAAAACTGACTAATCTTTGTTATTTGTAGCTACTTTGACGTACGACACATTGCGCTTTGGAGAATTCGAAGATTTTCCTGAGACCTCAGACCCAGTGTGGATCTTGGGAAAAGAGTACAATGCGCTCACAGGTATCAATCATCATACAAATAATAAAGCTACACAACTACTGATCATTATGCAGCTGATGATATCTTTTAACATATGCTCTTTATGTAGAAAAAGAAGATATTTTATCAGACGTCACCTCAAGGCTGTGGTTCACATACAGAAAGAACTTTCCCCCAATTGGTAAGTCAAGTTAAAAGGACACTATAGATTATCCAAGCATTCTCCCAGATTTCTGATGACATTTGTGGTGTTCAGGGGGAACAGGGCCCACGTCGGACACAGGATGGGGCTGTATGTTACGGTGTGGCCAGATGATCTTGGGGCAGGCTCTGGTGTGTCGACATCTGGGCAGAGGTGAGTAAAGAAAAACATGTGTACCATCTTTTTAGGATGTATCAATATTCAAATGTCAACTAATATTATAAAACCTTTTACTTTTAGAATCTCTAATATTGAAGAGCTTATGAATGTAATCAGACTATCATTGTGCACTAAGTTTTATTAGTTATTATTGTCATATCTTAAAATATTAAAACCAATTAACATTATTATATTCATGCGACCAGAACTGAAATAGTCACATCCTTATTTTTATGGTTAGAAACCTTTAAAACAGTTGTTATCACTGCATGGCACGGAAGATGTTTTTCAGTGTGTTGACATGTCCAACAGCGAGCAAGGCAGATGAGATAACTGTTTTTTTTGTTCCCAGATTGGAGATGGGCCAAAGGCCATAGAGAAAAAGAAGAGTACGCCAGTATCCTCAATGCCTTCATTGACAAGAAGGACAGCTATTATTCCATCCATCAGATTGGTAAGGTTTTAAGTTACAGACGTTATAATACATTGCTAAAATATGTTAGAGAGCTCTTTAAACTTAGTAGTTCTATAATTATAACATTTAATATATACTCCAAAATAATGTTAAAGATTATGCTATAAAACACAAACAATATTCTTAGATTTAGAGAAATTGACAGTGACTGTAGCTCAAATGTTTATGGAAAATTATTATAGAAAAACACAAATAATGTAAGACATACATAACATAACATAGAGGGGTAATGTTTTCTGTTTGCAGCTCAAATGGGAGTTGGAGAAGGAAAGCCTATTGGTCAGTGGTATGGACCAAACACAGTTGCCCAAGTCCTAAAGTAAGGATTGTTTTTTTTCTTTTCTAGGTTGTTCTTTATGTCTTTTCGATCAATTTAGTTTTTTACAATACGCAATATGTTCTATTGTTATTTTTATTCTTTGGTAGTCCTATTATTTTTGATAATCATAATCCTATACCATTCAGGGAGCTAGATGTAGTATAGTACATTTCAAACAGTTGTAACACAGCGTGCATTGCAGTGGTACGTCTATCCATTTGTTTAAATCATTTGCCGCTCAACTCATTTTCCTAAGTGATTGAATTAAAATCCTAACCTCAAGTCAACAGCCCCCACCCAACTTGTTTCCAAATGGCATTATAATAACATCGTAAAACCCTCCCAATCGGCAGCCCTGTCAATATTGATTTGTATCTGGTTCACAATATATAACACATTTTTACACGTGACTAGAATAAAATGGAAAAAAAAAAACAAGTTTCCATTACCGGTACATTATAGTTACTTCATTCAACTCCATTAGCAAACAAGTAAACAAGGTGTCGTCTGCCTCTTTTTTTGGCAGCAACAGCGTCCTTCCGTGCCAATGACTGCATCTAGTTACATTTGGTTGCATCATTTGTTTCTCAACTTTAGCATTAATAAACACCACTCTGCCGCAGTCAGCAATTGTTATAGTTCTATCCGCAGAGAAATATATTTAAACGGTGTTCAAAATGTTTTCCATTTCCACAAATTTGTAATAAAGTGTCCTTGAATATGACCTGCTGCGCTCCGATTTCTGTACAGGAAGCTGACGGTGTTCGATACATGGAGCCGATTGGTCGTACACGTGGCAATGGACAACACAGTGGTCATAGAGGAGATCAGTGAGTTCCTGTGTTGCTATGATTTGTTTCTACAGCTTTTTCACAGATGTGCTTTTGTCTTGTGTAGTCAGCACTTGGCTTTGAACTATGTTGGTTACTGTATTGGCAAAGTCTTTCACATAAACCACCCGATGGATTTCTTTTGCCTTGAGCCTCACATTCCCTCTCTTTTCAGTGTGCGTCGGTTCATTTGATACTGCAGTCTCTCTCTGTCCATAAATAGTCCCAATTTGAAACCATTTTTGTGCCGCACTGCTATTTGTCTAATGAGAATGCATTATATTTTAGTTGAATGTATTGTTTATATATGAATGATTCCTTGTTTTTACCAGAGTCTATAGATCCATTATTTAGTCCTGGTTTAGTCCTGTGCGGCTTGAGTCTAATTAGTAAGATTTCTTAAAAGCCACACATTACATTCCCATTAAACGCATAGGCAATTGATAAAAATAAGAAACATTTGAGTTGTTTTGTAAAATGTGAACCTCATACCTTTTTATAGAGTTTGGGATTGTTTTGTCACGTCCTTTAAAATGTTCAGTTTGACTGAATGCTAAATACTAAACTTTAATGTTAATTTAAATGTATTTTGACTTAATAAAGCAGGGCTATTCAAGTTTCCCAAGGGTTTGGGTCGCACAAAATATATAAATAATTCAATACATTTACTACTTATACATTATTTTTGTGAGAAATAACATACAAAATGCTTTACCAACATTGCTTTGCAAAAGTGCCAATCCAGGACTGAACCAAAATTAAAATAGGACTAGACTAGTATCAACCAGGTCTGAACCAGGACTAACCCAGCATCAAACCGGTCTAAAGCAGAATTAAACAAGGAGTAAACGAGATCGAACCAGGTCTAAACTAGTGCCAAACCAGAATAAAACCAGTAAACAAGTTTGTTTTATTTTTTCAATATTTTGAAGAGCTTATTAAATGGCTTGGAAGGCAATTTATGTAAGATCATTTTGTTTACCAGTAGTGACCCAGCAGTTTATTTATTTTTTAACAATGTTTTTATCAATGTATCTCTATGGATGTGTTGCACTCTTTCAACAAACATTGCGTATTTCCATGGTAACGGTTGTTTTTTGACATTCCTTCCCTAAAATGCTACAGATACTGTCATTTGACCACAGACATTTACTGTTTCTTCCGGTACTTTAACCCTAACAAACATAATCCCCGATAGAAAGGCGTGATCTTAATGATCCCATGTTTCCTTCGCAGAGCGCCTGTGCATGCCGTGGTTGGACGAGGCGTGTAGCGATGCGGGGGGTGCGGGGGCGCTAAACGGCTACTTGGAGGGGGCCTGTGCTCTGGCCGAGGAGGAGACGGCTCTGTGGAGACCCCTGGTTTTGCTCATACCACTCAGGCTGGGACTGAGTGACATCAACGACGCATATATCGAACCCCTCAAGGTGACACACTCACTTCATTCAGAACTGTACCAATAATCAGAAAACTGTCTTTTCCAATAGATGCACTGGCTCTTCATTTTTCAATACTTTGGCAAAACAAATTCATACTTGTTATCATCATAAACACAGTTAATATACTGTTGAAAAGGGACTTTGTCAATAAAAGAAAGAAAATAACTATATAAAGATAAAAGTAAAAAATAGCTAATCAAAATTAATACAGGCAGCCTTAGCCTTAGACATTTCACATTTGTCTGATAATGAAACCTCAACTAATATGTTTAACATTTCTGTTGGATTGACATATTTGTTAATATTTATATTATTTATTTTATAACCATAAAAAAATAAAAGCAAACTAGTACCACAAATACTCAAAGACAGACCAGACAAAAGCCGTTAAAAAAACGACAGTAATAACCATTACGTAGGGCAGTCGATAACAATAGAGACATCCAGTGCATGAGCTGGTGCTGTCATAAAGTGGAGGTAAAAGAGGACTGAGGGAAGAATGAGGAAGGAGTTTATGTCTTATTAAAACAGGGGTTCATTAATGGGTCGGGTTGTGGGTCCCAATAGTATTTATACTTCACTTGTGCTCCGCCTGTAAATAATGATAAACCCTTCCATTCAGTTCTAAACTGTACCTTTTATCTAAACAAATTACATTTTTATTGTGTGGGAAAATTCCTTTGTTTAATACCTTGTTTCTCATTTTGAATAAGGATTTATACATTACTTTCAGTCTATACTAGACATGAATCCTATGGTTTGTCTGGGTCATTACAAAAGAATACACTGTGTGGCAATTATCAATCCTAAATTTGTGTAAGAAGACTGAAACAAACAATTATATTACATCTAACTCTGACGCTCTTTGCTTCTCTCAGCAATGTTTCATGCTGCCTCAATCCCTGGGTGTAATCGGAGGCAAACCCAACAGCGCACATTACTTTATCGGTTTTGTTGGTATGTAGTCCATTGTATTAACCTCTTGAATTGGTTCTATTCCATCTCTTTTGCTTACACTTTGTATGCATGTTTTGGTTTTGTCCAGGGGAGGAGCTGATCTACTTGGACCCTCACACCACACAGCCCGCAGTGGAGCCCAGCGAAGACAGCCAGGTCCCAGACGAGACGTACCACTGCCAGCACCCGCCCTGCCGCATGCACATCTGCGAGCTGGACCCCTCCATCGCAGCGGTATACAATATATAACACACTCCAAGTCTTTGAAAAGCTGTCTCATTTTGTGTAATCGGCCCAGACTGAAATCGTAATATATAATAATTCACCTTATTCTGCCTGCTTTTACTTCTGACTCTATTGATAGGCATTCCTGTTGTTTTGGCATTTCCGGAAGTGGGAATTCTGATCATTCCTATGAAGCATTACAGAAAAGTCTCAACGTTAATATAGTTCAGTTCAGTTCAGTTTGTTTACCATTTGCAGTTAAAAACAACATTGGAAAGACAATATATATGATGTAAAGTAGATTTGTGTAAAATGTTCCATGTCCAACAAGTCAACAATGCACAGATTCTCTGAGGGGCTTGAACACTGCTGTGTAGAATCTATTAGAGCCTGAGCCCTGTGCGAAAGCCCTATGGTAACTTTGTTTTTGAGGGAAACCGCAAAAGTCAAGTAGTAAACAATGTTGAATATGCAAGTAAATGGTACTGCAGATTAGTTAATTTGTCGAGTGAAGACCTAGAGAAAAAATATTGGAAGAACGCAAATAGCGCCACCTCAAATATCGATTTACATGGCTGCAATGGGACAGATGAAAGTTGGCATTAAGAATAGGGCATGTAAAAAGAAGTGTGCACAAGGTGCCTTAGCGTACAGAATCACATCATCTGTGTACAACTGTTTTAGATTATGACCAATCAAATTTATATAAATCAATACATTTATATAAATACACCTTTGTTAGGATTAAAGAATTCAGATTGGAAGGGAATAATTCCAGTAATTCCATACCAAGCGATCGGCAGCCCAATGTAAAATAATACAAGCGGAAGGAAAGGCATCGTTAATAAAGCGGCCATGGAAATTTCCGGAATAGGGTGAATTAGCAGTTTCATTAAATTTAACTAAAGCAATACTATGCACTCAATATCAAAAACATAATGTACCCACGATAAATCATTTTGACTCTTTTTGACATGGCCAGGGAATAGACAAAGATTTGTGAATATGATGTCAGCTCTGACCTGTTTCTTCTTGTTTCTCAGGGTTTCTTCTTCAGAACAGAAGACGAGTTTGACGACTGGTGTATGCGAATCAGACGTGTAAGATAGTTTTTTCATTTTTTTTTAAAATTTCATTTACTAAAATATAATAATTTGTTTTGTTCCGTAGCTCTCTTGTAACAGAGGTGGCTTATCCATGTTTGAACTTGTGGACAGTCAGCCCTCTCACATGGTCAGCGTGGACACCCTCAACCTCACCCCTGGTAAGCACCACGCCCTACTTTCTATTTTATTTATGTATTTACAAAAGAATTATAAGCAGCTCATAAAATTTACTTTTGCAACAGTTTTGCAAAAAGGAACTCCAAGAAGCTTCTTAGCTTATCTAAAGGGACCCTAAATTTAGTAGTAGATACACGATTAAAATGTACAAAATACAATTTCAATACAACAAATACCCTTTAACCCTCTGCTGTGCGTTTGTTTAAATGTGACTTTTCTGTTTCACAAATCCCAGCAGTTTTACTAGTTCAAATAAAATCTCTGAACAACATACACACATTTCATAGACTTACATTGACATTGAATTCTCACAAAACATGTATTTCAATCAGCTGTGGGGGTTCCATTTGAATATGATTTTTGTAAAAAAAAAAAATCAGTTTCAAACATTTTAAAAATATGGGTAGAAATAAAGACTGTTTTATAGTACTGTCTACATTGTTCCAAATCTCTGGACCTTTACGTGTTGTACTAAAACTGGTGTATTTACAGTTGTTGTCTTCTAGTATTAAGTTGGTGGGAATGAAAAGTTATGGGAATGAGTTTGTCGATCGTTTAATTTATTTACTACATTATACATCATGCATGCGTTTTGAATGTTCCTCTCAGTGAGCTTTCAGGTTAAACAATAATTAAATCGACAAAAACAATATGTTTGTAATATATATTTGCATTTATGTGATTAACCCTCATTTTTTTTATCTTTCATAATCTTTTTATGCATTTTCATGATTTAAAAATGTCAATTTTTTTTCTTTCCAGATTTCTCAGACTCAGACCGACTGGAGCGATTCTTTGACTCTGAAGATGAAGAGTTTGAGATCCTTTCCCTGTGATGAGCAAACTGACATTCATTTGACTTTTGAACTGTAGACAAAGACTGGCATCTCTGCTCCTGAACCAGAAAGGAACAAGCACGAAAAACAAGGGCCGAACATTACGGGAGCCTCTTGAGCCTGTCCCGCTCTGACGACGTAGAGTACAAAAGTGCAAAACGGTGATCTCTTCAAAAGCTTCTGACCTGTCCAACATGGCTGCCCTGTGGACGCAGCAGTAGCAGGAGCTCAGGATCCATCTTCTGTGCCCTTCTCCACGCCTCGTTTCCATCCAAGTCTTAACGAGTCTTTCATTTTATTTTTTTTTCTCAAGTGATATGGTGCCTTTCCCTGATTCCATTAAATAAATTGCCATAACAGTTTTATGTTGTGTAAAAGACAATGGATGATACTGTAACCCTGATACCCCATGGCTTACTCTGTGGTCACAACTAATCAAAGTCAAGGCTGCAACTAACCAAATTTAGTCCAATCTTGCGGATGAGTTGCATTAATTATACACTTATTTATTACTCAAACCATTTAGAAAACTATAGTATGTAATACCAACGGTTTAAATAAGAAAATAAAATGACACCCAATATTTGATCACATTTGTAACTTTACTCTTTCTTTCAATTAATAATTCCCAAGTAATTTGTCAGTGTTGTGAACATTTCAAACCCTGCATTTAGAAAAATATGCTATGTTTTTGAAAAAGCTCACTTCCACAGCGTTCCAAGAGGCAGCTCCTGTGCTTTCTGGATTGCATGTAAACTATGGTCTTGAACGTTCGTATGGATGTCCTCAATACTTTGAGAAGCATCAATAACCTGCAAAATAAAGTGTGTGGTGAGGGGCATTTATTCTGGAGCAACAGACATTTAGGTAATAATGTAGCAATGTCAAACCACAGTAAGTTAAGCAATGACAAATGGAACAGAATGTTAGATTGAGGCTCTTTTATGTTGCTCTATAAATTCATTAATTGTTTTAGTTTGTTTCCTTATAAAAAAAAATGAGATGTGCAAATTAAATTATCTGGCATGGGCCCCTCTTCAGGTCAAAAAAATATGCCTTTAATAGATCATGTACATGTAGAGTTCTTGTTACCTCCCAGTTGACGGTGGGGTCCTTCATCAGTTCTTCAAATCTTTGCTGGACTCTTTTCTGGAAAGTGCTGTTTTCGTATCTCTCCTCTCCAAACTGCCCCCTCTGCGCGGCCTCTGACGGGTTCAGCTGCAGGAACATGACCAGGTCCGGTTTGGGCAGACCCACATCCGGATTCTTACACCAGTCCAGACAAAAGCCCTGGGCGAGGGTAATTACAACATAGGCAGTAGTATAAGAAGACAGGTGACATGAAATAATGCCAACTTACAGGTTTGGCACTGGTGAAGGCTGCGCCAGAGAAAGCATAGCGGTCTACAACTAAAGTGGTGCCCTGCGCCAGCTTTTTCTTCATCAAAGGCCTACAAAGACAAGTAAAAACAACAAGGTAAAAGCTGTTTTACAACTCATTTGGAGAGGCCAGTGAGCAGGCCATCCCACTATCTGGACAGTGAAAAGCAGCAAAATAGAACAATAAATCAAAACTTGAGCCAGCTCATGGTAAAAACAAAACTAATTAAATGCTGCTCTGTGCAGGTAATAAATGTCTGCTCTCAAACACATTGCATGAGTTTAGCTAAAAATACTATAATCTTTTTCCTCAAAATTTTGCATAAAACAGGAAGCTGAAACCCATGAAAAATTGTTTTTGAGGACTTTGTTTGGACTTTGAGGAGAATCCAACCGATAGTCGAACCTGGGATTCAGGAGGAGCAGAGTGGTTTTCGTCCCGGTCGTGGAACACTGGACCAGCTCTATACCCTCCATCGGGTGCTCGAGGGTTTATGGGAGTTTGCCCAACCAGTCCACATGTGCTTTGTGGATCTGGAGAAGGCTTTCGACCGTGTCCCTCGGGGTGTCCTTTGGGGGGTGCTCCGGGAGTACGGGGTCCGGGGCCCTCTGCTCAGGGCTGTCCGGTCCCTGTATGAACGGAGCAGGAGCTGTGTTCGCATTGCCGGCAGTAAGTCAGACCTGTTCGCAGTGCATGTTGGACTCCGCCAGGGCTGCCCTTTGTCACCGGTTCTGTTCATAATTTTTATGGACAGAATTTCTAGGCGCAGTCAGGGGTCGGAGGGTGTCCAGTTTGGGGACCACAGGATCTCATCTCTGCTGTTTGCAGACGATGTTGTCCTGATGGCTCCGTCAAACCCAGACCTGCAACATGCACTGGGACGGTTTGCAGCTGAGTGTGAAGCAGCTGGGATGAGAATCAGCACCTCCAAATCCGAGGCCATGGTTCTCGACCGGAAAAAGGTGGCTTGCCCTCTCCAGGTGGGTGGGGTGTCCTTGCCCCAAGTGGAGGAGTTCAAGTATCTCAGGGTCTTGTTCACGAGTGAGGGAAGGATGGAGCGTGAGATCGACAGGCGGATCGGTGCAGCGGCTGCAGTGATGCAGTCGCTGCATCGGACCGTTGTGGTAAAGAGGGAGCTGAGCCGAAAGGCAAAGCTCTCTATTTACCGGTCGGTCTAAGTTCCTACCCTCACCTATGGTCATGAGCTTTGGGTAGTGACCGAAAGAACAAGATCACGGATACAAGCGGTCGAAATGAGTTTCCTCCGCCGTGTGGCTCGGCGCTCCCTTAGAGATAAGGTGAGGAGCTCGGCCACACGGGGGGAGCTCGGAGTAGAGCCGCTGCTCCTCCACGTCGAGAGGAGCCAGCTGAGGTGGCTCGGGCATCTGTTCCGGATGCCTCCTGGGCGCCTCCCTCGGGAGGTGTTTCAGGCATGTCCCACCGGGAAGAGGCCCCGGGGAAGACCCAGGACACGCTGGAGAGACTATGTCTCTCGGCTGGCCTGGGAACGCCTCGGGATCCCCCCGGAGGAGTTAGAGGAAGTGTCTGGGGAGAAAGAGGTCTGGGAGACCCTGCTCAGACTGCTGCCCCCGCGACCCGGCCCCGGATAAAGCGGCAGAAGATGGATGGATGGACTTTGTTCCGTTGAAAATCAGTTTTTTTGTTAATTACTATGGCAAAGGTGCAAGATTTTACTCACTCTGAAACCCATAGATTATTACTAAATTAAGATGGTTGATTCAATAGGCCAATAACATTTTTCATGCAAGTAAGGATTATTTTACAAATCGACTACTGATTATTTTTTGATTTATCGATTAGTTGACTTGCTTCAGCGCCACAATGGAATAAGTTAGTGAGAATAATACAGATTGTGTCTCTTCATCTGTGTGGTGTGGGCCAGTGGGTGAAGTCACTCTGTGGCTGATTAACACAGGATCAACATGAAAATGAAACGCATGTCTTACACTAATTCCCATCTGTTAGCAGAGAAGAGCAGATGCACAGTGTGGTCCTCCAAGTCACTTTTCTTCTCCAAGTAGGCACTGATCAACTGTCCAATGGTGGTGGTCCTGTCTGGAAAAAAAATACAAAAAGATAAAGTTTCCATATGTATGTGCATTTCTGCTGGCAATATGAAATAAACAATACAATGCAACTATATTTTACCCGGGAACCTCATCATCTCCGCTGTTCGTCCGCTCCGCTCCAGCGCCTGCACAAGCTTCTTACACTGCGTGGTCTTCCCGGCTTTGTCCACTCCCTCCAGGACTATGAGCGCTCCTCTTTTGCATGCCATTTTATGTATAAAAACATCCAAAACAAAGCGAAGCCAAGTGCTGTACACTGACACCGACGATTACCCGCCTTTTTTTACTGTCAACTTTGTAAACACGGAAATGGAACTCACTCTAATAGATCCATGGACTCAGTGCAGCACAGCGCCATCTGCTGTCATGGAGGGTTTAGTGAAACGTCTTGCTTTGCGGAAATATAATAAATTATATAAGTTAAATATTCTAATCTACAGACTAAAATAAATTGCAATCTTTATAGTTTGGTCGCTTACGGATGTAGATTATTTTCGAAATTCAGAAATGCAGATTTGAGAAGTTTAGCTTTGCAATGTTCTTCTGTAAGACTAAAGGCGCAATGGACGATTCCCTCGGTGATTTGAGAACGAACGCGGAAGTGCGCATGCGCACTCCCCCGTGCGGACTGATACAACACACACGTGCGTTTGTTTATTAGCGCGACGGATCGCATCATATCTCTCGTCTCCCGTAGATTTCCGTCTTCTTATGAGACAGCTCGAACAGTCTTACTCCGTCTTCATTCAACTATATTATGATTGATCAATGCGCTTAGACACGCTGAAACGTGCTGCTCGAACCGGACGAACCGCATGCTGCAGGTGAGCGGTAGGTGCGTTTTATGATTGATACATGGCAGGACTAATTGGCAGTCCACGCCACGAGAAAATAAGACTCAGATTTGGGCTACAAAAATCGTCCATTCAACCTTTAATAGTGTTTTCTTGATTAAAAATGATTGCACTGCTTTGTGCACACAATCCATATTGTGCTTATTGTTTTCTGTTACCTTCTACACTTTCCAACACAGATTAAGTTAGTGCTGATATTTTAAAAGACCAAAATTGACCCTGCATGCCACATCTAACTAAATCAGGCAGACTAAACCATTTTAATGAGGAACAACTGATTGAGCCCATACAAAATAATCTAAATGAGCACTATTCCAGGCTATAATCAGGACTCGGCTGTTGATCTAGGGACACAACCAGGTTTAAATAAAGAATACATAAGGAGCAGTAGGTGTAAATAAATGTGTAAACCTATATTGGGTTAGTTAGTGTGCGCTTACTTTTGGCCTGGCAGGCAATCAGGTTAGTTTTAGGAAAGTGAGTGAGTGAGAAGTGTGTGAATGTGTTTTAGTAAAGATTTTACATTATAAATACAAAATATGGTTCTGTGATGAGACTATTGTTGAATAAAGACTATGTAAATTAAATGGAACCTGGCCAGCCTCTATACGGATCTGTGTCCCTGTTTGGGAAATCTTCTCCAGGTAAACTGGAGTGGCGTTGTTACAATAGATACAAACTAACTGATTCATCCACGACTCGGCCACTGCAGGAAATAACTAAATTAGCCAAATCCTTCCCATGAATTGTTCCCATGATTTACCCTATTCATTACATTTAATTCAGTATTCTGTAACTCAATTTTGAAAGCAATCTTCCCGACATGTCTATAGGGCATTAAACCTGTGAGAAATCTTCAGATCTCTCATTGTTTATTATTCATAGCAGTCAAAGCATTTCATTTCTTTGAACAAATGCATTCTTTCTTGCAAGCTTTCACTGTGTTTTTTATTCGACTGCAGAAATATGTGTGGCCGTAAAGTGGTTCTAATTGCTATCTTTTGTAGTTTGTTAATGGAATATAAAGACGTTTTATAATTATTATCCCAGATTTCAATACCACAAGTCAAATAGGGCAAAAGAAGACAGCAGTGCAAAAAGTGCTTTACTGTATAATCTAAATTGTATTTTACTTTATTCATTACTGACACATTTTTTAAAACTTTATCGTGTATGTGTCTGATGTGTGTTCCTTGTTCTTTGTTTTCCTACAGCCTTTCTATTATAACCCAATCCATTATTTATGTCAAGTTCTGATTTTGTAAAATTTCCAAAAATAATCGCTCTAGTTTTTTGACAAACATAATTTTCAACGTCTTAGAAACATTAGATATGTTAATAATATATAACATTTAACATTTTAGTCCCAATACAGATCCCTGAGGAACCCCACAAGCAAAGCAAAAGCTTTATTTAAATCACAATTATTACAACTAAATATTTTATTCATTATTATGTATCTATTTTTTACAGCAACATTTTTATACTTTGCTCTTGTGGCAGTGTTTCAGAGCATCTTTGAGAGCCACTAAAACCATGTCGACATTGGCCTTAGTGCTGTTGCATCCCATCAGACCAACACGCAGGACCTGGAAACCAGAAAAAAAAATCATAAAAGATTTGGGTAAGCAATTTAAAAGTGCTAAGCTTGTCCATCTTGCATTTAATTACAGGTGTTTTTGTCACAAAAAATAACTTGGATTGGAAGACATTCTTACTGTGAGTGGGATTACCTCTCCACAGATCTGACTTGTAACCTTGAAGTAACATGATCATTATTTTCTTACCAAGCCGACAGAGGGACCGAGGCCTCCTGATATCTCCAAATTATGAGTTTTCATAATGTAGGTTGTGATTTCTTTCCAGTCATATCCATGTGGAGCAACGATGGTTGTAACTGTTGGTAATCTGGCTTTCTGGAAGAAAAAAATTAAATATAATAACATGCGGTCATATTGAATGACCTGATAAGCCTATTGAATCTCAGTTGGTGATCAGGGACGTTTTGCACTTCAAGGCATGTTTTAACTCTCTGAGCAGACATGTTCATTCTGAGCTAGTTCTGTTTTGTCCAGTATACCGTAGATGCCATCTTAAATTCAAAGTTTAGTCCTGGTTTCTGTCGACTGGTTTGAACTAGACATGGATCAAATCATTTAAAAGTTATTACTTAATTTGCTTCACCCGTATTTGACACTTTCTGCTCCCAAAAAGTGTTACTTTGGCCACACACGGACATTTCCATCGCTTCGTTTACCTTTAACACTGGGCTTGTCCTGATTAGGGTCATTAATCATCTGGGACCAAAAACTTACATTTAATTACTTACTTTTTCCTTGACAAACAGCTTCAGGCCCATGCTCTCTAGTTCAGCGTGGAAATATTCAGCCACTGACTCGTGTCTCTCCCAGGAATGTTCAAGACCCTAGAAGTATCGTTGTAACTTTTAGAATAATAGATTGTCCTGAAAATCATTTAATTGTTACCCACCTCTTCAGCAAGTACTGCAAGGCCTTCCCTCAAAGTATAAAAAGCCGTGATGGGGCCAGTGTGGTGATACCTGTAACAAAAATGTTGTGTATTATAGAAGTTCTTTTCATATTATTTTGCCTGATCTTTGTATGATTTAACCTTACACTCTTGCCGGCTTATCGTCACATCCCCAGTAGTTTGCCAGCCAGCTCAGATCCAAGAAGAAAGAAACTGGTTTGGTTTTGCGGTTGAAAATCTTCTGACTGTGGGCAAATTGTATGAATATAATAGACTTTCAGTGTGTCATTTTATATTTATTTGAATATAAGCCATACTCTTACCACGCTTTATCACTGAAGGAGATGGGAGCGGTGCCGGGAGGAACATTCAGGACTTTTTGTGATCCTGTGTATAAGATGTCAATCTCTGCAAATAAAGAGAACAATGTTGTGTAAAATGTAACAAAAGGCATGTCTGTGGTTATTCTGAGAAGTAACATCAGGATTTTATGATTGTTGACGGAGACTAAACAGTGAAATCCAGAATTTTATTTCATTCAATGACCAATTTAATTCCCTCATTCCTTAGTCTGGGACCTGCTTTACAAAGTCAAACTTACTGAACTATAGTAAAGGTAATGTGACAAAAACTGCCAGATTGAATAAGCTTTTTAACTTTTAGGTTTACTTTTTTGCAGGATGTACGGAATTGAAATGACTTAATTTTGCATCTTAAATTGTTTATAACTTTTATTATGTTGTGACCTGAATAATCACTTATTGAAATTTAACAGAATATTATTGACCCTCAAATGTAAATACAAACATACACACAATATCTGGTTCATTTTGAAGATGTGTCAACTTGCAACTTCATCACACTCACCAACAAAATGTGCAAACTGAGAAAAAATGTATGATATTGAATGTGGTTGTATAAGCTTGTACCTCCATATGTTTTGCTCACCTTGCTCGTCCATGTGCAAAGGTGTTCCTCCCATTGCTGCTACAGAATCAACAAGTAACAAGCAACCATATCTGAAGAAAATAAATCATTTTTCACATCATGGGTACAAGAGAGGAGGTTATTTCAGGATTGCTGTAACATGAAGTGAAATATCATTTTGGGATAACTTTATAAACCCTGCTGTGTCTTACTTGTGACAGAGCGCTCCGATCCCGTCTAAAGGATGCAAGACTCCAGTGGACGACTCTCCGTGTGTGACAAACAGCAGCACAGGTCTGTATTTTGACAAAGCCTGTGGGCCAAAATTACCAAAACAAATTGTTACTTTAACTGCCGTATAGTATAATCTATAATTGTTTATGTTTAAAGGAATATGTACCTGCTCAATTTCTTCTAGACTGAAGAATCCACCAGGGGGCGCAACAATAGTATTTACTTTAGCACCTAAAGTTCAGACAAAATACTTGATATATATTGATAATAATTAACATTTTCCCAATAATAACAAATTATTTATTGTTATATTTTTTCATTTTAACTGAGTCAAACATGAAAATTATATGTTTTATCTGTAACACACACCTGAAGTTAGGAGGATATATATTCTGGTTGGTTTAGCTCTGATTAACCAATTAATTAAGTGTTCATGGTCACTGCGAAGATTATCTGCTTATTCAAACAGTTCATTCATCTAAAAGTACTGGTTCATGTTCATTTATTTGACTATTGTATTGACCTATCCTCTCGGCCATGTCCGCTGCCCTCTCGCCCCAGATCCCGTTGACCGCGCTCAGGACGCTCTCTCCGGGCTCCACCGCGTTAAAAATGGCGCACTCCATCGCCGTATGTCCCGTCCCGCTCACCGCAAACGTCACTTTGTTCTGAGTCTGGAACATGTACTGGATCCCACTTTTGATGTCGCTCATTATCTGTCAGTGAACATTTAAAGCCATTGTCACATCACTTTGACATAAGGTTTAGAGATGATGTGGAGAATTTCAAGTTAGAAGGTTCATTGTGGTGCACTTTGCTCAGTTTAATTTATCTTTCTGCTGTCAACGTCTGAATAATTCTATATATTGGCCATTTAGTTGGATGGTTTCATAAAATGATCATTCATAATGTAAGGTCTTCTCTTGCTGTGTGCCCAATGCAACTATAATGCATAGAATGTCATGTTAATGTGATTAAAACTACAATAACCTGCACGACAGCTTACATTTATAGTAAAGTAACTGTTTCCACTTTTTCACTCACCTCAAATATTTCTGGATGCATGTGTCCGATCACAGGCTTAGCCCCTGCCTGCAAGATCCTCTCAGGGGCATTGGAGGGTCCCGGTCCAAACATGTGTCGATGTGGGACGTAGAGTGGTCTCGTCAGACATTTTGGTGGAGGAACAGTAAGAGAGGACATGGTTTCAGAAGGTTAAACTCAGACTAAACTGGTCGGACCTGCTCTCTTCTTTGATCGCGTCACTGTACTGTCACAATAACATATTCGGATCACTTTGGACGTCTGTTTGCTGCTCGATGTCGTCCAAAAGATAAGGAAGTCAAGCAGTGTGTCCACAGGTATTAATCATTGACTTGTTAGATGTCCCAGTTAGCACACAGCACAGGGAATCAAATGCACTCATTCCACAAGCTCCTCCTCCTCATTACAGACATTTGGTGGTGAATTTAAATCGTAAGTTGGAAGATAACACGTTTATGCTTGCACATTTGTAACTGAGTGCAAATTAATATCATCTACCTGTATGTGTTCTGTCCATTTAATAAGTCATTGCCAGCGTGGGAATGGAAAAGACCAACTTTAGGCCTATTTACTTTACAATAATGTAATTTGTCATGTATTTTACAAATTTGGTAATGCATCATTTGCTTGTTCCTTTTTAACCTACTTGTTTTAAATGAATGAAATGAACATTTACAAATCAACACTATGTTATTATGTGAAGATCTTTAATAAGAAGGTAGAAAAATGACAGCCAATAATCATGTTATTGCACTCGTATGTTCATTTCCCTCACAGTTGTGCCTGACTCCTCTGGTGGATGAAGAGGTGCTGTCCCAAAGGCTCAGGGCTGAAGCTTCCCTCCCAAAACACCAGCTGCCCTCGGACCACTGTGCCTCGGACTGCCCCTCGGAGCGTCGAACCCAGGTACGGAGTCAGCTAGAACACAATCACAGCCACTTGTAAATGTATTGTATTATACTTATTACAAAAATATCACACGAGAGCTGGGAAAGATATTCTGCTAACTTCTAAAAAAAAGAAAACATTTTAAAAGTTATTTTTTAGGGCATATTCCTAACTTTTCTTGGCATTTCTTAAAAGGTATTCATTTGTACAGCTAGATACTGCATTCAAATATGGAAACTTGAGTTCGTAAAATTACATACATTATTTATTTTATGGACAAAGATGGGAGTAACTTAATACAATTCAAATTTCAGTAATATTCATTCTAAATTTTGCCCATAATGATATATTTTTAACCCCCCACGGTTTAGTTTACCTTGTTTCTGTGATGGATGTTTTTTTCTATTATCTGTGGAATATGTAGAAAGGGTCAAATATATTACTTATGATACTTAAAGTTGCAAAACAGTGAATAAACATTAATTTAACAGTACAAAGTTCCTAACTTCACCTCAAACTCCTTCTCTGGGTCCCATATGACCAGGTCTGCGTCAAACCCGGGAGCGAGGCGGGACTTTAGGTGGTCCAGGCGGCACATTTCGGCTGGTTTCTGGCTTAAGAGTCTCACCACATCTGGCAACCCAAACCCTCTTGAACTGGCAGAAGTCCAGAACAGAGGCAGACCTGGAATAATAACACAACACAAACGTTTTTCGGTATTTTGCATTTGAAGTGCAAATTTTGTTGTTGTTGCAGTTTTCTTGACTGTACTAAGAAATAAGGGATTCACATAAACAAAAATAAAATGTGTGAACCATAAGGCAAAAGACATTACAATCAATAAACAACAATTTGTCTAATCACCAAAAGATGGCCATTTCCAAACAAATGTGCCACATATTAACCATAATATTAAAATGATTATATAATGTGTTTGGTGCATGAAAAAAAAGATTAACTGGGGCCATATTTGAGCCCTGTCAGAACAGTAAATGATTAGGCCAAGCTCTGTGTGAACTTTAACCATTGTAAGAGACTGACAAAAAGGTTTAGGAAGCTAGTTAGATGGTTTAGTGGCATTTTTTTCTTTTTTGTATGTTTTTGCAAACCCAAGCCAGGGTTATTTCTGTATAACTGACATTTTACTGTTTTGATCTTTTAAAAATTTATTTTCATTTTTCCCTCAACAAATCATACTTTCCCCGCTTGGCAACTCTGCCTCCCGGGTCCAGGCCCCCAAATGTATTTATTCAACATGTCATTTTCGGTGAATTGTCTTCATACTGCTTACCAAACTGCAGGGAGGAGATGCCCCCCCAGGCCTCAGTGAAGTCCCCGCTCTCTATTCTCTTGAGGTCCGGAGTACATGGAGAGTGATCTGACACCACCATGTCAATGCCCCCGGCTTTTAATGCAGACCATAACTCCTCCTAACAACACAAGATGCATTCTCTGAGACTGATTATAGGGATGTAAAAACATAGGCTTTATTACGATGCTGTGATCAATGGGAATCACAACCATTTCAGCACCAGGCAGTGTTTTTTTACAGGTTCCCTACAGCTGCAGAAGTCAGTAAAATCATGGCATTTGGTCTAAATTCTAAACCTCAGGTCTACAACTCACTGTAAATAGCCTACTCTATTAACCTATGCAACTAATGTAAAGCCTATTTTGTAAAATAGTTCTTTATTGCAATGAACATTGCACAGCTGTGCAGACTATGGAGCCTTTTGAACATAATCGTAAAGGACAAATCTTCTCAATTCATATTTAAGGTGTACTATGCAACTTTTCTGGGGGTTTACAACCTGCTCGTCTCCATGGAGATATTATTGCTCTGCCTGGAATGTGCCACTATGGCATTAAAGGTATACATCTTACATTTACCCTGAAAAAAACTGCATTCTTAATGTGAGCAGTGTCTCCTCTCCACAGATATGACGTGTAACTGGGCCTGGAGAATGCCATAACATTCTAGGGGTCAATTCTAAGTAGTCAAGCACCTCCATCAGAAAAGTTACACTGTGCACCTTTAAAATCAGAACCTTCTATGATAAAACATAAAACTGCTGATGCTTCAGTCAATTACAGCCCAATGTTAAATGTAATTTCTTTCATAACTTTGGAGAACAATATAAATACATTTAATTGATCCCAAAATAAAGCCTGTTTCCATCCATCCATTTTCTACCGCTTGTTCCCTTTCGGGGTCGCGGGTGACTGGAGCCTATCCCAGTGACTTCGGGCCTTAGGCGGGGTACACCCTGGACAGTGGCCAACTTGTCGCAGATAAAGCCTGTTTTCTCCTGCTCTTATGCTGCTGCTCTGTCCTCTTTTCTTTCTCATTCTAATAACCAGCTAATCCAACACTAAACTGAATATAGGCCTGATTTAGTCATATTACAGAAACTAACACGTGAATGAAACTGTCTGAAAAGTCTGTGTGCCGCCGATATTGATTAGACTCGTGGTGAATTAATCTGCTGTATTAAAGGTCAGTAACAAGTTGAAACTTCAGTGCTTTGTATTCAGATTATCCCTGAATGGATTGAGACTAAATAAAAACTTCCAAAGAGCTCTGTTTGGCGGAGGTCAGTCTATGTCTCTTCTTCCTCCTCTGCCCTGCACACTGCACTGACAGAGACTCACAGAGCAGGAGCTCACTTAAAAGAGTGAGTTTCATGACAGGTTGAAACTGACAGCAGCAGAGAGAAGGTCCGATTTCATAGGGACGAGTGCTTTGATCCTTCAAATGTGTAATTATGTTGTATAAAATGTTGTGTTCACCTGATTTGCAGAACTTCTGATTGGTGGACAGCACTTGAACTGTGTTGCCCCTGCTGGTATGTCCTCCGCTCGCAGACTGAGATAGTGATGAGTGGTTTCCACGGTGACAGGGGCCCCTGAGTCTCGTGCTTCCTGGATCAGTTTCAGCGGCCGGGCAGAGGACAGGTGAACTATGTGGCACCGCACCCTTCAACAAACCAGTACAACAGATTCTTTAAAGGGGAAATTAAGTTTTGTTTGATACTTTTTTCTGGTCCATTTTCTGGAATAATATAATGTAATGTGTAGGGTGAAAAACATGCTCTGTCACAACCTTTAATTCTACTGGGAACACCTAGGCTACGTTTACACTTGTCACTATGTGGCCCTAATGTGGATTTGATGTGGACTTTGTTTGGCCCCGTTCTAGTCCTTGTTTAGTTCTGATTAGTTTTAGGTTTAGTTTCTAGTACCCTTAGATGATTGACGTCATTGAGAAGAGGACTCCGATTAAGCATGACTTGTTTACATGCTAAAATATTGTAAAATTAAAGTCAATTAAAGATTCCCTATTTAAGTCAGTTTTAATCTTCATGGAAACAAACAAGTGACCGCCAATATCAAAACCAACTTACATACTGCACCTTTAAGCATGAGTTGATCTTTAACTTATATTTTTGCCACAATGCAAACATTTTAAATGTTTTAAAGGATTTTTTGGCCCGTAGTGTTTATGCGACAGGACAGTACAGCGTGAAATGGGAATGAGACTTTGCTGCGGCCTGTAGACATATGTGCTATCCACTCGACCATGAGCGGCACGGATTTTAAACTCCAATTAGACACTAAGGAATGGCGTGATGATAAATGATGATAATTTTCATATAGTAGTACTGTTACCATGTGATCTTATTCTAGTTCTGATGACGCTCAAGATCATTCTAAAACAAGAAAGGTAAAATGTTGTCTAGTTTGTGATTTTTTTTTTTTTTATTGATAGATTCTTACTCAAATTAATATCTAGTTCTGACACAGTTTAGTACTGATTAGTAACTGGTTTTCAATACTTTGGACAACCTTATTGTTTAGTTGTTAGCGTTCTTACATGTATTGTAGGCAGAGCTGTGTGACGATGCGAATGGCCTCAGTTTCCATCTCATCTGGCCTTGACTGCAGAAAGGTGGAGTACTGACAAGGGTCTAAAAGTAGACAATTTTACACTGAAATCATAGTTTGTGTCAACATTCTAAATATACACGAGTCTACTATATTCTTCAACATTCATATCTATTACATATTTGCATTATGGCCGGACATTATCCAGGCTCATAGTGAATAACATATATGATTTTTACCACCAGAATCCTGTGATGCATCTTCCACTTCCCTTTCTGCATGAAACTAGACCAAGAAGAACATTTCTGCTTAAGAAACCTTTCATTTAAAGGTTGAAACTAGTGTTGTGTTATAGTGTTACCAGTAACACAGTGCCAGTCCCTTGCAGCTGCTTCATGGCTGTGTGCAGGTCACTGTCGCTCACATGGGGAAACTCGTCCACTCCACTGTGAATCATGAAGCATTTGAACCCTGCTATTCCAGCCCTGATCATCGGTTGAAGCTCCAACTGTACAGACAGCACAAAGAAACATCTGCTACACTATATTGGAATTGATAAAATACAAAATGCATCAATACGGTACAACATGCAGGCTATTTATCTTAAATTTGCTGACCTCATTTCCAGGTATGACTCCACCCCAAAAAGCAGTGTCCACAAAACATTTGCCCGCTGCTTCACGTAGTTTCTCTTGAAAGTTAGCAAGTGTGGTGGTTGGAGGGATGCTATTTCTGATGGAGCAAACACAATAACCATTTTTGTAATAATTGTGAGATTCAAATATAGTGTACAAATTGTATTATAGTTTTACCTATAGTGGGGCACAATTAATGAGTCATTAGTTTGTTTTGCAACTAACAATGCCTAACCTTTTTTCTTTTTTTTTTTGCTAATCACATTTTCCTGGGATAGATTTGGTCTAAATTCACATGTCTCCTGTGTCCGTTTGATGTAATACTCCTCTGCCTTGTCCATAAAACCTCTTCTCTCGGCACACGGCCCTTTAGAGTCTGTGTAGAGTCCAGACAACAATTACAGAGAGCCTAAGAGACTATGATGAACAGTCCACAAATGTACAATTCCATGAACACACTGTGCTTTACTGAGCTTTCACTGACACCTCTACTTATGCAGGTATTACTAATTGTGAGCCCATGCAAATTAAAACAGTGTTATTGTCCTTTGTATATGTTTTACCAGGGGTGTCCAATCTTTTTTTCACAGAGGGCCACATTTTGAAACTTATATGGAGCAGAGGGCCACGGACAACCCGACAATGAAGTGAACCATTTGAAATGTTGCATTTGACATCATTTCAATGAACCTCCACACCTTTAATTTGACTTGGAACATTAATATCATGTTGGTATAACATAAACATGTTTGAATTGTTCCAATTTTACAATAAAAAGTACTTTTTGTTGTTTGGGCCAACTAAGCAAGAAGTCTGAGGGCCGAAAAATTGGTCTGAGGGCCACAGTTTGGACACCTCTGTGTTATATCAAGCCCGGGCTGGTTTTGTTAGTGTTGTTAAAATTAGGGTTAAAACATGTTGGTTTGATATAATATGTAGGACCGTATTGAATGATTTTTTTTATTATTTTTTTTATAAATGGTCAGAACTAGTTCAGAATCTTCAGTATTCATTATTTTAAAATCCTAACCAATATATTTAATAAGTATTTTTTTAATTTAAGTATTTTAATGAATAATTAATGAATAAACATCCTTATAATAGTGTGAGGGGCCCTCCAGGATCTCTCAACCCCAGGGCCTACTGATCCCTTAAGTCGGACTGACTAACACAATGTTATTTGCATCCAAGTGGGCCACAATACTTGGGTTGCACAATCAGGAAATATGAAAAACTCGGATGGAGCAGATACTGCAGATAATTCACGTTATGCATTGTGTGGTGTTGTTTTACAGTGGCATGTCCACAATAGTGGTCACTCCTCCTGCAGCAGCCGCTCTGGTGGCGGTCCAGAAGCCCTCCCATGTGGTGCGCCCCGGCTCGTTCACATGCACATGACTGTCAACTAGACCTGGCATCACCACACTGTCTCCAACATCCAACACCTGGAAGAAAAGCACGATTAGACATGACATCTCATTGAAACATTTGCGTCATTGTACCAGAAGAGGGCGTGTGCACGCAGGACGGAACAGCCTACCTCGTCTACAGAAAGTTTGGAGTCTGTTAGAATCTGGTGAATCTTCCCGTTCTTTATAACAAGCACTGCGGGCTTCAGCTCAGAGCCCTGCAGGACCCTGGTGCTCCGGATGGCTCTTACGGCTGATCCCAGCTCCATTCTCAGGCCTGGCTTCTGGCTGCTGCAGTGAGAAGCTGTTCAAGTGTGATAGTGGCACTCCCTCTGCAGTGGAGCTGGGTCAAAGGATTCACCAAGTGGACTTTAATGTTTGACGAGTGGAGGGCTTGTTTACTCTAGTATGAAGCTTCACGTCAGCATAATTTGGGAGATTTTTTTGGCCATGGGCCATGAGCGTCATCCCCGTCCGAGTTGAGCCCGATGAGGGTGGTGCATGGGGTGGTGTCCGCAAACTTGATCAATCAATTTGACAGAGTCGTGGCTGGAGGTGCATCAGTTTGTGTACAGGGAGAAGAGCAGAGGAGAAAGTACACAGCCCTGTGGAGATCCTGTGCTGATAGTCCGAGTGTCTGAGACGTTCTTCCACAGCCGCACGCACTGCCTCCGTCAGGAAGTCAGTGCTCCACCTGCAGGTGGAGTCATAGATCCATGAGTCAGGCACGTTGAGCTTCCAGGAGTGACACAGTGCGTCGTGGGGCGTGAGCCTCGCCACTGCACTCGAATAAAACATGCATTAGTGGCTGTAGAAATAAATGAGTGAAGCGAAAAATGCAGAAACTACATGAGGACAACAGCCCAATCTGAGGCGGAAGTGGGAGCAGTGGAAAAACACGAGAGGTAGAGGAGTGTTTTTATAACGAGTGGAGCGACACCTGCTGGACATAGACACCTGGACACAGACACCTGCTGGACATAGACACCTGCTGGACACAGACACCTGCTGGACATAGACACCTGCTGGACACAGACACCTGCTGGACACAGACACCTGCTGGACATAGACACCTGCTGGACACAGACACCTGCTGGACATCCACACCTGCTGGACACAGACACCTGCTGGACATAGACACCTGCTGGACACAGACACCTGCTGGACACAGACACCTGCTGGACATCCACACCTGCTGGACACAGACACCTGCTGGACATAGACACCTGCTGGACACAGACACCTGCTGGACACAGACACCTGCTGGACATAGACACCTGCTGGACACAGACACCTGCTGGACATAGACACCTGCTGGACACAGACACCTGCTGGACATCCACACCTGCTGGACATCCACACCTGCTGGACATCCACACCTGCTGGACACAGACACCTGCTGGACATCCACACCTGCTGGACATCCACACCTGCTGGACACAGACACCTGCTGGACATCCACACCTGCTGGACATCGACACCTGCTGGACATAGACACCTGCTGGACATAGACACCTGCTGGACATCCACACCTGCTGGACATCCACACCTGCTGGACATAGACACCTGCTGGACATAGACACCTGCTGGACATAGACACCTGCTGGACATCCACACCTGCTG
Organism: Eucyclogobius newberryi; assembly: GCF_026437365.1. NCBI lineage: Eukaryota > Metazoa > Chordata > Actinopteri > Gobiiformes > Gobiidae > Eucyclogobius > Eucyclogobius newberryi. Next base: position 8,858,790 of record NW_027316532.1, on the reverse strand, counting down.
GACATCCACACCTGCTGGACATAGACACCTGCTGGACATAGACACCTGCTGGACATAGACACCTGCTGGACATCCACACCTGCTGGACATAGACACCATCACAGAGCCAGAGCAGGAGGAACAGAGCTGCACTTTCTGGGATCATTTAAATAAAAATCACTCAAGTTTAAACTTGTTCACTCATTTTAGTGTCTCTAATATGACAGAATCAGACCTGTTTTCACTTGTCTGAACTTTAATGTGTGTTTACTTGGTTATTAGAATGACTTAATTAGTTTAGCAATTAGTAATTAGCAACATTAGTTGCATAGGTGAAATAGAGTAGGCAATTTACAATTAGTTATGGTTCTTGTCACGCACGGACGCGGAGGTAAGACACTTACTAATTTGTAGGAGTATTCTTCATATTACGTTTCTTTCTTTATATCATATGTTTTTTTTATATCTGTTAAATGTAAACTGTAGTATTCTTCTCGACCGTGTTTGGACATGTAACCCCAGCTGCTAAAGTTGTCTCAAAAGCCTTTATCAAGGCCGTACATTGACCATGAGATCCGGACCTCGGTGTTTTTAAAGACTGCCGAGCTAGCAAAAACTAGATGTTCAGAGATCTGCATGCTGAATGCTGAAGGCGCGGTGGACCCGGAGTGGACCTGGAGCCCGGAGTGGACCGGGGACCCGGAGTGGACCGGGGGCCCGGAGCCCACGTCCTGCGTACCTCGCGTACCTCCCCAGGACTTGTCTCTGGCCCGGGTGCGCTGTGTTGTTGTTGTTGTTGTTGTTGTTGTTGTTGTTGTTTTATGGCGGTTGACATCCGAGTGTTGCATTACCGCCAGACTTTATTCCTTAGACTTTGTCGTAGTCCTAAAAGTTCTTCTTCCAGTGCCTTGACTTCCAGTGCTTTGCGTATCTGCGGCGTAGCTGTTTATGATGCCGTTCGTCCAATGGGAGCGCGCGGAGGCAGAGCTCGCGCCTTGTCTTTGATGCGCTACGGCCGGTATGACGTCAGCCCGTCTCCTGAAGAGAGCGTGAGGCAGAGACGGAGCATCCAGCTGCTCAGGCTGTTATGTAACGCATCGACAGCGACGTTTTGGACGGTGAGGGCTGACGGTGGAGCGGAGCCGGGAGATGTGCGGTCGTGGCCGTGTGCTGTAACGGGGACGATGCTTTTCTTGCTCCGTCGTTAGTCGGTGTTTGTCTGGGCCCTCTCCCTGAGGTGCGCACGCCTGGAGGCTGCAGAGCTGCCCTGAGGAGCGGCCATAGCGGGTCAAAGCCATCTCTCTAGCAGTGGAAATAGCCCTATGCGGCTTGGCTTCAGGCTAGAAACAGGATTATATTCTTTCCCCCTTCGCTCAGCTCTCAGCCAGCCCCCTCCGCACAATGGCGGGTCCAGAGCAGTCCCAGCAGCAGCAGCAGGTCGAGGAGAAGGCAGAGCCCATAGATGATGCTGAGATGGCCCTGCAAGGCATCAACATGCTTCTGAACAACGGCTTTAAGGAGAGCGACGAGCTCTTCAGGAGATACAGGTAACTGCATGCAGAGCACGTGACTGTGCAAATGGAGCTGCTCCTGCATCTGTGGAGGAAATGTGGGCTACTTCACATTTCACCTGCTAATCTACACACTCATGAGAAAAGACAGTATATATATATGTATATTTCCATAGTTCATTTCCCATGTTCTTTATGTCTCGGATTGGATTAGAAAATCAGAAGCCAGAAGTCTTATCATTATAAAAGTATGCAGTGCTTCAGGACACTGTAATTGATGGAGACAGACAGGGGTTGTTATGTTAAACAGAGGCCTGTGAAACTCAAACAGGAGCGGAACAATTACATACATACTTGTCCAAAAAGTCTTTGTCACCTGGACAACAGCCAAGCTACAGAAATATTCTAAAGATCTGGTCCAAAGAGAGTCCACATAGGGCTAACCTGATTTTGTCAATGACATAATATCCCAGTTTACTCCTACATTTCCTGTCACGTCAAAAATAGACCAAGACATGTAAAAATAAAACTGTAAAAGGTGATATGTCATAAACAAATCATAAACACAATGCTTTGTAAGAAAAGAAGAAGAAAATAATTGACATTCAAGTGTTGTCCGTTCTCTAGTTTGATGTGTTTTCTCCTCCTTCATCAGGACGCAGAGCCCTTTGATGAGCTTCGGAGCGAGCTTTGTCAGTTTCCTGGTGAGTTTTATGTTGTTATTTTCACTGACACATATGTTGACAGCTGTTTACATTGGTTATACTGACTTCAGGGGCCTTTTTCAGCTGTATTCTAGTATTTGTTTATCAAAGTTAAACTACAGTATTATCCTTTTTTATTTTTCAATGTTTGAAATACAAACAAAGAAAACATAGAACAAGGAACACAGCCAGAGATCTAAAACAAAAGTACAGTAATACAAGCAGCACAGAACAACAACACAAACATATACGTAAGTCCCATTTAGTTCAAAGTCCATCAAATATGTCCATTGTCAAATTAAGTCAGAACAGGCTTGAATTGTTGGCTTAGATTGTGTCGTCCATTTTCTGGTGATGCCCTTCTTTCCCACTGCCAAAAGTATGTTCCAAAGTTATAGCAGGAGTTTTATGGCCCAGATAATTTAGTTCTGACGTCCAGTGGGATGCAGGTGGCAAACATTTTGGACTGTTGATCTCAGCCCGATATTTCTGAGCAGCAGGACAGTCCCAGAAAACACGGTGACCACAGTTTCTCCAACAGTTTCGAGTGAATTGTGAGCACTTTTGAGATAGTGTTATGAAACATGTGATTTCGTTATCCTCCATTGTTATGTACCCGGTATATTAGAAAAAGCTTCAGTTGTAGTCATCTGGACTCAGTTTGAAAAATAGACGTTTCGACTCTCATCCAAGAGTCATTGTCAATAAAAGAATTTAGGTCAAGAACTCCGATATTAATACTATTCTGTGGTAAGACCAGCCCATTGGGAGGAGCCTTCCTGAAGTAGAAAGAGTTGTTTGTTTCAACAGAAACTCCCCCCTTGTATCTACCGAGCTAGCCTATTCAGAATTTTAATGGGCTATTAGAAACCTCTTTGTCTTTGTGAGACCCTGGCTCAACCACCCTGAGTACCTGATTAGCATCTGAATGTCCTCTACCTTTCCAGGGGTTCAGTAACCCATTATAAATAACAGGAAGATTAAACCTTAGCCCTCCATTTCTGTTTAAAGAAGGTCTTTCTTTTTTAACAAAAATAGCTTCCTTGACTCCTCTTTCAAACCATCTTTTCTCCCTGCTTAAAACCTTCACCTCACCGTCTTCAAACGAGTGATTAGAGGCTTCAAGATGGAGATGCACGGCGCTCTGTGGTCCTGAACTTGTATTTCTTCTGTGCTGATAAAGCCTCTTGTGTAGAGGCTGTTTTGTCTCACCTATGTACCGTTCTTTACAGCTTTCTTCACTGCATTGGATCGAATAAACTACATTGCTCTGTTTTTGAGTCGGCAACTTGTCCTTTGGGTGAACCAGTTTTTGTCTTAAAGTGTTTCCTGGTTTAAAATAAACAGGGACTTCGTGTTGTCTAAAAATTCTCTGCAGTTTTTCCGAGAGGCCAGACACATAAGGGATAGAGACACCCTTCCTTCTCTGTTCAGTTTCCCTTTTGTCCTGCTTCTTGGTTCTCTTCACTCTGTTGAGAGCCCAAGCGGGGTAACCACAGGCTGAGAGGGCATTTCGGACATGTTTTTCCTCTTTCTCCTTGCCCTCTGAGCTGGTGGGCACACCTTGAGCTCTGTGTTGTAAGGTTCTGATCACCCCCAGCTTGTGCTGTAGTGGGTGGTTGGAACCAAAGAGCAGATACTGGTCCGTGTGTGTAGGTTTCCTATATACTTCTATTTGGAGTTTCCCGTCCTCTCCTCTGATCGTGGAACAATCAAGAAAGGCCAAGCGATTCTCCTTAGCGTCTTCTCTTGTAAACCTAATATGTGGGTCCACAGCATTGATGTGATCAGAGAAGGTTTCCAGCTCTTGTTTCTTAATTGTTACAAAAGTATCATCGACATAGCGGAGCCACAGTTTTGGGGCTATGCCTGAGAATGAGGACAGTGCCTTCTTCTCAAAGTGCTCCATGTACAGGTTGGCCACTATGGGAGAGACGGGCGAGCCCATGGCACAGCCATGAATCTGTCTGTAAAATTGTCCCCGGAATTGAAAGTAAGTGGTGTTCAGACAGATGTCCAACAGTTTACATATGTGTTCAGGTGTCAGTTTGGTCCTTTCCTGTAGGGTGGTGTCTTCCTGCAGTCTGATCCTCACCGCTGCTACTGCATCAGAGGTCGGGATGCAGGTGAACAGGGACACCACATCATATGAAACCATGAGGTCATCTGGGTCCAGTTGGAGATGTTTCACTTTATCCACAAAGTTGTGCGTGTTTTCCACATGATGTTCCGAATTCCCCACAAGCGGAGCCAATATAGTTGTTAAATGCTTGGCCACATTGTAAGTGATGGAATCTGTGCTGCACACTATGGGTCTGAGTGGAACCTCCTTTTTGTGTATTTTTGGGAGGCCGTAAATGCAAGGCATGGCTTCACCAGGATACAGTCTGTAATACAGAGGCCGGTCTATCGCTTCCTCTTTTTCCAGCCTTGCATTTATGGCACCACTTACTTTCAATTCCGGGGACAATTTTACAGACAGATTCATGGCTGTGCCATGGGCTCGCCCGTCTCTCCCATAGTGGCCAACCTGTACATGGAGCACTTTGAGAAGAAGGCACTGTCCTCATTCTCAGGCATAGCCCCAAAACTGTGGCTCCGCTATGTTGATGATACTTTTGTAACAATTAAGAAACAAGAGCTGGAAACCTTCTCTGATCACATCAATGCTGTGGACCCACATATTAGGTTTACAAGAGAAGACGCTAAGGAGAATCGCTTGGCCTTTCTTGATTGTTCCACGATCAGAGGAGAAGACGGGAAACTCCAAATAGAAGTATATAGGAAACCTACACACACGGACCAGTATCTGCTCTTTGGTTCCAACCACCCACTACAGCACAAGCTGGGTGTGATCAGAACCTTACAACACAGAGCTCAAGGTGTGCCCACCAGCTCAGAGGGCAAGAAGAAAGAGGAAAAACATGTCCGAAATGCCCTCTCAGCCTGTGGTTACCCCGCTTGGGCTCTCAACAGAGTGAAGAGAACCAAGAAGCAGGACAAAAGGGAAACTGAACAGAGAAGGAAGGGTGTTTCTATCCCTTATGTGTCTGGCCTCTCGGAAAAACTGCAGAGAATTTTTAGACAACACGAAGTCCCTGTTTATTTTAAACCAGGAAACACTTTAAGACAAAAACTGGTTCACCCAAAGGACAAGTTGCCGACTCAAAAACAGAGCAATGTAGTTTATTCGATCCAATGCAGTGAAGAAAGCTGTAAAGAACGGTACATAGGTGAGACGAAACAGCCTCTACACAAGAGGCTTTATCAGCACAGAAGAAATACTAGTTCAGGACCTCAGAGTGCCGTGCATCTCCATCTTGAAGCCTCTAATCACTCGTTTGAAGACGGTGAGGTGAAGGTTTTAAGCAGGGAGAAAAGATGGTTTGAAAGAGGAGTCAAGGAAGCTATTTTTGTTAAAAAAGAAAGACCTTCTTTAAACAGAAATGGAGGGCTAAGGTTTAATCTTCCTGTTATTTATAATGGGTTACTGAACCCCTGGAAAGGTAGAGGACATTCAGATGCTAATCAGGTACTCAGGGTGGTTGAGCCAGGGTCTCACAAAGACAAAGAGGTTTCTAATAGCCCATTAAGATTCTGAATAGGCTAGCTCGGTAGATACAAGGGGGGAGTTTCTGTTGAAACAAACAACTCTTTCTACTTCAGGAAGGCTCCTCCCAATGGGCTGGTCTTACCACAGAATAGTATTAATATCGGAGTTCTCGACCTAAATTCTTTTATTGACAATGACTCTTGGATGAGAGTCGAAACGTCTATTTTTCAAACTGAGTCCAGATGACTACAACTGAAGCTTTTTCTACTATGGAACACGCCTGGACGAATGAGGGATTACACCGACATACCCGGTATATATATTTTCCCATTCTTTGTCCATCAAAACTAAATTATCTTTCCTTCTCATTTATTTGGAATATATGTTGTAGAAAGTCCGTCCAGATTATTATACAATTAAACTACTTTCTATCATCAGAATAAGTTGCTGTAAGAGTTAGGAACTGAACTTTATTGGGATACAAGATTAAACATAATAAACGTAAAAACATGACTTTGTATCATTTCTTTTAGAATGATTTCCAAATTGTGTTACTATGTAAGGAAGCAAATCTAAATCTTGGCCCAGGTCCATGAGAACCTGTGATAACCCTCGCCGTCAAACCTTGGACCATTGTCACCTCTGGCTTCCTCTGCCCTTCACTTTTCCATCCATTAACTTAATGGATCCCTCCTCCCGACAGCGCTGTGCACATAACAGTAGCACATGCTGCATCTCTGATAGAGGAAGTGATGTGTCTGCCCCCCCTCTGTCCCCCTATGTACTCAGGTACTGACTCATGTGACACTCTTATGGGCTATAGGTGACATCACAACATAGGGCTCAATGATTCTGCCTAAATATCTCATTGTAATTTCTCTGGCAAACATTGTGGTTGCAATTTTTTTGTTTTCAGTTGTATTAATTTTATTCTATTCAAATCGCACAATTGAAATCTGATCTATTTGTCGAGGTCTTAATTACAGGGTCAGCAGCTTTTGGAATATATAAAACAGAATATTTAGTGTTTTATCTTAAATGTTAGTCTTATAGATGTATATGTAGACTTAATTGCTTTTGCAATTATCTTATTGAGTATGGGTCTGTCACGATAACACATTTTTAAGTGTAATATATTGATAGAAAATATACTGTAGATGACGATAGTAATGACACTGCAGGATAATCCCAAAAAACAATTCCAAACCTTTACCCATAGTAAATATTATATGACATACATGAGAATACATATTAACATATGTAATTTATTGAATGATAAGTCAATATAGTATTTATCTGCATTAGTGACAGATATGTACAGCCCCTTTAAGCGGCACGTCTGAGCAAACGGACATGTTTATTATTATTAAATTATGGTCACATTTATATAGCGCATTCACACACATTCACACACATTCAAACACATTCACACACATTCACACACATTCACACACATTCACACTCATTCACACACATTCAAACACATTCACACACATTCACACACATTCACACACATTCACACACATTCACACTCATTCACACACATTCAAACACATTCACACACATTCAAACACATTCACACACATTCAAACACATTCACACATTCACGCACACATTCACACACATTCAAACACATTCACACACATTCTCACACACATTCACACACATTCACACACATTCACATACATTCACACACATTCACGCACACATTCACACACATTCACGCACACATTCACACACATTCACACACATTCACACATCCACGCACACATTCACACACATTCAAACACATTCTCACACACATTCATACACATTCACACACATTCACATACATTCACACACATTCACGCACACATTCACACACATTCAAACACATTCACACATTCAAACACACATTCACACACATTCACACACTCACACACATTCACACACATTCACACACATTCAAACACATTCACACACATTCAAACACATTCACACAAATTCACACACATTCAAACACATTCACACACATTAACACATTCAAACACATTCAAACACATTCACACACATTCACGCACATTCACACACATTCACGCACACATTCAAACACATTCACACACACATTCAAACACATTCAAACACATTCAAACACATTCACGCACACATTCACACACATTCAAACACATTCACACACATTCACACACATTCACGCACACATTCACACACATTCACACACATTCACACACATTCAAACACATTCACACACATTCACACACATTCAAACACATTCACACACATTCACACACATTCACGCACACATTCACACACATTCAAACACATTCACACACATTCACACACATTCACACACATTCACACACATTCACGCACACATTCACACACATTCACACACATTCAAACACATTCACACACATTCACACACATTCACGCACACATTCACACACATTCAAACACATTCACACACATTCAAACACATTCACACACATTCACGTACATTCACACATTGACACACATTCACACACATTCTCACACACATTCACTCACATTCACACACATTCACACACATTCACTCACATTCACACACATTCACACACACATTCAAACACATTCACACACATTCACACACATTCACACACATTCACACACATTCACGCACATTCACACATACATTCACACACATTCACACACATTCACACACATTCACACATACATTCACACACATTCACACACATTCACACACATTCACACATACATTCACACACATTCACACACATTCACACACATTCACACACATTCACACATACATTCACACACATTCACACACATTCACACACATTCACACACACATTCACACACATTCACACACATTCACACACATTCACACACATTCACACACATTCACACATACATTCACACACATTCACTCACATTCACACACATTCACACACATTCACACACATTCACACACATTCACGCACATTCACACATACATTCACACACATTCACACACATTCACACACATTCACACATACATTCACACACATTCACACACATTCACACACATTCACACACACATTCACACACACATTCACACACATTCACACACATTCACACACATTCACGCACACATTCAAACACATTCACACACATTCACACATACATTCACACACATTCACACACACATTCACACACATTCACACACATTCACACACATTCACACACATTCACGCACACATTCAAACACATTCACACACATTCACACACATTCACACACATTCACACACATTCACACACACATTCACACACATTCACACACATTCACACACATTCACACACATTCTCACACACATTCACACACACATTCACACACATTCACACACATTCACACACGTTCACACACATTCACGCACACATTCAAACACATTCACACACATTCACACATACATTCACACACATTCACACACACATTCACACACATTCACACACATTCACACACATTCACACACATTCACGCACACATTCAAACACATTCAAACACATTCACACACATTCACACACATTCACACACACATTCACACACATTCACACACGTTCACACACACATTCACACACATTCACACACATTCACACACGTTCACACACGTTCACACACACATTCACACACATTCACACACATTCACACACACATTCACACACATTCACACACATTCACACACATTCACACACGTTCACACACGTTCACACACACATTCACACACATTCACACACACATTCACACACATTCACACACGTTCACACACACATTCACACACATTCACACACATTCACACACGTTCACACACACATTCACACATCTTTACACATCTTTCATCGAGTTGGGTCTGTGTAGCTGCATGGTTCGTCTGTTTATACATCTCCAGAGCTCAAAATTACTTCCACTCACTGGTAATTGGTCGCAAGTGGCAATCCATCAAGTTCCTCTGTGTATTTTGTACATTAAACGTTTTTATTTCTCTCAATATGATCACATCTTAGCAGCAGGAGTTTTCCAAATCTGTTTAGCATTTCTCTCTCTCTCTCTCTCTGTCGATGTCGCTGTTTTCATCCTTTCTTTCCGCAGCACAAAAGCAGCCTGTTCTTGCCGTCCTTTAATTCAGTTATCTAACAAGATGTCGTCTCATTACTGTACGTCTCGTTGTGCCTGCTCGGATCTGACACATTCCTGCAGAAGTACGCACAAGAATGGAGGAAATTGAATTAGGATTTATGTCAGGAATCGCTCATTTATACCAATGTACTGTACTCTGTTGTACTGAGATTAAATTAGTCATGTCTGTATAAATTGTTCACGATCTGTGCGTGTTTGTCTTTGAACCCTCAATCTTCGTACTATAAAGCATGTTGCGTAATACATTATTTTTGACTTACTCTTTTGTCTGCTGAACTTGTTTAATATCTACAGCATGATAAAGCTGTAATGAAAAACAATCCTGGGTCAAAAACTGTTTACGGTTTGAAAATGTTTGTTTACAGCCATTTTAACTTGACTTTTAATTATTTATGATGCAACTTGAGGACTTTTTCTCCGTCTTCAGTCTGATTTCATGTGTTAAAACAATAGCAACGGTGACAGACTTATTTACCATTACCGGCTACAAAAATGCCAATGTTTTTTTTTTACACATTTTGGCGACTCTTCTGCAGAACGCGATGATGACGTTCGAGGAGGAGAAGATGCAGACGGCGTGTGACGACCTGAAGACCACCGAGAAACTGTGCGAGAGCGACAGCGCCGGCGTCATCGAGACCATCCGCAACAAGATCAAGAAGAGCGTGAGTCCGGCAGCACGAAATCAAAGTGTTTTCTGCTGCTTCATGAGACATTCACTGTCAACTTGCTATTTTTATCTAATAGAGCTTTACGGGTGAATCTTGAAAGTGCATGTTTGATGTTTTCATGCGCAGTGTGGGTGATGAATGGTGCACCTCATTGTACAATCTCTAGTGCAATTGTTTTTAGGGAGCTAATTATTGACTTGTATATATGCTATATGACTAAAATATCAATGTAAACCAATGAAGCGCTGTTCATTTTTAGTTAACTATACTGTATAATCCGGCGTCAGCCAAAACTCACTGGCCATTGTCTGCGATCGATGCACTTTGGCCCTGGAAAGACACAATGAGCATGCGATAAATTTGCTTAGTGGTGAATGAATAGGAGCCTTTCCCCCGGAACTACTCGCTGGCGGTGGTGAAAGAAGAGAAGGTCGAGAGACGAGAGCGCTCACTCTGGAGCGATGAGTGATGGGGTTTTGCACGAGATGAAAGCGGAGACTGACGCGGCGGAGCAGTCACTTTTAAATCTGAGTGATGATTGGTTAAGCCAAGCAGAGGATGGGCTGTGACGAAGATGAAGTGCTGCATGAGATGATTGGCAGGATCTCGAGCGACATCTGGAGAGAGGCAGATGAAGTCTTCCAGATTGAAAGGCCGCTACAGTAGCTCCATAAAGTTACAGATTGCCTCCCACATAACCTCCCCTGCCACATTCTGCGCCTGAATTGTATAAATACTTTGCTCTTCTTTCCTATCTTCTATCCTTTTCCTTTGTAGTTGAAAGAAAACTGGAAAAGTAGATGGATAGCTACTTTGTTCCTTTTGATCCTTTTGATAGAAATGCCGGTGCCTGTCAGTACCAGCAAATCATAATTACAAAAATCATACCTTAAAACATGTAGCCAAAGGAATAAAGCCCCACACACACAGTTTTACCTTCCACGTCTGGTGTCTGAGGTGGATGATGGTTGTTGCAGCCGTGAGCTCATAGCAGCTCTGATTAAATTACAGTCTGTGTGAGATGAAATCAGAAGTCTACAGCCATCCCGGGGACTCCACTCTCTCTCTCTCCTCTGGATTCGTGCCTCTCGGGAAACTCCTCCTTAATATACGTTGAAGAAATTGTGTATCTAATGTTTGTAATGAGAAAACTGAAATATGCGCTGCTGTGTGGTCATGAATCAAGATGCGTTTGAAATATCTATAGAGACTGCGTTTGCTATTTTTTTACCTTTATTTCATTTTGTAGATGGACACGAGTTGTAGGTACAAGATTACATTATTGAATAAATCTGTGTGTGATTGAATTAGTTTGTTATGTGTGAGTTTTGAATGTGTTTGGATGCCACAGATGGACTCGCAGAGGTCAGGGGTCGCTGTGGTGGATCGGCTCCAGAGGCAGATCATCGTGGCGGACTGTCAGGTGTACCTCGCCGTGCTCTCCTTCGTTAAACAAGAACTCTCCGGTAATCCACTTTTACCATCGATATATATATATATATATATATAGCAGACCTAAATAAATACATAAATGTCAGTGCTTGTGTTGGTCTGTCAGTGTCTCTCTTTGTTATCCATGTGAGTCAGTGGAGCTTGTCTGAGTCGTCTTAATCAAGTAGGGCTGACTTCAACCAATTAGATTAGATCCATAACACACAACTAATCTCTCACACAGTTTCTTTAGATTTTTTAATTGTTTACAAAACATAAAACGGAACATGCTCAAATTACATTAGTAATATATATGATTTGTATGTTGTATGTTTGTCTGTTGTAAGCTGTAAACAAGTAGCCACACAACAGGCAAACAATAAGGTTAAGATAAGAAAAGTTCCACAACTGGAGAGCTCAAAATAAATAAGGAACTAAACTTTTACGGTACATAAAAATATGTCTCAATATTCATTTAGCGTTTACTTTACAGTATACATTGTAAGTGTTACCAATTGAAATACTATTTATTCACACTTTTCACTTACAGCCTACATCAAAGGAGGCTGGATTCTGCGCAAAGCCTGGAAAATGTACAACAAGTGCCACAGCGACATCTCCCAGCTCCAGGAGACCTCTCAGCGCCACGCCTCTGTCCCGCCAACGGAGTCCATGAGCACGGACAACGACAACCACAGCCCCAGCCCGGAGTCCAGTCCAAATTCCAGTCCCCAGTCCAAGGTCTCCGGGGAAAACGGTGTGACGGACGAGGCCCTGGACCGCCTCAAAGGGTCGGTCAGTTTCGGGTACGGTCTGTTCCACCTGTGCATCTCCATGGTCCCGCCTCACCTGCTGAAGATTATCAACCTGCTGGGGTTTCCCGGGGACAGGCTGCAGGGGCTGTCCTCTCTGATGTACGCCAGCGAGAGCAAGGACATGAAGGCGCCGCTCGCTACGTGAGTGGGCTCCTGCTTTAGGGTCAACTTTTGTGATTGTTTGTGAGGCAAGCACAGTGATGATTACTATAGAATAATAAGAATCACTTGACACCAAAACTTCACTTTACACTCTAAACATGCTTTCATAATGTAGGGCAGAATGAGCTAAGAATTACTTGAGGTATCATTACTAAATTTATTCAAATAAAAATTGTAAGAGGGGTTTATTCTTGGGTCGGTTGGGATTTATATTGATTTAAGCAGCTTGAGGTCAATCAAATATCTACAGTAAACAAAAGCAGAACGATCATTTCATTTCTTGCCTTTAGTGTACATTATTTGATATTTACAGTCACGTTGTTGAAACATCATTTTAAAAGAGTTGTCAGTCCTGGAAAACCACATTTTATCCAATGCAGATCTTGGTTTGATGAGCTCCAAACTATTGGCAAATAAAATAAATAAACAGACCAGTTGACCGAAATATTTTTTTCTCTTTTGACTTCAGCTTTATTTATATTATATTTGACATAATATAGGATATTTATTCAATTTTATAGGTTTATTTTAAAATTGAATCGTGATCTCATCCCTGTTCCCCGCCATCTTGGCTCTGCAAGGCTCTAAGTGAGTGACTGCTGGATTTAACCAATCACAGTGAAATGTCAACTCTCACAAGAAACAGATGACTTGGTTTACCTTTTAGAAAACAATTATAATTTGGCTCAAAGAAAATCGTGATAATATTTTTTTTCCATATTGCCATAGCTTATCTTTTATTCAGTTATTGCACAGTGTTACACTATTAATGTACCGACATATTAGTCTTCATCACAACTGATGATGCAGTAAAATTGTTTGTCATAGAAAATGTATGTAAATATTACATATAACTATTAGTGTCTGTGTCCTGCCTCAGGTTGGCCCTCTTGTGGTACCACACGGTAGTGCTGCCCTTCTTTGCACTGGACGGCTCAGACACTCGCGCTGGGCTTCTCGAGGCCAAAGAGATTCTTCAGAGAAAGTCTCTGGTTTATCCAAACTCCTCTCTCTTCATGTTCTTTAAGGGCAGAGTTCACCGACTAGAGGTAAATACAGTAAATGCATGTACCGGCAATACTGCGTTAGAGTTTGTTTGTTTTGTCCTTGTATTTTATTCCATATTCCCATTTGGATTCAATAATATAGTTCAGTAGATTTCCCCTTTAAAGTAGTTCATTTGGTTGGGTTAACCATGTTAATTGACGTGATATACACACTGCTTCAAGTGTATCATCTGTTATCAAGAGTAATTTATGTTGGTGTTGCTTAAATTAATTTATCTTCTAAACGCCTCGTCTTTAGTGCCAAATCAACAGTGCTTTGGCCTGTTTCCACGAGGCACTGGAGCTGGCCTCAGACCAAAGAGAGCTTCAGCATGTTTGTCTGTATGAAATAGGTTTGTCATTTCTCATTCTTTCACTGATAATAATGTCCTATTATATATTATATATATTATATACCAACACATTAACACTTTTTATGTGTTCCAGGTTGGTGCAGCATGATAGAGCTCAACTTTGAGGATGCTTACAGAGCATTTGAGCGACTTAAGAATGAATCTCGCTGGTCCCAATGCTACTATGCTTATTTAACTGGAGGTAATCTCACGTACAACAACACATACGACATTTGCAATATTTATTTACATTTTATTTACATTTATTTGTTTTTTGCCAGTGTGTCAAGGAGCATCTGGTGACTTGGAAGGAGCTCACGCAGTCTTCAAAGATGTGCAGAAGCTTTTTAAAAGAAAAAACAACCAGATAGAGCAGTTTGCTGTTAAAAGGGTCAGTCAGTGTCAACACAAATACACAATACTCTTCATTCAGTCCCGCAAATGCCCAACAGTGTCAAAAGCTTGAAAAAAAATGTACTGTTGCATATCAAGAAAAATATAACAGAACAAATGTTAAACAATCTGGAAATACATACTGCATATTTACAACATATACTATAATATTTAAAACTGTAAGAAGTACACAAAACTCAAATGAATAAATGTGTATGTGTAGGCCTACGAATTGCTCTCACATTTGTGCTTGCGTCTATATTCCCTTTTGTAGGCTGAGAAGTTAAGAAAAATGTCCCCCACGAGAGAGCTGTGCATCCTGGGAGTGATCGAGGTTCTGTATCTGTGGAAGGCGCTGCAGAACTGTTCCCCGTCCAAACTGCAGATCATGAACCAGGGTAAAACAGCGCAATAATCAGTCAGAGCATTGAGTTAAGTCTTGGTTTAATATAAAGGGTTTGTGTGTTTTCGGACAGTGTTGCAGCGAGTAGACGACACTTACTGTAGAGGCCTGAAACATCTGCTGCTGGGCTCCATTCATAAGAGTCATGGAAATATCAGAGACGCAGTTCAGGTAACGGCAAACTGTAAAGGAATATCCATCCATCCTGAACACCACCAGACTGAGCATAATAAAGGGGACATATTATGCTAAGTCAGCTTTAATGGGCTTTTAATCTCAATTCAACAGTGTTTCCGCTTCAATAGTTTAAACAAAGTTGTGTTGACAATGAATACTATTTGAGTAATCGTGTATTGTTTTGCAACTGAGGCTTGAGTACGCAGAAAATTCCTGTTTTCACCTACCCCCTATCCCCGTAAGGTTTAAAATGTCATCTAGCCAAAACAACAACATGTAAATACAAATCTGCTGCTTGTTACAGTGAAATGTCGCCATGAGTTTTTGACAAAATTATTGTTTAGCTCAATACTAAGTACATGGAAAAAACATATTATTTTTTATTCACAAATGTTTGAAATTGTGAGTGAGTCGTGTTCTGTCTCTCTCAGTCATTCCAGCTGGCTGCAAGAGATGAGTACGGTCGCCAGATTAACTCCTATGTTCAGCCTTATTCGGTCTATGAGCTCGGCTGTATACTACTGGGGAAAGCAGAGGTAATCCATCCTCCATAGCATTATTTTTTAAGGTATTATTAATTTGCTGCGTAAACTGACATTTGTATCGTCATTTCTCTAGACTGTCGGAAAGGGGAGATCTTTTCTTCTTCAAGCAAAGGTAAATACATTTGTATAGTTGTTTGTATAGTCAATTGAAGATTTTTGAGAGCGAGATCAGGAATGAGTATTTTGAGATGTAAAATGTGTTCAGATTGATGTATACATTGTGAATATAAGGGTAGAATGATGCAGACAGGAGACAAAAAAGGTCTATTTTGGATAGAGAGAGAAGAGTTTAAATGAGCTGGTCTGAGAAATGAAAATGCAGAATAATGGTTTAGATGAAGACCAAAAAAATTAGATGTCTGTGTTATGTTTTACAATTCTGTTAATAATGTCTTTCTATTTTTTTACTTTTTCAGGAGGATTTCACAGGTTACGACTTCGAAAATAGGCTCCACGTGCGGATACACTCAGCCTTGGCCTCCATAAAGGATGTAGTGCCTCAGTAACCTCAGCAAAACTACAATACATTGGCTCAAGTTACATGCAGCACAAAAGCCAGTCGCCCTTTCATTTGATTTACCCGTGTTGGCACATGGTAAAACAGTTCCCGTCTTTAGGCAATGGATCAGTTGAAGCTAATGTCGCACTGCAGTTCCACCCAGGTTTATACATAGTGACTCAGATCTGCAACAGACTCCCAATCTTTTATTCCACATTCATGGCCTTACCTGAAAAAAAAAGTGTTATTGACAGCTAAAAGCATTCTGTTTAAAGCTTGAATATGCTATGCAGTAGTGCAGTGTGTTGATGTCCACAGGTTGTGCAACAAAGAGTAAATCTAAGCAAAAGTAATTCATTATTTCAAAGACAATAGTTTAATCTGAAGGAATCTGATTGCACACAACAGAGTCTAAACATAAAACACAAAAAAGAGAGAAGATACTGTCAATCCTTTAAAACTAATAGGATTTTCAAGGGAAGAATGAAAAGACTCATCCTGCCATATTTTATTTTGACTAAGAATAAAATCTGGCCTCTACCATGCAAACCTCTGATTGTATAGAATCTTGTCCATAGCTAATTTAATGCTTTTCCCCCTCTAAACACTACACTAGCTTACTTTTCTTCTTTGTAAGAATTAGCAGTAAGTCGTCACATTTTAGTTCATTTAAAGGCACCACACTATACAACGCTGTATGGTTCACATATACTGTATGGACATTTCAAAGAATTCCAATGACAGCTGCTTCTAATTATATTTCATTAATTTATACAATAACCCATATAGCCACACGTCACCGCTTTTGATCTATAGACTGACATATCATCAAAACATTAACAATTAGACAACATTTGAAACATTTTGCACAATTTATAGCCTTTTTCCAACATATTTTAAATGTACATATGAATCATTGTGTGCAGGCCAGGGTATTATCTTTGAGCTCTGTAAGCAATACATTATCATCACTATAACAAACCATAATTATCCTCAACTTTGATGCACATACTTGGTTTTCCTTGAAGAGAAGACATTGGTGGTCATCCTTGTAGCTGGTTGTAAAATGTACCTGTAAATGGCCTTGGAAGGGCTCGGTGTGTCGAATGTCTTTGTCAGTATAAGCTGTTATCTAATTGCTCTATTGAACCCTTACATTACTTAATGTTTATTTTCCCCTCTGAAGCTTTGACTCTGACTGTCGGGCTGATAGTGTTTCAATGTACCACTGATCTCTTCAATAAACCGTTCTCAAATTGAATTCATTTTCAGTTGTACTTTGCAGTGATAGTCTAGTAGAAGCTCAGGTGGTGCTGTTCAGCAACAAAATGTCTGATGGTTCAATCTCTCCTATCAAGATACTGATTGTGTCTTCTGACAAGACTCTTTAGTTGTCTCGAGCAGGGGTTTTTAAACGATTTCAGTCGCGACCCACATTATAAACAACCTTTGACATTTGCAACCCCGAAGCATACTAAGCTGAAAATTACCAACCGTCTCAGCCTCCATGCAGACAGAGAAGAATCAGGAGAGCGATGGAGCCTACACCTGTCAAATTAACTCAAATGTCCACCCTGATTGATCAGAAGAAAGGTCTGAAGAGCAAAGAGCAGAGAACCAACCAGGAGAACAGGCTGAAGAATCTGGGCTGGGCGAAGCAGAGAGGAAGCCCCAGATACAATAAAACATCTCCAGCCACCTCCAAACATTGCCTTTTCCCTCAAGAATAAAAACCATAAACGTTCTGTCGTGACGCCATTTTGTGGTGGCTGGATCAATGCTCGTTTGGGGCGTAGGGTGTAGACAAAGGATTCACGCTGACAAAGCTCTCCAAACTTTTCAAGGTAGTTTATTTACAGAGAAAGCAGTGTCAAATACAGGACAGCAGAAAACAGCGCCCTGGGTCCGCTGGTGATCAGGAAGACGAACCTCGTCTCTGGGCGTATCTCGCCTTTATATACTGAAAACGCACAAAGACCGATAAACAATATCTGACAGGTATGACCCTATCCATGTACCAACGGATTAGCCAATGAGAGAGCAAGATGTAAAAGTATCCTTATTTGGGTAGCACCAGGGGAGAAGTTACAGAAATGAGATCATGCGCTTACACAGATGTACACAAGGCATCTCAAGGCCTCGCAGCCAATGGAGACATCTCCCATTTGGTAGTTAATCAGATGTGGGCCCCTTACATTCCGTGGAATAGACATTTTGGTAGAAACACACATATTCCTAAAAGCCAGTCTCAGAATGAGGCCTAACTTTGCATGGACCTAGTTTTAATACACTTCAGTTCCTCTGTGTGTGTGTGTGATTGTGTGCCCTGAGCACTTGGCAGAGGGAACTTCCAGTTTGTCAGATATGAAGTGTTTGAAAAGGTTACCTGAAAATTAAAGTTGCATTCCCTGCACATACATAGGGGAAAAAAAACATTTACATTGCCATATATTTACACTCACTACAAAGATACACACATCTGTTAAGTATTTGGGACTATTACAATTATGTAAGAACCCTGGATGATATTAACCCTTGTGACCTATTCAGAAGCGTTTAAATTGGCTATAATCCTACTGTAAATTATTATAGTCATTTCAAAAGAGAAAACTTAGAGGGAGTAAAATTGTCACACAAAATAACCCAAAACATTGTTTATATGAAATATAAATGCAGGCTGAATTTGTTTTCACTTTTTTATTTACAATCTTGGACTCATTTTATTAGTAAAGCTGGGTACTGGGCAAAACCTCCTGAAAATAGCCTGTTATGTTCATCTATTTGTTTGCACTGTTTGAACGCCATTATAAGATAAGATAAGATAAGATAATCCTTTATTGTCCCACATGGGGAAATTTCATTGGTGCAATGCAGGTAGATATATGCACAAACACAAAAATTCACACACATATTATGCCCTGGCAACACCTATGGCTAGAGAGAACATGGGTTCTGTTGGTGTAGAATCTTGCGAGTGGAGAAGCCACAGTATTTGGTTTAATTTGATTACCTATGTTCACGAAGAACTGCTTATGTGAGTGGATATATGATTCATATTTTGAAATGCATGAGGTTGTTGTATTCGTAAAAGTGTTCAAATTAAAATAAAACAAGGTTAAAATTGCACAAAGTGTATTTATTAAGCAGACTGTATATTTAGGCATTGAAAGAAAGTCAACAAAAATACAGATGATGTGGGTGTGTCCATCTGTATAATATGTAAAGTGTGTGAATGAGCGCGTGCTGTAGTAGAGTGTAGCACAAGGAGACAAACTTAATGATGGGCTATGCAATGCAAAATATTGTCATTTCTAGCTTGATGTCAAGTTGTTGTCAATGTGTTATTTTTCTATTTGTCCACAGAGGGGCGCTGTAGTCTGCTGTTGTCTCAGGTGTGAGCCAGGTGAGGACAGGTAGTTAGAAAGGGTTGACTTAACAGATTTTTGGGCACATTTATATGAAATATTGACCTTGTTGGCATGTGTACTTTAATCACTATGCAATCAAATTTAAGATTTCACAATATGACAGACCAATGGATTCACTGGATGAGTCACTGTAGTGGTGGCCTATGATTCCTTCTCTTCCATCTCTCACTCTTTGCGCTTTGGCCCAAACATCCAATAAGAACATTCTTTAAAAGTCCATATTAATTTAAGTTTTGAGTGCAGGCATTTCTTTGTTATTCAACTTTTTATTGTGTAAATGTTTTGAGTAGGAAAATGATTGGACTCGTTGTAAAACAAAGTCGTCATCTCTGCAAAAGGTCATACGTACTTTGTCAAAGAAACATCATTCTAAACATATGGAACTATCCTAAATGGGGAAAAAACACTGCTAGGCCATAGGCTGTAGCCTGTATCGTTCAAGTTCACTACACCTGCCAAAGGACTAAAAAATTACTTCAAATATAAAATTATCATTGTACTTTTAGCTCATGACCAAAAGTTCTCCACTCGCATCGCACCAGTTTTTTTACGGCGATAACTTAAATGCGGAACTATATTATCAGCCTGACAGCGCAATATCCCTACGCCTGAATCATTCCGCCTCTGAATCAGCCAATCAGGTGAGAGATTACTACAACATCAAACATGGCTGCGCACGTGGAGCGGCATGTTGTCTCTCGAGCCGATAGAAAACGCTATGAAAATATGGATTACACGTGCATCACACACATTTCAGCGGTAGAAAAAGAACAAACACTGACTGTTGTCCACTGGAGGAAGCTGTTGTCCGCTGGAGGAAGCTGTTGTCCGCTGGAGGAAGCTGTTGTCCGCTGGAGGAAGCTGTTGTGTCCGCTGGAGGAAGCTGTTGTGTCCGCTGGAGGAAGCTGTTGTGTCCGCTGGAGGAAGCTGCTGTCCGCTGGAGGAAGCTGTTGTGTCCGCTGGAGGAAGCTGTTGTGTCCGCTGGAGGAAGCTGTTGTCCGCTGGAGGAAGCTGTTGTGTCCGCTGGAGGAAGCTGTTGTCCGCTGGAGGAAGCTGTTGTCCGCTGGAGGAAGCTGTTGTCCGCTGGAGGAAGCTGTTGTGTCCGCTGGAGGAAGCTGTTGTGTCCGCTGGAGGAAGCTGTTGTCCGCTGGAGGAAGCTGTTGTCCGCTGGAGGAAGCTGTTGTGTCCGCTGGAGGAAGCTGTTGTGTCCGCTGGAGGAAGCTGCTGTCCGCTGGAGGAAGCTGTTGTATCCGCTGGAGGAAGCTGTTGTATCCGCTGGAGGAAGCTGTTGTCCGCTGGAGGAAGCTGTTGTCCGCTGGAGGAAGCTGTTGTGTCCGCTGGAGGAAGCTGTTGTGTCCGCTGGAGGAAGCTGCTGTCCGCTGGAGGAAGCTGTTGTGTCCGCTGGAGGAAGCTGCTGTCCGCTGGAGGAAGCTGTTGTGTCCGCTGGAGGAAGCTGCTGTCCGCTGGAGGAAGCTGTTGTCCGCTGGAGGAAGCTGTTGTGTCCGCTGGAGGAAGCTGTTGTGTCCGCTGGAGGAAGCTGCTGTCCGCTGGAGGAAGCTGTTGTGTCCGCTGGAGGAAGCTGCTGTCCGCTGGAGGAAGCTGTTGTGTCCGCTGGAGGAAGCTGTTGTCCGCTGGAGGAAGCTGTTGTGTCCGCTGGAGGAAGCTGTTGTGTCCGCTGGAGGAAGCTGTTGTGTCCGCTGGAGGAAGCTGTTGTGTCCGCTGGAGGGAGCTGTTGTGTCCGCTGGAGGAAGCTGCTGTCCGCTGGAGGAAGCTGCTGTCCGCTGGAGGAAGCTGTTGTGTCCGCTGGAGGGAGCTGTTGTGTCCGCTGGAGGAAGCTGCTGTCCGCTGGAGGAAGCTGTTGTGTCCGCTGGAGGAAGCTGCTGTCCGCTGGAGGAAGCTGCTGTCCGCTGGAGGAAGCTGTTGTGTCCGCTGGAGGGAGCTGTTGTGTCCGCTGGAGGAAGCTGCTGTCCGCTGGAGGAAGCTGTTGTGTCCGCTGGAGGAAGCTGTTGTGTCCGCTGGAGGAAGCTGTTGTCCGCTGGAGGAAGCTGTTGTCCGCTGGAGGAAGCTGTTGTCCGCTGGAGGAAGCTGTTGTCCGCTGGAGGAAGCCGTTGTCCGCTGGAGGAAGCTGGTGACTTGTGCTCAGAAGTGGATAGACGGAATAGACCGCGCGTTAGCAACAGCTGTTTGTGTCATGATGACGACTTCGCCAAACAAAACTATCCTACGTCTTCTGTGGCTTCTTCGGACGAAAATCTTGCTCATCTTCTGGAGAGTAACAAGCCAGGCTTTCACCCTACATGCTATAGACGTTTCACCCTACATGCTATAGACGTTTCACCCTACATGCTATAGACGTTTCACCCTACATTCTATAGACGTTTCACCCTACATGCTATAGACGTTTCATTGACAAGAAACGAATTACTAGTAATGAAAAGCTTGCGGCTATGTGGGCAGCATGGCGAGGGTGAGAAGGTGAATCTACCACATCAACTCTGCCACCTTCTCCCAAACGACTGAGATCTACCACAGATGTTAAGACAAAATCATCTAAAAAGTCAAGCAATGTAGTTCCTGCAGTTTGCATCATTTGCAAGAAGGTTGATCAATATATATAACAGGCTCACAAGACAAAGAAAGATAAATTGGTCCAAGCTGAAACTTTAACTGCTGGTGAGTAGATTATATACTGATTCTGGCATGTGTGTTTTCTCTTGCTCGTGGTAAATAGGACTAATTACAGTGAAATATACATATGTGCCTAGTTTATTACATGTAGGCGTAGATGTAATGCATGTAAGACTGTATGATGATGTGAGTTGAATAAAAAGGCAATACAACTTTTGCGATTGTTTACTGATTGTGCTCAGCCTTGATTGAAATTCTTTTACTTCTCCTTTACTAGGAAGTTTGGTCAAAGCAGCTGAATCAAGAGCAGATGAATCCATCCTGATGTGTACCAGAGGTAAAGATTGTGTTGCCATTGAAGGCACATCCATCACAAGAGGTGTTACAAAGAATACACAAGCTTTCTGACAAAGAAGACAAGTGATGAAAGGTAACATTTTGGTAATCAAATAAAATACATATTTCCATATATTTAGATAAATTCATAATTTAATTGAAAATAATTGTAATGACTACACGATACTTTTAAAAACGTTTGAATCAAAGCAAATTTCTGTTTGTAGTGAGCTAGTATATTTCAATCACTGCATTTCCTTGCTTTATACAGGTGACCTAAAGTCTGGGAGTACGGCGATGCATATACAGTATTCTGTGACACTGTCATCCGGACACAACTGATGGAAAACTAGGAAATCCTCAGAAGGAAGAAGCTCCTCTGTTCCAGAAATTCATCAAAAAACACCCTGGTCATGGAAGTTATCAGTAATTAAATTCTTCTTATTGTTTATGAAAGAAACAAATGGAAGATCAGATAAACATCACAGCTATGTTTATTCATGAATTTCATTCAAGATCAAACCAATCCTGTTAGCTACAGGAGTCTACATATTTTCATTCATTTTATTTATTTATACAGGGAAAACCCAGTGAGAAAAGTGGTTACCCTGTTAAAACACAACACAAAATAAACAACAAACATAGGATACTAAAACACAAATAAAATAATAATTTCTATCTATCAATACTTATGAATTTCTATTCCTTGTTTAATTTTTACAGATCCGATCTTCTGAAGAAGACATTCCAGCGAGACTTCCCACAGCTGAATTTCCACAAACCACCAAGAAGAAACCTGAGTGAAATGGTTTCCACGGAGACGACAGGACATCTCCACCAGGGTTCTTCCACTGAAACTGATATGTCAGTTTCTGAGATGTCATGTAGTGATGGAGAAATGGTGCCAGAAAGTGGTAAAGATGCAGCACTGCGAGAGCTCTCAAGGACAGTTTACAGTGCAGGTGCATTACTGAAACAAGCGGTCAAGAGTGCCCCTAGTATGGATGAAACAAGTGGTCAAGAGTGCCCCTAGTATGGATGAAACAAGCGGTCAAGAGTGCCCCTAGTATGGATGAAACAAGCGGTCAAGAGTGCCCCTAGTATGGATGAAACAAGCGGTCAAGAGTACCCCTAGTATGGATGAAACAAGCGGTCAAGAGTGCCCCTAGTATGGATGAAACAAGCGGTCAAGAGTGCCCCTAGTATGGATGAAACAAGCGGTAAAGAGTGCCCCTAGTATGGATGAAACAAGCGGTCAAGAGTGCCCCTAGGATGGATGAAACAAGCGGTCAAGAGTGCCCCTAGTATCACTGAAACAAGCGGTCAAGAGTGCCCCTAGTATGGATGAAACAAGCGGTCAAGAGTGCCCCTAGTATCACTGAAACAAGCGGTCAAGAGTGCCCCTAGTATGGATGAAACAAGCGGTCAAGAGTGCCCCTAGTATCACTGAAACAAGCGGTCAAGAGTGCCCCTAGTATCACTGAAACAAGCGGTCAAGAGTGCCCCTAGTATGGATGAAACAAGCGGTCAAGAGTGCCCCTAGTATGGATGAAACAAGCGGTCAAGAGTGCCCCTAGTATGGATGAAACAAGCGGTCAAGAGTGCCCCTAGTATGGATGAAACAAGCGGTCAAGAGTGCCCCTAGTATCACTGAAACAAGCGGTCAAGAGTGCCCCTAGTATGGATGAAACAAGCGGTCAAGAGTGCCCCTAGTATCACTGAAACAAGCGGTCAAGAGTGCCCCTAGTATGGATGAAACAAGCGGTCAAGAGTGCCCCTAGTATGGATGAAACAAGCGGTCAAGAGTGCCCCTAGTATGGATGAAACAAGCGGTCAAAAGTGCCCCTAGTATGGATGAAACAAGCGGTCAAGAGTGCCCCTAGTATGGATGAAACAAGCGGTCAAGAGTGCCCCTAGTATGGATGAAACAAGCGGTCAAGAGTGCCCCTAGTATGGATGAAACAAGCGGTCAAGAGTGCCCCTAGTATGGATGAAACAAGCGGTCAAAAGTGCCCCTAGTATGGATGAAACAAGCGGTCAAAAGTGCCCCTAGTATGGATGTAAATCTGCCTCCTACACAAGAGGATCTAAATGTTTCCTCTGCCAGAAAGATTGTGCCAATTGAACTTTATAACTTACTAGCTTGGTGTGTAGGTGCTAGTGATGAATTGACATTGTCTAACATGGTAAATGTATCCGAGGAGGTTGATCTTTGTTTACTGTCAATTTGCCAAGATATATATTTGTCCTCAAAAGGTAAAAATCAAACCAGTTGTACTTACACATTTTGACATCAATCATACTTATATCATTCCTCTGTTTGTATGTATATCCTATTCTGCAGAAAGTTTGCCTTATACTAGATCGAAAGATACACATGTTAATTAGCCTGTTCATCACGATGTAAATACTGCTTTTATGATTGTAATTATTTGTTCATATTGTAAATACATTACATAAAATTATATCCGTTCTATAGAATAAAACGTTTACCAATAGCCTATGTTTGCTTTCTTCAAACGGGCAACTGGTGTTCAAAGGGTTAAAATACTACTTTTAGATTATGTTTTTTATAGTGTAGTATGAATAAAGAATAGAGAATTTGTAATTGTTGAAGCATTCAGTTGAATACGAAATGTGGAATAAGAGTTTTCAAGTGCCTAACGATAACATGCAAAATTGTTAAAACTGTACAAATGTAAGTTAAAACTTACATTTACTTACAGTTAAAACTTACATTTGTACATAAACTAAAGCACCCAGAGTCTCACCACTTTACATCCTTCAAGAAAGTAGTTATGTCTCTGAGAATCTGAATTTCTGAAGTAATCAATCAAAGAATGAAAAAAATAAGAAGGTATGAAGATGGGTGTACAGCCCAATTTGTCACATATTTGGGTAAACTGGCAACTTCGACACCTATTTTCTCAAATACTGGAAGAAATCATGCGGAGAACTTTTTCCCCAGCTCAAGTACATCTTTGAGATTGGAAAACCACTTTTTAAAAGTAGTCCTGGTGTGGAGCGAAATTAATTTTCTAGCCACATTCTGAGTTACAGCCTATGGCCTATTGGGGGCGTAGTTCCGCCTGGCTTAAAACCCGGAAATGGTCGGACTTTGATGTGTTTTACTGACAGTTTCTGTTCGAAAAACCAATGAAAAAGATATTGTTGGAAACTTGACAAAATAATCTTTCATTCACACTAAATGCATTTGTTATCAAACTTAAATTCGCTGTGTTATGACTTGTTGAATACAAAGAAGTGTTGAAATAGTTAGCATAGATGTTTTTATTTGAATGCTTGTTGTCAGGGTTGACGTCACGCACATAGCGACAGTGACATTAGGCACGTGACTAGTACGTCACAAAGAGCCTGACTATAAATTCAGGCCGTGAGTCCTACATTTGCAGTCTGTCCTTCCACTTGGCTGTTGCAGTATACGATCGACACATCGACAACACTCCCGCTGTACTACAAACTACTAGCTAACAGCTCTGTCAGTACGAGCTTAGTACATCTAGTAAGTACTCGTTCTTTGGCCCCGTTTTGGTAAATAACAGTGAAATTAGCCCAAATTGCAGTGAGTTGATGAGTCAAATTGCCAGCTTTTTGGTATTGTAAATAGTTTCATGTCTTACTTAAATTTACAGTAAGATGATGATTTCTAATAATACTTGGGCTTGATTTTGATACATTTCACAGCATCACAGAAAAAATATTTTTTGTGTCTTTACAGTTCTCCATAAAGGACCATCATGGAGTCAGAGACCAGACTGGACTTTCTGGAGGTCATCCTGACGACTTCTGGATTACTGGGCCACTTTTTGGACAGCGACTGGTTGTTCCCAAGTCCTCCACCTTCTCCTGCGGCTCCTCTGGCCTCAACGCCTGAAGTCAGCGCTGAGCAGTTTAGCACCATCGATGTTGAGGCCTATTTGAACACTATGGACTATGAGGAGATTAGGTCCACTCTCATAACATCGATTAAGAGCATGTTGGAGGATCAAGGTTTGGTCGTTGATGCTGAAGTTCCAGCACTTGGTTCTGTGGGAGGGCCTTCTGCAACACCGATGCCAGCGTCCACTTCTGCACAAGAGACGCAATCAGTTGCTCACCAGCTGAGAGGCAAGCAACCTGAGGCCCACACAGTGGTTCCTCAGCAAATACACGCGCCTACCCCGGGACCGTACGCTCCAACTGTGTGCATTAAGAGGCCATTAAACGCCTTCATGTTGTACAGAGCTGAGAAGAGGCTGAAAATCCAGCAGGAGCTCAAAATCACCAACTCAGCTACAGTCAACAAAGAGGTGGGAAAGTGCTGGGCATCTCTGTCTGAAGAGGAGAAGGACCCGTACTTTGAACAGGCACGCAAAGTACGCCTGGAGCATGAGGCTATGTTCCCCGACTGGTCGTTCAAGGACAATTATCGCCAAAAACATAAGAAGAGGAAGATGAAAAAGGTCTGAGCTGAGCCTGCATATGGCCCCGTCATGAGGATGAGTCCATATGCACCTGATCCCTTCTATCTGGCACCATCGTACCAGCCTCAGACTGAACATGTACCAAGCTGCTGTGGACCTGATCCCTGGCACATTTTACACTCACATTCAGCTGTAGTATAGTTGTAAATATAAAGATTTATTGTAAACCTTGTGAATATAAAGATTTATTGTAAACCTTGCACATGTAATGTTTGTTGTAAACATTGTAAATATAAATATTTGTTGTAAACATTTTATATATACAATTACTGTCGGGATCACATGCAATGGTATTTATTTATTTGTCTATGGGAGTTTTTATTTATTTATAGGAGATCTTCTACTGAAAGTGTTTTTCAGACTTCCTATAAGTGATCTGTTCTTCTGTATCTACCTCTGTATCTACCTGCGTTGCACCAATGAAATTTCCCCATGTGTTTGTTGTAAACATTGTAAATATAAATATTTGTTGTAAACATTTTATATATATATAAAGATTTTTGAGCACTTATGTTATTTAAGATTGTAATTTTTCCATAGCCATCACTTCAAGAAGAATAACACCCGCTTTATGCCGATATAAATGATTGTTTTCTTGACAACTCAAAGAATGAGGATATATTTAAATACATATTACTTAACATTAGGCATTTGTTTGAAGAGTAAATTTCAAAAAACACTATTTCTTCAAGGGAAATATCAATCAATTTGTGAAATTCAATTTGTTTTTGTAACGGCCAAAATTACAACAGCTGTTGTCTCGGAGTGCAATCAAACAATGTCTATAGGGACGAGGGGCCATGTCCCAGGGTCCCCTGTCCTAAGACCCTCCTTCTCGGCCAGGAAAAAATACAAAAAACCTCCTTGGGAAAAAATAGAATCCTGGAGGAGTTCCACAGTGAAGGAGAGATCCGACTCCTTCAGAGGGACAGGCGGACGCGAGATGGACAGTGGAGCTGGAGCCACTCAGGAGGAGAACCAGTTGTTCAGGAGGAGAACCAGTTGTTCAGGATGAGAACCAGTTCTTCAGGAAGAAAACCAGTTCTTCAGGAGGAGAACCAGTTCTTCAGGAGGAGAACCTTACCCACAACTCTTATTAAAAGCAGCTTTAATTGCATTAATATGAATCATTTATTGTCTAGTTTTATCTAATTTCGTTAAATCTACTGATATAAATTAAAACATTGATTAAATACATTTTTCCAAGTCATCTCAAGAGCCCGAGCTCAGTACCTTGACTTCCACTTTGGGAACCACTGGATTTTGCATGTAAATAATGTACAATTTGGGGGCCTATGAAACAAAAAACAGGCAAATAGAGAATAGAAAATTAAATTAAAATGATTCTTTCCGGCATTCTATGAAACACTATAAATTAGTCTCAATATGTGAGTCAACATAATCACCACATAACTTTAAAGAGAAGAGCATCAAAAGTATGTACTCATGAAAGAGTACATGCACTACTGTTAACTCTTATGTCAAAACTACATTTACCTGCTGTAAAGGACACGGGCAGAGGCTAATGTTCTCAGTATAATATCCACCTCTGCTATGATGAGTCTTAAATGGGGAAATGGTGTGATGAAAATTGTAGAAAAAGCTGAAGCAACTGAAGCTTTTTCTACAATGGAACACGCCTGGACGAATGAGGGATTACACCGACGGTGTGATGAAAAGTTGAATTTATTCAAGTATGTTGTTGTTGTTGACAAGTTTGTTAAAGCTCCTCTTTAGTTTTGGTTTCTTCTGCTCTAAACAAGGCCTCCATGTATTTTCTCCTGACTTCATCTTCCTGCAGAGATAAACCATTAACAATAAGCTCATACATAACAATAAAGCAGCAACATAACTATAGATTATGGTTAGAAATGTAGCTTAAATCTTTCTTTTCTCCATATATATGAGTAAACCGCACCAGGTCTTACAGTTTGGCTTACCTGTATAAACTAGAACCTGGAAGAAACACACAAAAAAGCAGGGATTTCACAGTATTATTATGGACTTATAATATCCAAATAGCCTCAGATAAAACCTGGACTTTTGCAGACTAAAGTATACATCCCTCTGACATGACACAGGACAGACCCTCACTCTCTGACCCTACACCCCTCTGACAATTGTTTTCATGATTTAAAACATGACTACAAATGTCCTGTATTGTAAAAAAAATACTTTAAAGGATTTCATTGCATCATATTGTTACTGAATTATTCTGTATTTTCCATCCCCATTTCCTCTTCATAATTTGGGCCCACATAATGAAACAGTCTTAAATTTAAAATTCTTTATTGGGCAATATTGTCTGTATTTTTGATCGTTTAAAATTCGCTAAATATATAAATACATAATATATATATATATTATATAGATAAATATTTAGCCCTTTTAAAACCTCCACTAGAGAGCGCTGTATCCTGACAAACAAACAAAACTTCAGTCATGCTAAGCGCACTTTTGTGCAATGGAAATGAAAATGTAGGAGCTGGATGTCAGCAACCTGCAAAGTAAACGCCTCAACATTATGATGAAGTCAAAATACAGTCAACTCAAGTTAAAACTCCAACAAATAAGATCAGAAACGTTGGAAAGGTGAGGATGTCCAATAATACTGTGTACTGTGTCCATACTTTGGGGCGTAGTTCCGCCTAGTTAAAAACCCAGAAATGGTCGGACTTTTATGAGTTTAACTGAAAGTTTCTGTTCGAAAAACCAATGAAAAAGATATTGTTGGAAACTTGACAAAATAATCTTTCATTCACACTAAATGCATTTGTTATCAAACTTAAATTCGCTGTGTTATGACTTGTTGAATACAAAGAAGTGTTGAAATTGTTAGCATAGATGTTTTTATTTGAATGCTTGTTGTCAGGGTTGACGTCACGCACATAGCGACAGTGACATTAGGCACGTGACTAGTACGTCACAAAGAGCCTGACTATAAATTCAGGCCGTGAGTCCTGCATTTGCAGTCTGTCCTTCCACTTGGCTGTTGCAGTATACGATCGACACATCGACAACACTCCCGCTGTACTACAAACTACTGGCTAAACAGCTCTGTCAGTACGAGCTTAGTACATCTAGTAAGTACTCGTTCTTTGGCCCCGTTTTGGTAAATAACAGTGAAATTACCCCAAATTGCAGTGAGTTGATGAGTCAAATTGCCATCTTTTTGGTATTGTAAATAGTTTCATGTCTTACTTAAATTTACAGTAAGATGATGATTTCTAATAATACTTGGGCTTGATTTTGATACATTTCACAGCATACAGAAAATATTTTTTGTGTCTTTACAGTTCTCCATAAAGGACCATCATGGAGTCAGAGACCAGACTGGACTTTCTGGAGGTCATCCTGACGACTTCTGGATTACTGGGCCACTTTTTGGACAGCGACTGGTTGTTCCCAAGTCCTCCACCTTCTCCTGCGGCTCCTCTGGCCTCAACGCCTGAAGTCAGCGCTGAGCAGTTTAGCACCATCGATGTTGAGGCCTATTTGAACACTATGGACTATGAGGAGATTAGGTCCACTCTCATAACATCGATTAAGAGCATGTTGGAGGATCAAGGTTTGGTCGTTGATGCTGAAGTTCCAGCACTTGGTTCTGTGGGAGGGCCTTCTGCAACACCGATGCCAGCGTCCACTTCTGCACAAGAGACGCAATCAGTTGCTCACCAGCTGAGAGGCAAGCAACCTGAGGCCCACACAGTGGTTCCTCAGCAAATACACGCGCCTACCCCGGGACCGTACGCTCCAACTATGTGCATTAAGAGGCCATTAAACGCCTTCATGTTGTACAGAGCTGAGAAGAGGCTGAAAATCCAGCAGGAGCTCAAAATCACCAACTCAGCTACAGTCAACAAAGAGGTGGGAAAGTGCTGGGCATCTCTGTCTGAAGAGGAGAAGGACCCGTACTTTGAACAGGCACGCAAAGTACGCCTGGAGCATGAGGCTATGTTCCCCGACTGGTCGTTCAAGGACAATTATCGCCAAAAACATAAGAAGAGGAAGATGAAAAAGGTCTGAGCTGAGCCTGCATATGGCCCCGTCATGAGGATGAGTCCAGTCCAAACTGGACTGGACTCATAACACAGACGCACTGTACAGGAAGAGCCAGAGTCGGCTCTACCTCCTGAGGAGACTCAGGTCTTTTGGAGTGACAGGGCCACTCCTGAAGACCTTCTACGACTCTGTGGTGGCATCGGCCCTCCTGTATGGTGTGGCCTGCTGGAGCAGCAGCATCACAGAGAGGGAGAGGAAGAGGCTGGACAGAGTCATCAAGAAGTCCAGCTCCGTCCTGGGCTGTGCTCTGGACTCGGTGCATAGATTCACATCTATGCTGGACCATGAGTCTCACCCCCTGCAGGACACTCTCTCCGCTCTGGAGAGCAGCTTCAGTGAGAGACTGATCCACCCTCGATGTGCGAAGGAAAGGTTCCGTAGGTCTTTCCTTCCTGCTGCTGTCAGACTTTATAACAAAAACTGTTAGTACTGAACACTCGCAATACTGACCTAACCTAATACTGATGTGCAATTCTGTCATATGTGCAATTACTGTGAAATTCATGTGCAATCTATGTGCTGTCGTGACACATATTCATATGCAATTACTGTCGGGATCACATGCAATGGTATTTATTTATTTGTCTATGGGAGTTTTTATTTATTTATAGGAGATCTTCTACTGAAAGTGTTTTTCAGACTTCCTATAAGTGATCTGTTCTTCTGTATCTACCTCTGTATCTACCTGCGTTGCACCAATGAAATTTCCCCATGTGGGACAATAAAGGAATATCTTATCTTATCTTATCTTATATGCACCTGATCCCTTCTATCTGGCACCATCGTACCAGCCTCAGACTGAACATGTACCAAGCTGCTGTGGACCTGATCCCTGGCACATTTTACACTCACATTCAGCTGTAGTATAGTTGTAAATATAAAGATTTATTTTAAACATTGTGAATATAAAGATTTATTGTAAACCTTGTACATGTAATGATTTGTTGTAAACATTGTAAATATAAATATTTGTTGTAAACATTTTATATATATATATATAAAGATTTTTGAGCACTTATGTTATTTAAGATTGTAATTTTTCCATAGCCATCACTTCAAGAAGAATAACACCCGCTTTATGCCGATATAAATGATTGTTTTCTTGACAACTCAAAGAATGAGGATATATTTAAATACATATTACTTAACATTAGGCATTTGTTTGAAGAGTAAATTTCAAAAAACACTATTTCTTCAAGGGAAATATCAATCAATTTGTGAAATTCAATTTGTTTTTGTAACGGCCAAAATTACAACAGCGGTTGTCTCGGAGTGCAATCAAACAATGTCTATAGGGACGAGGGGCCATGTCCCAGGGTCCCCTGTCCTAAGACCCTCCTTCTCGGCCAGGAAAAAATACAAAAAACCTCCTTGGGAAAAAATAGAATCCTGGAGGAGTTCCACAGTGAAGGAGAGATCCGACTCCTTCAGAGGGACAGGCGGACGCGAGATGGACAGTGGAGCTGGAGCCACTCAGGAGGAGAACCAGTTGTTCAGGAGGAGAACCAGTTGTTCAGGAGGAGAACCAGTTCTTCAGGAGGAGAACCAGTTCTTCAGGAGGAAAACCAGTTCTTCAGGAGGAAAACCAGTTCTTCAGGAGGAGAACCAGTTCTTCAGGAGGAAAACCAGTTCTTCAGGAGGAGAACCAGTTCTTCAGGAGGGAAACCAGTTCTTCAGGAGGAAAACCAGTTCTTCAGGAGGAAAACCAGTTCTTCAGGAGGAGAAAAAGTTCTTCAGGAGGAGAACCTTACCCACAACTCTTATTAAATGCAGCTTTAATTGCATTAATATGAATCATTTATTGTCTAGTTTTATCTAATTTTGTTAAATCTACTGATATAAATTAAAACATTGATTAAATACATTTTTCCAAGTCATCTCAAGAGCCCAAGCTCAGTACCTTGACTTCCACTTTGGGAACCACTGGATTTTGCATGTAAATAATGTACAATTTGGGGGCCTATGAAACAAAAAACAGGCAAATGGAGAATAGAAAATTAATTCCAGAAAACTGGACAACAACATTCAAGTATGTTGTTGTTGACAAGTTTGTTGAGGCTCCCATTTACTTTTGGCTTCTTCTGCTCTAAACAGGGCTTCCAAAGTAGTACTGCAACATAGTACTACAATTTGGAACTACAATATCTGAAATACTGCTTATACTATAGAATACTGCTTAGACTAAAATAACTAGAACTACTGGAACTGTAAAAGTACGGAAAAATATCTACAAAACTACTAACCTGAAAGAAAAGTTGAATACACCCTGGAAACTTACAATTACTAGAATCCTAAAAGTACTACAGAGTACTAAAATGTAGTAGTACTACTACAACATAGAACTTCAACATAGTACTAAAAATACTGAATAAACTACAAGGATCATAGGATTACTAGAAATCCTACAATATAGTGCTACGTTGCCCGATGCTCTATCTCCATGGTTACGCTTTCTTTAAGACATCACAAAGCCCCCCTACAGGCTTTATGACATCACAAAGCCAGGGTACATAAGGGCCATACGCTTTGAGAGGGACTAGATTGTTTGGAGAGAGACTAAACTAGCTACACTACACACAAACCTTTGGAGAGACGAACACTTTGAGATCCTTAAATTAACACGGAGAAAAGAACATACCAGGAGCAATATGAAGACTCGAGCAGCAGGGGCCACCGCCCAAACACCTGTTCCTGCATGGATGAAAGAGAATCCTCCGGTGCAGAAGATACAGCAGTACCAGGACGTCCTGAGAGAGTACCAAGTGCAGATCCACCGAAACAAAGACCTGCATCAACTTTCATGGATCAACTTTAATTCTCAGGGAGACCAGGTACAGGAGAAGGCCACCGTCCACAACCAACAGGCGAAGGTGGAGCAGATGCACCATGTCATGCAGGCTCGGCAAACGCATGTGCAGATGTTGGAGGAGAAAAATGCTCTATACGTTTGGCTTCAAAACACCCTGGAGAAGGTTTTGACCAAAGCAAACTCCGTTCTTCAGGAAGTGCAGCTGGAGAAGCAGGACTTAAAGAAAGAGCTAAACAAGAAGGACAAGATCACGGAGTTTGGCCAGGAACTCAGAGAGAAACAGGATGAGGAGAAATATATCATCCCCAAACACACCCAAGAGGGACAACACAGGATTGATGATTACATTGGAGAGCGTTTGAAGATCAATCAAGATTTCGAGCAATATATTAACAAACAAGTGGCAGACCTCGACTTCAAAGAGGAGGATGTGAAGAACATGGAAGTCAACCAATGCGAACACGAGCCTTTGACTGAAGAGTTGGATTTGGCCGTTCAAACCGCTGAAGACCAGATTGCTTGGGATGAAAGGAGGAAGATCATTGAAATGTTAGAAGGAGAGGGAAGGACTCTAGACCTTTGTCTTCAAACCATCAATAACGTGGCTAAAAGCAGAAGAAAAGAAGAGCACGAGACTCCTTTGGAATACGTGACAAGGACAATGGAAAAGTACGAGGAGGAGAACATGGCCCTGAAGGTTCGGCTTCACGAGGCCCTTGAGAAAGCCGAAGGGAGGGAAATACTTCTGACCTCCACCACCACCAAGCTTAAAAATGCAGACGGAGAAAAACAGGCCCTCCAGAAAGAGCACTCCGCCCTTGAAGACTCCCTCAGCGTTCAGAAGCAGATGGTTTCAGAGGCAAAGAACAAAGCTCAGGAGCTGGAGAAGAAGCTGAAAGCCGAGCGAGCCAAAGTCCAAGATCTGAAGGAGAAAAAGAGCAGGAAGAAGAGGAGGTGGTGGAGGTAGTGGAAGGGCTTCAGGCTCCATCACTCCTGATGTGTCGTCGTACACGTTGGGAGTGAGAGACATTCTAATATCGTGGTTTGCCATCTTCATGTTATTGTGCGTCAGTGAGGGGCGGGGTCAACAGGGGTTTGTTTCATCTGTTTTTTAATCAATTTAATAAAAACATCAAAAACTTACTCCGCCTTCGTTATTTGTTTGTTTGTTTTCAGATTTTAAAGTGCGTTTGGGTCTGGTGTTTTTCTAATGACGACTTTGTTTCAGTGGAACTGAATCTGTGCAAACATAGAATAATCAAGACAAATATCTGCTAGAAAAGTTGATATAATAAGTTTTATTTTCTCCATAGACATTTTAAATGAGATCATTTACACTATTGAGAGTGTTTTTCAAACTTCCTTTAAGTTATCTGTTCTTTTCCTCTGTATTTACCTGCGTTGCAACAATGAAATATCCCCATGTGTGTAAAGGATTATCTTATCTTATCTTATTTTCAAGACGAGGGTTCAGCCACTGCATCGTCATCTGTAAAGATAAACAATATAAAAAAATTCTTTAAAAGGTTTGAATTTTTAATATTCTTATTTTGTGTGCCGAGTAGTTTGAATAGTTTTTTGACACAGTAAGTGCAATTTCATACTCCACAGTAAAATAACACAAATAAACGACTCTGTAAGAGCAGTGTATATTTGTTAGGCCCACCGTGTTGCTTTGTGGTGTCCATCCCCAGTCCAAAGCTCCTCCTTAGAGAGTCCAGGGTCTCGGTCGGCACCTGGCTCTGGATGGACTCCAGATGAGTTAACACATAGCGGTCAGCATCCATCAACACAAAGCGATGGCTGAACACTGGAAATCAAAAACAGTCAAATTTGCTCAATTCTATTTTATATCCAAAATCAAAAATCGGTACATAAGACAATTGTCAACATTTTCCATGCATAACCTACTCATTTAATTTCATCAAATGATATAGAATGAATGCAACCCATTTTACACTGAAGGCCGCTGTGACATGTGTAGACATCCATGGAGCTCATTAATGCTGATTTTATTAACAATAATAAAAAAAATGGGTTCAGTCTTAAGATTTAGTCAAATAATGCTTTTTAGTTTCGATTTAGTCGATGAAAGTCCTTCCTAAAATGATACCGGTAATTATATTGCATTTCTTCATTGACTTCTACCACAACTTAAAGTCTATATCATGTTCTCCTGGTTTTCTAGTTATGAAATATGAATCCCTCTGTGATGTCATCAATATGTGACGTAACATTATGAACGTCACCAAAATGGTCAAACGGGACAACTAGGCAAAATGTATAGTAAAATCTGAAATATAATCTTGTTCCCAACATTTTAGTTAAATATTTAGTCTAACTTTCACTTTTAACATGTCTAAATGACTTTACCCTCCACTGTGGAGCCCATGAAAAAGTCGGCCGGGGAGTAGAACTGTGGGTTCTCTGTGGTGGAGTCAGGTTTGGGGACGCGTGTCTTTTGCAGGAACTTCCCTCCGATTATTCCAGAGTTCCGGGTGGAGTTCTCGTAGATGCTGATCATGTCATCAGCCAGGTAGTAGGACAGGACAAATATGCGCTTATCATCAACTTCATTCTGGGATTCCTAAAATCATTTCAACAAACAATAAGATAATATTATATATTATGTAGTATGCTGTAGTTAATATGCGTTTGTCTATCTTGTGTCATTATTTATCTTTTTAGTACAGTCCTAGGTGGGTGGAGTCGACAAAAATTGTACTTAAGGAGAAGTAAAAAGTAGTGGTCAATGAAATTTTAAGTAACTTGTGTAAGTTAGTCTCACCAGTTTTGCCCAGTTAGTCTCACCAGTTTGGCCCGGTAGCGCAGGACTTTGTTGTGGTTCTCCAGCTGTTTGATCACGTTCTTCTTGGGAGGCTCTGGGATCAGGTTCAGACAGTTCTGCAAAGAGTCCTCCAGGGTTCCAAAGCCATTATAGGGAGGCGCCTCCTGCAGCACAGTCCAGTCAGGGGAAAGACTGTTATTATTTATCATTGATCATTCAGAATCATAAACTCTGAAGGGACCGTTCCACCGCTACCATGGTGACTTTTTACATGGTGTCAAAACTTAAGAAAGAAGAAGCTATGTCCAAATGTCCACACTATTCTAAACCCTCTACATAGTCCTGCATTTCTCCTCACTGTGGCTTCTGGATGAAAAAAGTCAGCAAAACTCAGATAAACATTGATTTGGTAAAAACAGCGACTTCACACCATAAACGTTTTTTTGAATAGTGTTTCATTCATAATCACAAGTCATTAGTGCTTTGTTAAAACAGTTCTTCTTCATGTAGTGTCCAGTTAAAGACCCGTCGTCATTCGCTCATTGTTTTTCCGAATCCCCCAGTGGATTGTGGTTTATACTTACCAGTCTAGTAAACCGCACCTGACACTACTTTTCAAGGTGCATTGTGGAAAATGTTGAGTGCACTACTGTTTCACCTGCCGGACATTCAAACAGCACTAAAAATGGGGTGAGCCCTAAAAAGTGCCTTATGTAGGGACCAGTGTGGACTCAGTTAGTCTCACCAACATAGCTGTGGATTTAAAAACCTCATTTTCAGGTGTCTGTGATTAATACAAGTGCCCATGGTCCCGTTTTGGTGTTTGATTTTCAACAAAAAAGTGTGATTAACTGAAAAACTGTTGGCTAATGGTAGGTAGGTGAATTTAAATTAGAGGGACTTGTTTTACAGCCCAAAATAACTCACAAGTTATAACAATAAGTCTTAATTCAATTATTTGATTAAAGTCTCACTTAAGTAACAGCTTCAAACAGAACAGTGCCTCCAGTTTGCTTGAAATGCTAAATTGCTAATGGTGATGGCTTGAACTCGTGAATGAGAACTATGACTTAGAAGAAACGGTTTCAATTGCAGTGTAGTGGTTGTGTACCTTATTCTTGTCAGCTGGCTGGGGGTCCTGGGTCGGTTCCACTGGCCTAAGCTCCATGTTGGGGAAGTGGCTCTGGTAGTAATGCCGAGTGAAGCTGTCGCAGTCACTCAGGAGGAAGTGTCTCCCCAGCAGGGTTATCCTCTGCCCGAGCTGGAAGTCCTGTGGAGAGTAGTATTCCTCCACTTCATCTTTGGACACCTCGAGGACACAGGTGGGGAAGCCGTCTGTGCAGTAAGGATAAGATATGCATTAGGACTGCATGATATGACTAAAAACAAGTACAAACAGAGTGATGGGTCTCAGTTTCATTGTCATTTTTAGGACTTTAGGCCCTTCAAAAGATAGAATAGTTTTGTTTTCAATAGCAAATTAACATGGCCATGGTCTGAAACCTGTGGAGTTCTGAATCTTCAGTCAAAGTAGAATATTCATTTGTTTGTCAAACTGTGTCACAATAAAAACAAAGATGAAAACCAGGTTCAATTTAGGACTTAACTTATAGAAGAAAAACTCCAAAGGATGAAAAAACAGTGAATGAAACTCTAGTAAGAGTACTGAGCAAAAATAAACAAATTGAACTCTATAATATAAAAACTAGCATTATTGTTTTCATTGGTTTCTGATTATGATTCTTAATGTATGTAAGTGATTGTTTGGATTGGATGTTGAATAGACTGCTGACCATGATTCTGTCGTCAAACCTCAAATCATTTTAAAGAGAACAGGGAGCTGACCATGATTCTGTCGTCAAACCTCAAATCATTTTAAAGAGAACAGGGAGCGCTTCTTTTTTCTGTGCGGACATGTTACAAACACAAGTCCAGTTGACTCCTGAAAATGTAGTGAGAACGTTGTGAGTATTAGTACATGTTACCTATGTGTGTTTTGGTCTTCTTGGGCAGCCGCTGTCTCCTCATGAGGATGGGGAAAGGGTCTCGTCCATCGTTGGCATGGTGCACCTCTCGAACCTCCACAGTGTCGTCCACCAGAAAGTAGTGAATGGTGACCGTGCGCGTCTCTCCATACAGGGCCTCAGAGTCGTCCCACAGCCCGAAGAAACGCAGTACCTGAAGAGAGAGAGAGAGGGGCGCTTTGGGCACTGAAGGAGAACATGTAGCAGGCAGGACCATGTACATCAAAAAACAAATATTATTACTGCAGTAGTCTATTATGTTGTCATTATGGTGCAGCTGATACCTTGCGGTCCATGGTGAGGAACTGGTTGACTTGTTTGTTTTCAGAGAGCGTGTTGTAGCAGGGCATGGGTTTGGTGCGCTGTGTGGTGTAGGGGTCTGAGGGCACGGGCTCCGGCATGTTCAGAATGATGCCTTCACTGGACAGGAACTCCTGGACAGATAAAAACAAGTCAGCCACAACACTAAAACTAATATTGGATATCGGTATCAGCTTAAAAACGTTATATCAGACTCTCCCAAGCGTAAGCCATGAAATTCATCAGACGTGTTCTGATCACTTCAGTGCTCAGACTGCCTTTATGCAGCTAACTCAGCTTAGCATAGACTTGTTTATAGCTGGCTGCAATAACAGCTTCACTCCTCACTTATTTTAGGTTTTGCGCGGGAAGGCGAGAGCCATCATCGCCGCTAGTACGGCTTTAATGTAATTTGTTGTCAATTAAATCAGACTTTTTATCTTAAGTGGTACTACCAGTACTACTTACACACATGTAGTACTCTTTACGTCATAAGGCGCTGGTACAGCTGGCAGCCCGGTGTAAATGCTCTCTCTTCTTTCTCATACGTATTGTGCTTTATCTCCTATATTTTGTAAATATAATTAGTATATTTTTTCTATTTTACTGTACGATAGGGACACGCGCTGGAATAGTTTTTTAATTCAACTGTTTTTGACTTTTTTCGGCTGAATTTGAGCGTTTTTCGTTGCGTTCGTCGTGTTGTTGTGACGTGAGCTAGCTCCGAGCGAGCCCACCAGGCCCCCCCCCGCGCCCTCCGGCCGCGCTAAAGTACGGCGTGTCGTCGGTACACGTTTATATACACGTTTATATGAAAGAGGAACTTCACGAACGATCGGGACACGCACTGGAATCGCTTTAAATTAACTTGTTTTGACTTTATTCGGCTGGATTGAGTGTTTTCGTCGTGTCGTTGCGATGTGTCTTGGCTCTGAGTCCCCCGGCTCCGCCCCCGCCCGGCGCTGTACCACGTTTACACAAAGGAGGAACTCATGAAACTGCGGAGAACAGTCGTCTTACCCGGAGATCGTCACGTTATCCCGGCGGACATCCTAAGGAAAACGCAACGAGGCAGACGGGCTGGACGTAAACTCCGAGAGAAGAGAGGGACAAACAGGAAGTCGGTTGTTGTTGTTGTTGTTGGTGGTGTTTTATGGCGGTTGGCATCCGAGTGTTGCATTACCGCCAGACTTTATTCCTTAGACTGTTGTTGCTGTTGTTATTGTTTTATGGCAGTCGACAGCCGAGTGTCGCATTACCGCCAGACTTTATTCCCCAGACTTTGTCGTAGTCCTAAAAGTTGTTCTTCCAGTGCTTTGACCTGGAAGAACAACTTTTAGGAAGTCGGTTCCCACCGTAGTCATGGGTAACGTGAGGTCCCTTCAAAATAAAATGACGAAAATAGCGAGCCTCATGCGGTCCCAGAGGATTTATAGGGACAGCAGCGTCTTGATTTTCACAGAGACCTGGTTAACAGCAGAAATGCCAGACTCTATTGTAGGTTTGGACAATTTTCATCTGCTGCGGGCGGACAGAACGAGAGAATGCTTGAAGAAAAGAGGTGGAGGTCTGGCGGTGTATGTGAACACGAGCTGGTCCAAACCCGAACACTGCACAGTGAGGGAGCAGCAATGTAACAAGGATATTGAACTATTGGCTATTGGCATGAGGCCATATTATCTGCCCCGGGAGTTCTCACATGTGATTTTGATCGCAGTCTATGTGGCCCCGTCTGCCAATGCTGAAAATGCTTGTGAAGCACTGCTCTCCTGCACTTGTAGGCTGCAAACACAGCATCCACAGGCTCTCTTCCTCATCTCTTCTGTTCTACCAACATACACCCAGTATGTTACCTGCCCCACCAGAGAGAATAGAACATTGGACTTGTTTTTTGCCAACACCAAGGAGGCTTATTCTTCTTCCCCCCTCCCTCCCCTGGGCAGCTCGGACCACAACCTTGTACATCTGAGGCCTGTGTATGAACCCATCGTGCGCAGGCAGCCTGTGGTGTCCCGTGAGGTGAGGATGTGGTCTGCTGAGAGCGAGGAGGCTCTGAGGGACTGCTTCAGCACCACTGTCTGGACTGAGCTTTATGACCCACATGGGGAGGACATCAACACCATCACAGAGTGCATCACGGACTACATCAACTTCTGTTTTGAGAACATTGTTCCCTCCCGGACGGTGCGGTGTTTCCCAAACAACAAGTCATGGATTAACCGTGAACTGAAGGCTCTGCTGAAGGAGAAGAAGAGAGCCTTCAGGTCAGGGAACAAGGAGGAGCTGAGGACTGTGCAGAAGGAGCTGAGGAGGAAGATCAGGCAGGCTGAGGCCGGCTACAAGAGGAGGATGGAGGAGCAGCTGCAGCAAAAGAACATTCAGGGAGTGTGGAGGAGCCTGAAAACCATCTCGGGCTTCAAAATCCCCCCTGCCCAGACAGAGGGGGATCTACAGTGGGTGAATGATTTAAATGCTCACTTCTTGAGGTTTGATCGGTCACCCGCCCCTCCCCCTGCACAGCTGCATGCTCCCTCTTCCACAGCTGGACAATGCCCTGCATCTGTTCCTCTTCGCTTATCTGCCCCGGACCATCAGCTCCCCACTTCGCCTGGACTCACCCATCCCCCCAGCACACGGTCCCCCTGCCAACCACTGACTGTCACAGCAGCACAGGTGAGGAGTGAGCTGAAGAGGATTAAAGTGAGGAAGGCAGCAGGACCTGATGGCATCAGCCCCAGGCTCCTTAAGTCCTGCGCAGATGAACTGTGTGGAGTTATGGAGCATGTCTTCAACATGAGCCTGAAGCTGAGGGTGGTACCACAGGTCTGGAAGACCTCCTGTCTGGTACCTGTGCCTAAGACACCGCGCCCCAAAGACCTCAACAGCTTCAGGCCAGTGGCTCTCACGTCCCACCTGATGAAGACACTGGAGCGGCTAGTCCTGGACCACCTCCGCTCCACCGTGAGCTCAGCCATGGACCCGCTGCAGTTTGCATATCGGTCTGGCATCGGAGTGGAGGACGCCGTCATCTCCCTGCTGCACCGCTCTCTCTCTCACCTGGAAAAGCCTGGCAGCTCTGTGAGGATTCTGTTCTTCGATCTTTCCAGCGCCTTCAACACCATCCAGCCGCTGCTCCTGAGGGACAAGCTGGAGACGGCTGGTGTGGAGTATGACCTGGCAGAGTGGATCCTGGACTACCTCACAGACCGACCCCAGTTTGTGAGAGCCCGGAACTGTGTGTCTGACACTCGGACCTGCAGTGTGGGGGCGCCCCAGGGCACTGTCCTCGCGCCCTTTCTCTTCACCCTTTACACTGCAGACTTCAGACATGACACGGACAGCTGTGTCCTGCAGAAGTTCTCTGACGACTCTGCCATCATCGGACTCATCACGGACGACGATGACGCGGAGTACAGAGGACTGGCGCAGGACTTTGTGGACTGGTGTCAGCGGAACCACCTCCTCATCAACGCGGGGAAGACCAAGGAGATGGTGGTGGATTTCCGCAGACGCCACCCCACTGCCCCCTCACCAGTGAACATCCAGGGACGGGACATTGAGAGAGTGGACTCATACAAGTACCTGGGTGTTCATCTGAACCACAAACTGGACTGGACTCATAACACAGACGCACTGTACAGGAAGAGCCAGAGTCGGCTCTACCTCCTGAGGAGACTCAGGTCTTTTGGAGTGACAGGGCCACTCCTGAAGACCTTCTACGACTCTGTGGTGGCATCAGCCCTCCTGTACGGTGTGGCCTGCTGGAGCAGCAGCATCACAGAGAGGGAGAGGAGGAAGCTGGACAGAGTCATCAAGAAGTCCAGCTCCGTCCTGGGCTGTGCTCTGGACTCGGTGCAGGAGGTGGGGGACAGGAGGGTCCTGGCTAGATTCACATCTATGCTGGACCATGAGTCTCACCCCCTGCAGGACACTCTCTCCGCTCTGGAGAGCAGCTTCAGTGAGAGACTGATCCACCC
Organism: Eucyclogobius newberryi; assembly: GCF_026437365.1. Classification (NCBI taxonomy): domain Eukaryota; kingdom Metazoa; phylum Chordata; class Actinopteri; order Gobiiformes; family Gobiidae; genus Eucyclogobius; species Eucyclogobius newberryi. The sequence goes on along the minus strand of NW_027316532.1, from coordinate 8,815,544 downwards.
TCGATGTGTGAAGGAAAGGTTCCGTAGGTCTTTCCTTCCTGCTGCTGTCAGACTTTATAACAAAAACTGTTAGTACTGAACACTCGCAATACTGACCTAACCATGTGCAATTCTGTCATATGTGCAATTGCTGTTGGAATTCATGTGCAATTCATGTGCAATTACTATGAAATTCATGTGCAATCTATGTGCTGTCGTGACACATATTCATGTGCAATTACTGTCGTGATCACATGCAATGGTATTTATGTATTTATTTATTCATTTGTCTATGGGAGTTTTTATTTATTTATAGGAGATCTTCTACTGAAAGTGTTTTTCAGACTTCCTATAAGTGATCTGTTCTGTTCTTCTGTATCTATCTCTGTATCTACCTGCGTTGCACCAATGAAATTTCCCCATGTGGGACAATAAAGGAATATCTTATCTTATCTTATCTTATACACATTGTACTTTTACGCAAGAACGCAGACACTCACAATGGCTTCAGCCATTGCCCATGATCTAGTTTTATATATTATATAAAATAATAATATATAAAAATGTTCTTGAGTCCGTCTGTATTAACACTGTACCTTGGTAAAAGCGTCACAGTCTGTGATGTGGTACTTGACTCCATACACCTCCAGGTCCATAGCCACATTCAGGTCCATCCAGGTGTAATACTCTCCAAATTCGTTCTTGGGCAGGCGTTGGCGCTTGATGCGTTTGCCCTGTGGTATCCCAGAATTCTCCACGGCTGGCTCAATGATGGACATGGTATCGTCCTCCAGGAAGTAGTACATGACCACAGAACGAATCCTGTAGTGCTCCTCTGGGGAGAACAGGACGTCTTCTGTGAAGTACGCATTGAAACGCAGCACCTGAAAGAAAAGAGAGGCGAGAGAGCAATTAGCAATTAACAGCACAATCAACAGTGATTGTCCTTCATTACTATGTCTGTTCCTTCAAAATAACAACTTTGATTTTTTTTTAAATAAAATCACAAGCTTTGTGAAATCGTTGACAAAGATTAAAGACACATACTTTATTACACTGAGCCTATTTATGAACATGAATAAAATAAAGAAATAAAAGCGTTTAAATGTGCTTGATTCCTAACTAGAAAAACTGCTAGCCCTGAACATGTGCAATACTGAATTAACCATGTGCAATACCTGTAAATAAGAGTGTTCTATTTTGTTTTTATTCAGTTTACTTACCTGCTAATAGTATTACCTAGTCTTGTGCTAGCTATTTTTACTTTATTTTAATTTATTTTATTCTATAATCATTATTTTATTATCTTATTTTTATCTTTATCTTTTTATTTGTATCTATTTTATTTATTTCCCCCCCTCCATTCCCTATTAAGATAGGAGAGGAGTTTTTGTTAATAAGAGTTTTTTGTTTTTGTTCATAAGAGTTCTATTAAGAGTGTGTTTTTGAAACTTCCTATAATCTGTCCTTTCCTCCTGTTTCTACTGCGTTGTAACAACGAAATTTCCCCTTGTGTGGACATTAAAGGATTATCTCATCTTATCTTAACTTATCTTAAATACAGTACTTACAAGAACATCACAATTACAACTGTGACTTCAGTTCTATACTCCTATTCAATCATATAAAAAATGACATTGTTTCTGCATCAGATGTTGAAATTGAACTAGAAGAGCAATGAAGCTAATGAGGTAGTTATGTGTTTACTCCTAACCATTATTAAAAATAAAAACAACTGATATTATTATATTATACCAACTATTATACCTCCAGATTTGTTTTCCTTGCAATTCATTTTAAAATATTCCAGTCCCAGCAGCAGGACAAATTGGTAGATGCTGAATAGAATTCATATTGGACAATTTTGGACACAATGGACATTTTTTCCAAAATGTTTCTGCTCTGTTCATGACTCCCACCCTCCATATAAACTGTGGGTGTCCTGTACCTTCTTGTCCAGCGCCACATGAGCAGGCACAAAGTCCTCACTCTGGGGGGTGTCATAGGTGTCGTAGGAGGCCTCAGGTTCTTGAAGGGGCAGCTGGTTGACCTCCTGTAGCCTGAGCTGAGTGGACAAGAGGGGGCTCTGGCCGATGCCTATGGTGGGCCGGCGAGGCAGAGTGTAGCCATTATTGTAAGCCAAAGTCTGAGGCCGGTGGAACGCTGACTTCTGTGGAAGGAAACAAAGCACAGCCATGGATGGAAAAAGTGGGAAAAGTAGTAAATACAGCTCATATTAGTCAGATCACAATATAATCATAAAGACTTAAGATATTATAATCATGTCATATACAATTACAGCCAGCAACAATAAGAACAATTCACTCTGTTCACTCTCTGACAGTCGCACTCACACAACATGTACAATATGACAGTAAGTCACATCTCAAACAGCAATCAGCATTTCATTATTATTATATAGATTTTTCCCCCACACAAAGGTAGTTTATCACCAGAACAATAGAAACTATAGGAGAAATTGTGGGCTTAAGTGAATGAACCTTATAGTTAACTAACCTTAAGTTCATAAATTCATCAATATTGTGAGTGACCGCGTTGTTTCTTGATACAAGCTAGAGAAGTCGCACTCAATGAAAGCTAAACTCTAATAACAGTGCCACTGTCTTGGCTAACGTTAGAAGAAGAAAAACAAAAGTTCATATGATAAAGAAGACGGAATTAGCGTTAAAGATAAAATGACAAACACTTTGCTAACACTAAAGTTCGCCTGTCAGTTAACTTATGTGTGACTGTGAGACTGAAACATCATTATTCAAGGGTTCTGAGCAAATGGACACCGACCTAGACATGTTCGATCAATTACTACAAGGTTTTTTGTTTGGTTTTACCGTTACATCCTGAAAGGTGTATCCAGGCAGGAAAGGCAGCCCATGACTGCTCCAATTCCACGACATTTCTTCTTTCTCAGATTTGTTCTTCCCGCCGCGTCAAACTAAAGAAATAAGACGAATAATAATAATTGATTTCAACTTGTTTTTGGTGAAATGTATTGTAAGTATCTTTTAACGCTACGCTCTGTAGAACAGCTGAGCGAGGGAAGTTTGTGCGTTGCCCGGGAAACGTCACGATAGCAGACATCAAACTTTATGTAAAAAAACAACAACAAAAACATGTATACTTACTCATGTCAATGCCATGGAATGGCCACTTGTTTAAAAATGTAATTAGATTAAAAAGAATATATAGACACTCATTCCTCATTGCTTTTAATGCATAACATGTACCGAATCCAGACACGAGAGGGCGCCAATGAGTCATACTGCTTGACTGGTCAGCAGAGTAACAATATTTTGTGTAAAAATGTTTATTTGTTGCCTTTTTATTTTAGTCCTCTGTCAGTGATGCAACCTAAACTTCATCTTTTATAGTCCCCACCATGGACAGTCGTTTTATCTTTTTTCACGGGTCAATCCAGGTAAGGGGGAAATTAATGAATGTGAATCCAATGCTGCATAAAACAATATCATGTTTTGACGCCTTTGATGTTGTCAGCACAAAGAGGGAGAGATGAAGGAGACACAGACACAGGCCAAAATGTGCTCAGTACATTGATGGAAGAGGAACCAGGTGAGATGGATGACTCTCCCTCAAGTTCTGTTTGACCCCTATTTCACTGTGTACGTTTTACATGCATACACTTCATTTAAACTTGTATGGCCAGCCCTGGGTATTTAACAAGCAAACATTTTACTTTTCTGTCTGAAAATGATTCGTTGTTGTTCACATGTAATCTAGCCCTCATAATTATGGTGGGAGTGTAAAGAACCAATTATGTATTATCTTTTGACAAATATTTCAATGTAAATTTGACTTCCGGTTTTAGAGAGTGCACTTTTATTTTGAAGAACTAAATCCTGTTAAGCGTTTTGGCGGAAATAACTTGACAGAAAAGACGCTAAAACGGCAGAAAGAAAATAGTTATCACGAAGCACAATTGACACGTTTTTTTGTATTAACTGCACTTCTGAAGAGGCACAAGGTACGTTTTACGTTGCATTAAAGCGCAATTGTTTTATTTTGTGTAACCAAAGCTCATGTTATTTTAGTTTGGTGCTACAGATAATTGATATGTATTTATGACGATGTCATATCAAGCTAACTATTTCGTTGTTTTGCTAAGGTGTAAGAGCATGGCATTTAGCATTTATTTACTGTCTTTTTGTGTTTCCCAGCTCTTACGGTGCATTTGCAAGATTTACTGCTATTAAATCTAAAAATCATCAGTAAAGTGTCAACCTTCATGGGGGGTATGCTACAGAGTACAGAGGTCATTCTAGAGAACCAGGTGAGAAATATACATAACGTTTACAGATTAAACGTGCAATGCAAATCTAAAACAACTAACTAACCAACAAACATATGGACTGGTGCAAAATGCAGTCATTGAAGGTCCAATGCACTCTTGTCACCTAAAAGCCCGTGAGGGTACACAGTATTATTGGACATCCTCACCTTTCCAACGTTTCTGATCTTATTTGTTGGAGTTTTAACTTGAGTTGACTGTATTTTGACTTCATCATAATGTTGAGGCGTTTACTTTGCAGGTTGCTGACATCCAGCTCCTACATTTTCATTTCCATTGCACAAAAGTGCGCTTAGCATGACTGAAGTTTTGTTTGTTTGTCAGGATACAGCGCTCTCTAGTGGAGGTTTTAAAAGGGCTAAATATTTATCTATATAATATATATATTATGTATTTATATATTTAGCGAATTTTAAACGATCAAAAATACAGACAATATTGCCCAATAAAGAATTTTAACTTTTAGACTGTTTCATTATGTGGGCCCAAATTATGAAGAGGAAATGGGGATGGAAAATACAGAATAATTCAGTAACAATATGATGAAATGAAATCCTTTAAAGTATTTTTTTTACAATACAGGACATTTGCAGTTATGTTTTAAATCATGAAAAAAATGTCAGAGGGGTGTAGGGTCAGAGAGTGAGGGTCTGTCCTGTGTCATGTCAGAGGGATGTATACTTTAGTCTGCAAAAGTCCAGGTTTTATCTGAGGCTATTTGGATATTATAAGTCCATAATAATACTGTGAAATCCCTGCTTTTTTGTGTGTTTACATGTTTTTGTAATTGTACATGTTTAGAATGAGAAGGCCTTCAGTCCGTGGAATCTGCTGTTGCTCTGAAGTCAAGTCTAATCACAAACTGACTTTTGTTTAGGAAGGAAACCTGAAGCGGCTCTCCAGAGGCGGCGCTCCAGAGGCGGCTCTCTCCAGATGCGGCTCTCCAGACGCGGCTCTCCAGACGCGGCTCTCCAGACGCGGCTCTCCAGACGCGGCTCTCCAGATGAACCCAGACCCACAGGGACAATGAGGACTTCAGCTGTGGAGAGAAAAGAGCTTTGACCAAAGCACTGTGAAGAGCACTTTGGACCTGTGGATCTAATGGAGGAACTCTGATGTAAAGAAAACTGCCTTCAGAGAACTCGAGAATAAATGATGGAGGGATGAACTGGACAAAGTCATCAAGAAGTCCAGCTCCGTCCTGGGCTGTGCTCTGGACTCGGTGCAGGAGGTGGGGGACAGAAGGGTCCTGGCTAAACTCACATCTATGCTGGACCATGAGTGTCGCCCTCTGCAGGACACTGTCCGCTCTGGAGAGCAGCTTCAGTGAGAGACTGATCCACCCTCGCTGTGTGAAGGAGACGTTTCACCTTCTGCTGCTGTCAGACTCTACAACAAACACTGTTAGCCCTGAACATGTGTCACTCAGCTTCATAATCATGTGGAATGCTGTCATAATCATGTGCAATACTGTGACATAATGGCACTCATCCTGGTGCAATATTTTCTGTCCATATAACAGCTGTAAATAAGAGTGTTATTTTTATTAAGAGTATAAGAGTTTTTTTATCAGTGTTTTTATAAGCTCTGTTTTTTATCTACTTCTGTGCCTTATCTGGGTTACACAACACTGGGATTTCCCCATTGTGGGACAAATAATGGTTCTTATGAAGGAGCTCACCAGAAGACCACACTGAAGATTTGAGTAAATATCTGTTCTCATTTGAATAATAATGCCGGTCTCCTTCCAAAAGGAGTGAAGGTTTAAAAATGTAGTCACACAGCTTTGAGTCTCTAAAGAACAGTGTGGTCTTTGACTAGTCCCTGTGAAAACTGAGCTGCAAGTTAAATATCAGTTTAAATGTTTAGTCAGTGGTGCGGTTAGTGGGAGAAACCTACTGAATGTTTCAACTGTGCACTGCCTTTATTGCCCTTTGTTGACGTTTGAGTTGTTTAAATTTCAAAACTAATGTATGGAGGTTTATGTTCTCTTCTGGGTTAATTGCTATTTAGAACTACTTTGTTTAGTGTCATTTAGACCATGTTTATCATACTTTAGTGTGCAAAAGTCCAGGTTTAATCTGAGGCTAAATATAATTTTAGATGGTAGTTGGCCTGTCTGTCTGAGGGAGTCTGATCTCTCCTTCACTGTGGAACTCCTCAAGGTTTTTACTTTTCCCCAAAGAGGTTTTGTAGTTTTTCCTTGCCGAGAAGGAGGGTCTAAGGACAGGGGACTAGTCCCTATGAACATTGTTTAATCTGTTCTCACTGCGGCTGTTGTAACTTTCTAACTGTCAAAGCTGCAGCCTGAGCCTGGGGGTCCAGGGGGTCCTGGGGGTCCGTTCTGACCATACGTCTTCGTTCCGTTCTCTTCTGTTCGTACAGTTCCTCAAAATGGGACAAAAGATGGGTTCATCAAAGTCACTATGTCACTCTCTTGTTATTTTGCTGTTGGTAAATGTATCACAGCCATGCCCTTGTTACCATAGAAACTTGATTCATCCTAATAGACGTCCAAGTATGTCATATGTATGTGCTTTGTTGTATTTGTACAATAAATTGAATCATGTGCAAATCTCAATGCACCAGTGTTGGTTGTTTTCCTCATACATGTATTCTGATACAGGAATGCATCATCACAGCAGAAACACAGCCTTTTTGAACCAATCAGCAGGACACGGCCATAATCCTGCAGCTTTTATACTAGATAAAAAGCAAACTTGAATTTTAAGCAGCCAATCAGAACACAAACATTTCCCTTTCCCTGTAAAAGTCAAATATGCTTAATATAACAGGTATAAAAGCTATAAAGCTGTTATTTTGTCCCTGAACCAAACCCAAAGTGCCCTCAAAGGCCTAAAATCACTGGCTCCAGTCACCCACACACCCTAAAGGGAACAAGCAGTAGGAAATGAAAGAATGAATGATTGTCACATTGTGGTTCACCTGCTCCCTCTCACCTCAAACACAGACACAGTGTTCTGGAGATCAGGTCTGTGTTTGTAATGGCTGTCAGTGCCATTAGAGGGACTCTGTCAGGTTATACTGTATGTGTTTAGGGAGAAAAGTCAAGGAAACGCATGAAATAAGAACATAGTTTTATTCATCTTGAGAAGAGCACCGCAAATATAAAATGATCAATCATTTCAAAGTCTCTAAATATCAAACAAGCCGTTGAATGTCTAAAGTCTATAGGTTATATTTCCCAAAACACCTCCCGCTTGTGCGCAAAACGTGTTACGGACCGTCATAGAGTTAGTTTGTGTGATATGTTACGTCTCCACAGCCGGGGCAAAGTTCAGAGGGGTTTGTCTTCAGTTTGTGTGTTGCCCCAGTTTTTCAGAATGATTTCTGCAGCATCTATAGTCACGTCTTGCTGCAAATACACAAAAAGAGCACGTTTGAAAGTGACAAAAAATCCAACACTGCAAGACAAAAAGATGTTGATGTTGTACCTTAATAAAGCAGAAACGAATGTATTTCTCAAAATCTTTTTTGGATTCGTTCCCAACAAATGCCGTCACTGGTATCGCTGCCAATTTCTACAAAAAACAAATAATAGTAAACAAGTACAGACTATTTAATACGCAAAAAGAAAATTGTGATAAACCAAGAATTACAAACTCAATTTCAACACAAACACTCTTTCCCTTCAACTTATGAAGTATTGTTGTACTAGTTTATCCTGTATACCTGTGCTTTTACATCACGACAATCACCTGGTCAAACAAGTATCTACTGTCCATAATAGACTTGGTATTGCTCACTCGCTCATCATGACGGACACTGACCGTTAAGTGGAGGGAAAGTAGGTGTTTGGGCATAAACCCGCCTCGATAAGACCTCTCCAGTTTGTCACATGCTCAAACACTCACTACATGTGACTGTGGTAGAAACATACCTTTTCTTTGATCATCCACTTCACAAATCTATAGTCATAAGCATCGTCCTCCATGTGTGACAGGTCCAGATCTAAAAATGACAAGTCAGGATGGAGACTCTTACTGGATAATGGTTTACTCTTCATCATATCAGCTTTGTATTATTGACATTATCTGTGCAAAAAATAACCATTATTTTTTGTAGTCGGCTTGTCAAAAGATTATTTTTATTTTACGTTTAGATTTCTTTTATTTTAACATTTTTGACCAGACTAAAGTAAAATATGCTGATTTAAAGCCTTCTAGATATAAAATATTGATTATTAATGTTGCTGTATTAGGTGTTAAATATATTTTGGCTTGTGTTTTAAAGTCAGTACAGTTCAAATAATAATTATTCAAATAGGTCACAATTATACAGATGAAGATTTTATCGAGTCAATACTAAATTTTGAAAGTTCACAAATTTGCACTTTTTATAAATAAATATTAAAATAACAAGCGTAATTAACGGAATGTATTTATCTGGGATATAATATTTGTTGCATTGATTGTGTAAACATACAGCCATATTTTTGTCCGATTGATCTGTAAAAAAAATAATACAATCGAAAAAAAGCGACACAAGTCGGCACCAAATATCGACGTTAGCGATACTGGAGCCGATATATCGCACATCCCTACACAATTATCTTTGTAGTCGACAAGTAGGAATGGGACAAAACTGCTCCAGACAAGGTTAAATCTAAAGACTTTGGGTTTTGTTTTTTTAATAAGCAGTTCTACAATGTCTGCAAAAATCTAAAGCTTAAATAAATCAAACATTGTGTTAACGGAACCGCACAATTCATCTTATACATTTAGTCTCTTCTTTATTGTGTCTGGTCCTTATCGACTAGTCACAGTTACACCAGGAAATGGAAGAACCTTCGTCATTACCCTGATAATGTGACTAATAACAGCGCTGAACAAAGGCAGCACCATTTGGAAAGAAATATCCAATTGCGATTTTTCTGGCACGTATTGTGACTGCGATTAGATTTATGGTTCAAAGTTCACATTTTATAACGCGCCCAGGAGGATGGACAAAAAGAGGCCTATATGAACTGACAAACTGATAAAAGAATGTTTGTACAGATCTAAACTACAGGCTACAGCAGATTTTATGCAGAACAAGAAAATAATATTCTGGAGTTTGTGGAGGAAATGATGTTACTTTAAATATGGCAGCTTTTGCGATTGCGATTCATATTCACTCTTGCTGCCCTCCTGAACCACGTGTGGACTCACTGAGCGGAGAGACATCCACGAGCATGAAGTATCCTCCCTCTGGCAGGACGGGAGTCATGCCCGCTGCCCGGACGATGGAGGCCATGCGGTCCCTCTTGTCCTGCAGCTCGTCTGCCAGAGAGCTGAAATAACAGTCTGGCTGTCCCATCAGGGCACAGTCCCGCAGCAAACCCTGTGCAACCGCCTCCTGGACACAACCGGCCAATACAACGTGACACGGGGAAAAGTCCAGACTGAGAGCAACTGGATTATTTGGAGAAAAAGCTAATCATCATCATATTTTTAGGATGAAAATCTGTTCAAACTAGATGAAAAGCCATTAAACAATGTCACCAATTATTAATAATGACAATTCAGTTTTTGATATAGCCAAAAACACCATGATTTCTTTCGATGTAGTGTCAAAGTCAACAGTTTGTCATCCCTTTTTATTTTTAATATTGCATCAGTTTAAACATATTGAAAATAAAAAGTGGCAGTCAGGATCTGTCGCCTGAAAGATTATGAAACAGAGAACTAATAACCATTTTTACCATGTTAAATGTCTTTATAAGTCTGTGTGATGGATGAAATATGTATTTTTGGGGTGTTTGAAGCGTCCGTCGTCTCCCCCTGCTGTCTCTGGGTGGAAAAGCAGCCTTCTTGCAACATGTCCGATTCCAGAAAAACCCTGGCTCTTTTATTTTGCAGCATTATGTTTCTGTATAGCCTTATTTCAATAAAAAAAAGCTGCATATTTTCTCAGTGGAGCTGCAGGTGGCGCTCCACTGCTTTAAAGCATTTTGAATTTTACACAATGAAAGGAGAAATGTTGTATTTAAATATTTGTAGCACATTAGTAGCAGATTTAAAGTGTGTTTTAAATGTTTTACAAATCAGAGCCTGTCAGTGTGTAGTTCCAAAGTTCAGAACATCTTTTAGACCCAGCCTATGGAAAGCTCATCACTGACTTAGAACTGCAATCTGAGCCGAACATCTTTAACAAACATCTGGGGCAGAGTTGCACACATGATCATTTTGAGTGAAATTCATGTCAGTATTATTATAAACTTGCAGTGTTTGTTTTTGTACTGAATTGTTCAAAAAGGCTCCTATGGACAGGTGTGGGAAATGAGCCTTTATGCTACAACACTTGAAACAATGCATCTGCTTCCTTATGTGCACGGCTTTAGAACAGCTTTTTCCATATGTAGAAATGAAAATGGGGTGAACCGGTAAAGCGCAGTCAATCCTTGCACTGACTAAAAGCACAAAATGTACTTATTTTTTAATAATAAAGTCCGGTACCTCAGATTGCATAACAAGAAGAGAGCGAACATGTAGCTATCAGCCATGACAACGCTCTGAGAAACAGAGAGTTTAACTGCTATTACGTGTAAGATGTCATTAAATAGATGATGTCTTACCTGTAGAGGGGTTGGACAGGTGTACAGCGAGTTCTGCATCACAGTCTGAAGGTGCTTGACCAGGTGCTCCGGGCCGATGGACCAGCCCAGCTTCAAGTACACACACAATGACACAACATTTGTACTTGTACACGTGTAAAGTCAAACAGGTCTCCTCACCTTCCACCCCGTGACGCTGAACGTTTTCCCTGCACTTCCAACAGTAATGGTTCTCTCCCACATCCCTGGTAACGTGGCTGTAACCATGACGATTTAGTTGAATTGACACATCTTTGAAATGTTGTTAATTCACATTGGATTACCGATTTTGATGTGCTGGTGTCCTTTGTAGATGAGCCACTCGTACACTTCATCGCTGAAGCACAGCGTGTCGTGTTTGATGCAGAGGTCAGCGATCACCTGCAGCTCGTCTCTGGTGAACACCTGAAGGAGACCAAGTGCACGCGCTAAACTGTGAGACATATGTTTTTTACAAGTACTCCGTATTAACTATAACATAATTAAATCATTTATTTTTACATTTTGTTCATCGTAAACTGCAGTACTGATCGCAAACGGCTTGATAATAGAAACAGATCGATTGACTTCCTGTATAAAGGATTGTCATCTACATGTTTTTAGTTTAGAAAAGTGGCAACATGACATTTTAGAACTCTAATTGCATCCCCTGAGTATTCATTTTTCAAACAATCGCAACCAAGTACAGGGATGTGGGCGGGGAGAGGGGGTAGGTGAAAACTGGAATGGACAATACAATTTACTAAAACATGTAGGAATCAATCAAAATACAACTTTGAGTAAACCAAGTCAGATTTTTCCAACAAAAAATACCTTGAATTGGAATCTGCAGTGTCACAAATTGTAAAAAAGTGTGGTGACAATTTTTAGACTGTAATAATTTATGACTTTCTATTCTTGGCTTGTGTCGTCTCTCTCTAAAAGAGATTCTGAATCTCTATACGACCTCCAGAAACACTAGTAAGAAGGCGAAAAGCTCATTTAAGTTGATTTTGTATTATATGTCCCCATTAAAAAAGGGGTTTGAAAACATTTTTATTCACACCATTCAATCTTTCATTTCTTTTTGAACAGAGGTTACTTTTCTCAGTTTGTGATGAGGGTCTGTACCTTGCCAATGGGATTGTTGGGTGTGTTTACTATGATGGCCTTTGTCTTTGGGTTAAATTTACTAGAAAGCTCTTCTGGGTCCAGATACCAGTCCGCACTAGTGATGCTCTTCTGTCCAGGTTTCTAGGGAAGACAAATACAATCATCAGTTTGAATACAAATCACATCTGACTGAGAAAACTCACCAGACGCAGAGGTATCATGACGGGTTTAGCCCCTGCCATCCGGACCATAGGCTCGTAGCAGTCAAAGAAAGGTTCTATTATAATGACCTAATAAGTACAAATTATAAAATCAAATCAAAGTGCAAGATTCCATCAATTTCATTCATGCTTTTACCTCATCTCCCTCCTCCACCAGAGCCTGCATTGTACAGAACAAAGAGCCATAGCCGCCCACAGTGACCAGGATGTCTTTGAGAGGGTCGATAGTCCTCCCATAGACTTTTCCATAAACCTGAGACAGGGCCTTCACGAGAGTGGGATGACCCTTCACAAACGGGAACAAAGGCGATCAGGGACGCAAAGATTTAAGCCCAAAATATCACCTCAGACAAGCTTGTCTGTTTTAGTTAGAGGTGAGTGACATATCAATACAATGGATAACAGCACAGTTTTTACTTTTGAGATAAGCTAAATAAGGCCATTAAGTCTGTCATTTAGAATTAAATCTATTAAAAACTACCTTAAAAAGAGACAGAAATAGTGTAACTACTATAATCCCCCCAAACTGCCCTTTTGTGGTTAGTTTGATGGTCCATTTACACTTTGTGCTGAAAATGAGTTTCAAGGTACATTTTAGCAAATTCTGATGCACAGTTTAAGGCACTGTCTAAATATACCTACAGTAAATATTGAGATACTGCCAAAAATATTGTGATATTCATTCTTGTCAATAACGCCCACCTCTATTTTAAGATAAAACTTATTGACACTAAGCCAGGAACAACACGACTGATTTGACATTGAAGTTGCAAAACATTTAAAATTGGGTTTAAATTATGTTTATTTGAGAAGTTAATCCGTTATTCAATATAAATTCATCCGAATCAAACACAGTGAGCTCATTTTAAAATGACATCAACAAAGTCATGTCGCGCCCTCAGCTTAGTCTGAAAACCACTGCAAACAGGTCATGTGTTTGTTGTTGATATTTTTGTCCAAGCTGCCAAAACTATATGTTTATATCTTATTTAAGATTTATTATTGCAACATGTTAGTGTAATCCTTCCCCCTTCAGACTGAAAATGACTTATTGCAATATGGTAATCCATGTTTCCATCACTTACTACAGTACTATGCTCATGTCATAGTAGTGCTCGATCTAAGGGTAGGATTATCTATTTGTGTTATAATCTGGTTAAATATATAAGTGAAAATGGTATGATGACAAGGGCAAGTTCTCAGGTTTATTCTTTTTTTAGATTGTAACATCGACCTGGTCAGGGACGACAGGAACAAATTATCATATTTATATATAACGTGGTACAAGGCGACGTTCCTTTTTTTGGTCAAAGTAACACTGTACTTGTGTAATAATGTGTAAACATAAAAACATACCATACTATGTTCAAATTGGAGTCCAAATCCACATTAGATTAGTGACAAAGTATGCGTCGTGTATACAGTATTTCTCATAACGTTGCAGTGTACATTACAAGTAGAATATTAAGCTTACAAATCCTCTAGTGTACTGGTTGAGTCGGTCCACGGTCGCAGCCTTTGCCAGAGCCTCTTTGACATAGGGAGGAGGGGGCAGGTCTGGAAGTCCCTGTCCCAGGTTGACTATGGAGGGGTCGGCTGCCACTGAGGAAAAGGCCACCCTGACCCAAAGGCACAGGTCAGACAGGAGCTTTGTCATAATATACAAAATTAGAAAAAAATCTACCGGTACTTGCCACACGTTTTTGTCCAGTCCTTCGATTCTTTTGGCATTTGTGTGTCTTGTTGCCATCTTGTGCTGCAACATATAATCACATTAAGACCTTCAACAGTCGATAACACTATTAGTCAGCTACTCCTGACCAAAATTCTAGAAAGCCTTGACCCCTGACCCGTTTTCCTTTCTTATTTCCTTTCTTCATTGTTCCGCCCAACCAGAGTCAACCCCGAAGTTATCTCGCTAACCTTCTAACCCAGCATCATAGTGGAGCCCTCTGGTGGTCCTGAAGGATGGGGCAAATGCACAGGCTAACAGTCATACTCTGTTTAACACTGTTGCCGGCTTGAGTTAAGGGTATGTTAACATTTCCTGCAACTTTGACCCCAACTTTGACCCTCATACCTAATCCTCCAGATGTAAATATCTATAGCTACCTTTCAGCTGAAGCTAACTGGAGGCACTGCTCTGTCTGAAGCGGTTACTCAAGTAAGACTTTAATCTGAGCTTTATCTTAATACAATATTACCATAAAGCCCTGACCTTTGAAACAAAGGAGATGATTCGTGAGGTGAAAAAAAATATTTAGTTTCATATAACATTTGCGTCACAAGCTAGCATTAGCCAGGGTTTCATTAGATCACTCATTACATATTATATTTATAAAATAAACGTTTGACTTGATCACAGGCTCCTGATTTTTTTTTAGTTTAGTTTCGTTTACAGGCCATCTAAACACGGGAGTGTTTGTCAAAATGTGTATTACAATACAAACAGATATAATTCATTTTTGCTGACTACTAAAATCATAATAAATGATCAAATTATATTTGTTTAAAGAATAACTTCTAGCCTGATTAAATATTTTTTTTAAAGTACAAAGCGTTATTACACACTCACCTGTGAAGAGCTAAGCCTCCTGCAGAATGAGGTTCTGACTAAAGTGGATGTTAATTTGGTGAAGTTCAGGGCTTGTCTCACCACTTCCATCCTGCACAAATATTACAGAGTAAAGATCGGAGTTTGAGGAAACCGACTGTCTTGCAGGTTATGACAATGACACAGTTGGCATGACTGCAATCGACCAGTGGTTCCCAACATTTTTCACCCAGTGATCCCTATTTTACACGTGGATATGTTGATGACCCCAACATCCCTGTCTTACCTGAGATCACACTGCTTTATTGAAATGATTATTTTTTCTTCTGGTTAATAGAGATGTAACGGAAGGTATTATAAACACATAAAGCAGTAATATGATACTTTGTCTCTTCATGTTTAGACTATTGCAAGTTTGTTTTCCTGTTCAAGCAAGAAGGAGTTCTCTCATCTGCAGCGAGGATCTTGACCCGCACAAATAGAAGGGCCCACATTTCACCCATTCTCAAAGCCCTTCACAGGCTGCCGGTCTCCTACCGGATACAGTTTAAAATTCTAGTCCTGACTTTTAGAGCTTTGCTTGGTCAGGTCCCTCTGTACATCAGCGATCTGATCACACCGTACACTCCCCCTCGCTCACTGAGGTCTTTGGATCAGAAACTGTTGTTGGTTCCTCTCACTCGTTTTCGGACCAGAGGAGATAATCCTTCCAGGCTGTTGCCCCCAAACTCTGGAATGCTCTTCCTCTCTCCCTGCAGTCACTGGACTCTGTTGTTGTTTTAAGGGTCAGCTCAAAACCTTTTTATTTAGTCGAGCCTTTTAATTGCATTTGCTTTAGGGACTGATTTGACTGTATATTGTTGTATGTGTATTGCTCACTGTAAGTTTTTTGTGTTTTTATTGTTTTATTATGTGTTTTTGTGAAGCACTTCTGTCTGTGAAAGGTGCTATACAAATAAAATGTACTTACTTACTTACTTACTTACTTACTTACTTGAAGAGGCAAATTCACACAATCTAGTTTGAACCTCCTTAGTGACCCGCAGAAAATCTTTGGGGACCCAAATTTGGATCCGACCCCAAAGTTTGGAATTACTTATTTAGACATGCTGCTTCCGATGCTAATCTCTGAGCTAGCCTCTCTATGCTTTTTATAATGTCCGCCTTTAGTCTTATACGCAAATATATTTCTGTGACAAAAGTTTGAATAAAATCATACCATGCGGTGTCACACGGCTGCAGGTGGAGAAAGTTTACCTGAAATCACTACAAATTGAACTCTAAAAGTCCAGTCAGAGGTTTGTTTGTTTGTTTGTACTTCCGCTGTAGGGGGCGTGCGCGACGTCAACCAATGAGAGAGGAGAGAGCGCGCTGCGTTTACGGCAGTGGGATTTAACAACACTGCGCTGTCCTTGCGGCGTGGTATAATAAAAGCTAGAGGGACAATCGAAGTTCAGCAGCCATGTTGTGAGTGTAAAAGTCTACTGAAGGACTAGAATTAGGTGTGTCCATGTGGTGTATGGACACACTTTTTATTTTTATATTTTTTAGCATAAAATACAGACAAGTGCAGGGTGAATATGAATTTTCATAATTCAAAGCCATTTCAGGTAGAGCTCTGCATTATTAGAGCCACAAAAATACCGTTACATTCTGACCCTGTTTTTAGATTGTTTTCTATTAGAATTTTGCTGCTCTTACAGTTACAAGATGGCCGTCTCAGTTGACACAGAAACAGACTCCAGTATATTTCTAACCCTTTCATCACCACATAATTAATATAAAAATACGTCGCCTAACAATAAAATTAAATAAAACACATGCACCTTTAATTGGCATTTTATTGAACTTTGTTTGAGCTCCCTCGACGTTAAAAGCTTGAACATAATATTAGCAGCCACACTTACACACACACTATCAATATGGCTTTTAAAGAGGTCTGAGTCTGGAACTGATTTTAGGCTGCATTATACACTGCCTGCAAAGAAACCACTACATATTAGTAACAATTGGTGTACACTTATGTTATAACGTTTTACTTGTGCCACTGCCATGAGCCAGAAGATAAAATTAGTATACAGTTCTTTAAATCTTAAGATTGATAGAAAAATAATACAGATACAGTGTGGCAGGGCATGACATCCATATCATGGCTTGAAATTGAAATCTTAAAGTTAGACAGGCTTTATTGATCCACATGTGGCCTATAGGCAGCAGTGGCTCAGTAATATTGTATTCCTAAAATTGCAGAAAAGGGCTAAAATAAAAGGTGACAGCACTAGTACAGTTAAGATTTGCATGAAAATACAATTCAATAGCCTATTATAGACAATAATAACAGGCGTATGAAGCATGTTTGGTTGTTTTAGGCATGCAGTAGTGAGTTCCTCTTAAAGACCTCACAGGGGGCAGACATGCAAACTATGTCTCATAACAACAAGGTAAGAACTGTATGTCCCTCACAGCTTCATGTTTAGCCTCATATGAAGATATTTTCAGTTAGGCTTTGTCACTAGGCCTCTCACAATAATTACTATATTGAGTTATCATTCAATAAACAATAGATGAACAATATATTTTAGGGCTCAATATTTGTGTGTACTTTTTTCTGGCTCATGTGAGGATTTATTTTGTAATTTATTTGTCATAAAATCTGATGTGTCCAAAAGGCTTAATTCACGATGAACAAATAAAGTATCAAGCATGATTCAGGCTTATTAACTATTTAAAATAAGGTTAGGTGTTAGGTGTTGAAGCAGGAATTTGGGTTAGAGTATTAATTAAGTAGTTACTAAGCATGAATTCTTAATAAACTATTTGTTCACTATGAATTAAGTCTTTCTTCATGCTAAGGCAAGAGTAAAAGTTATTATAGTTACTGTCGATCATATATTATATACAGTGGAACAGGGGCCTCCATGGCTGTGCAGGACATGTGGGGCCCCAGTGTAAGAGATTGTGTCACACATGGGACAGGGGCCTCCATGGCTGTGCAGGACGTGGGGCCCCAGTCTAAGAGGCTGTGACACACATGGGACAGGGGCCTCCATGGCTGTGCAGGACGTGGGGCCCCAGTCTAAGAGGCTGTGACACACATGGGACAGGGGCCTCCATGGCTGTGCAGGACGTGGGGCCCCAGGGTAAGAGGCTGTGACACACATGGGACAGGGGCCTCCATGGCTGTGCAGGACGTGGGGCCCCAGTGTAAGAGACAGTGACACACATGGGACAGGGGCCTCCATGGCTGTGCAGGACGTGGGGCCCCAGTGTAAGAGACAGTGACACACATGGGACAGGGGCCTCCTTGGCTGTGCAGGACGTGGGGCCCCAGTGTAAGAGACTGTGACACACATGGGACAGGGGCCTCCTTGGCTGCTGTGCATGTGGGGCCCCAGTGTAAGAGACAGTGACACACATGGGACAGGGGCCTCCATGGCTGTGCAGGACGTGGGGCCCCAGTGTAAGAGACAGTGACACACATGGGACAGGGGCCTCCATGGCTGTGCAGGACGTGGGGCCCCACTGTAAGAGACAGTGACACACATGGGACAGGGGCCTCCATGGCTGTGCAGGACATGGGGCCCCAGTGTAAGAGGCTGTGACACACATGGGACAGGGGCCTCCATGGCTGTGCAGGACGTGGGGCCCCAGTGTAAGAGACAGTGACACACATGGGACAGGGGCCGCCATGGCTGTACAGGACGTGGGGCCCCAGTGTAAGAGACAGTGACACACATGGGACAGGGGCCTCCATGGCTGTGCAGGACGTGGGGCCCCAGTGTAAGAGGCTGTGACACACATGGGACAGGGGCCTCCATGGCTGTGCAGGACGTGGGGCCCCAGTGTAAGAGACAGTGACACACATGGGACAGGGGCCTCCATGGCTGTGCAGGACGTGGGGCCCCAGTGTAAGAGACTGTGACACACATGGGAGCTGAAGAGTCACTCCAGCAGAATGTGCAGACCTACTGTACATAACCTCCTCCTCACCCACACACACTCAGCAGCGCGTGGGCTCTTACCATGCATCTATTGGCTCTTACCCCCAAACACAAGACACGCCCCGTGACGCGCTTGACAGTCCCACGTGCCCGCGCGGTACAGTAAGTGCGTGCGCGTGAGAGTGGCGCAGACAGACGCTCCGTGGATGCGCAGCGGACCGAGCGCACGCACAATGAACCCGGGAATCAGCGCCTGAAAGTGGACACGTTCTTCCTCTCTTCCCCTCCGGAGCGGACGCGTCTTCAAAGGTAAAACCGGATCAAGCGCATCACGTTTAGCATCATTTATTCCTCGCGTTTGTGCGTCACAGCAGTTTAAGGGGTTTGCGACTTGTTTGGGGGAGATCTGGAGCCGTGTGCGCACCTGGTTTGACCTCGCTGTCCCGACTCTGGGGCTCAGATGTCGAGGAAGTGGGTTCAGTTTCATTTGTCTTTGTTTCTTTTAACTTCTTTTACGAGATAAAGTCTGCCTCTTGCTGAATGACTCGGGGTGATTTACTCTCCGCGGCCAAATTTGGGAGCGCGTAAATCTTTTTCCGCTCCTGCACTGCGGTCTGTTATTTTCCACTTATAACGGACTGAGGCAGGACGTTTGTCTCCCAAAGGCTGGGTGTGTTCCAAACTATTCTGTTTTTGGAAATCGGGGATTCAGACAAATTTCCTGTCAGGAAGAGCCAAGGATACGGCCCGGTCAGCTCCTCAATGGCTGACTCATCCAGAGGAAGCGCGCGCCCTCTCCCACAGTCTTGTGTCTGGACAGTGCGTTTTGTGTCTGGAGAAAGAGCCATCAGAGCCTTTTCTTTTCACATGGATCCAGGAGCTGTCAAACTGTTAGATAGGGCTGTGTCAGGCAAAAAACAAACACAGGTCTATGGGAAATCCATGATGGGAATCAACTGGTGCCACATGTGACCCAAGGAAGAGTAGAAGATTGTTGGACTGCAGGCTTTTTTTTTTCTTTAGGACAGATCATTATTTATATTTGATCACAATACATGTAGAGGTGGGAAATATATTAAAACAATACTCAAAAAGAGACTGATGTGTATAAAGAGATGTTTCTGCACTTCCTTTCATGGTCCATTCACCTTTTGTACGACCCTTGAACCTCAACAAGACATTTCCAGACACATTTGGCACATTTTTAATCAAAAAAACAATCACCGTTGCCATAGAAGCAGACAGTGGCATTGACGATATTAGCAATACTTTGTTCAA
This sequence comes from Eucyclogobius newberryi, assembly GCF_026437365.1. Taxonomy (NCBI): domain Eukaryota; kingdom Metazoa; phylum Chordata; class Actinopteri; order Gobiiformes; family Gobiidae; genus Eucyclogobius; species Eucyclogobius newberryi. Next base: position 8,795,560 of record NW_027316532.1, on the reverse strand, counting down.
CTTTTTTTACTGTTTTCTGCGCCGTGACTCAAAAAAGGAGTTGAGTTTGAGTTCAAGTTCAGATCTCAAGATGATGAGCAACGGCTGATGTAACTATGTTTAAAAAAAGAAAAGAAAAGCAAGCTGTATCCAAAATAGAAATCCACAAATGTTGAATCTTATTTGTTCAGGTTTTGCTTCACAAACCTGAACAAATATTAATCTCAGTGTTTAAAGTTCTATCATTGACAACAATCACGACTTTTGAGTTGAATTACAGCACCGCTTTACTGAGGCTGTTGTGAAAAAATGTTTTTTAGTTCATTTATGCTGACTTATGAGACATTGAACTTTACGCCAGCTTTCGTTTCATGTGAATAGGCCAAGTAATTACAGAAAACCAGGTCGACAGATCTGTAATCTGACTACCCTAGAACTCTGACCTTTTCTCCAGGATCACATTATGATGTCGTGTGAACAAAACCGATCGGTCGACAGTGTTTTAGTCAACCAACGTTTGTATTATTCAACAAAAGATTTTTTAATTCATATGCCTCATAATAGTTGTGCTCAGAATGACATACATTTTATTTGAGTAGTATTTTTCACTGTAAATCCAGGTCATGTGGCGTCTGCTCCTGGTGCTCCTGGTGCTCCTGGTGCTCCTGGTGCTCCTGGTGCTCCGGTGAGTAGGCGTGTCCTCTATGGTCCTGAGCCTCCTGTATGATAATGAGGATTGGACCCATATCACGTGTCGGGACGAGCAGGAGGCGACTGATAAAGGCTGGTTTAGACTCGAGCGTCCCAATGATGCTGAGGTTTGGCACAGAATTGTCTGCACAGGACTGACCGGAGCTCCATGCTGTCCACACACTACAACAAGTCCAGAAAAAAGTGGTTTGATGATTCAATGATGTATTATTATTGTGACACATTAGTTTCTCAGATGATGTTATGTTATATCCTTAAAGAAATGCCGCTGTCAGCTGTATTGATTCCAGAATGAATGACTAACTGCCTTTCAGAGAAACAGTGTGGTCACTCTGTTTTACTCAATTGATGTGCCTATTAGTTTTGATTAAACTTGTATTGATTCACCGAGAGTAAGAGAATGTAATGCAGCAGGTGGTGTGATCCTCAACATGTGGTGTGCGAAACAAGAAGGACTTTATTATAAACGAGGGAAACATTTGGTTATTAGAAGTGTCGCCATGAATGCAAAAGTGTGAGGAGGTTTTTCTTTGCCTCAGTATGAGATTTCATGGCTGCACCTCCTGCACCTTTTGCACCTCCTGCTCCTCCTGCACCTTCTGCACCTCCTGCTACACCTCCTGTAGCTCCTGCACCTCCTGCTCCTCCTGCACCTCCTGCTACACCTTCTGCCCCTCCTGCTCCTGCTACACCTTCTGCACCTCCTGCTACACCTCCTGTAGCTCCTGCACCTCCTGCACCTCCTGCCCCTGCTACACATCCTGCCCCTCCTGCTCCTGCTACACCTTCTGCACCTCCTGCTCCTCCTCCTGCCCCTGCTACACCTCCTGCCCCTCCTGCTCCTGCTACACCTTCTGCACCTCCTGCTCCTCCTCCTGCCCCTGCTACACCTCCTGTACTTCCTGCCCCTGCTGCTCCTGACTGCTCCAAATCTACTCATCAATATGAACTGAGAGCCCACGTATCAACTGTCTCCTCTTGAGGTCTGAACGTAATCAGTGAGTTCCAGAGAGCAGCTCCTGAAAAACATGTGCAGCAGCGACGATAACAAACACTTTACCTGGACGGTCTTTGCTGATTCATAGAAAAGACATGTAAAAACTCGATCTAGTGAGGAGATGTGTCGTATCTTGTTGGCAAATTGCCGATAAATAATTGATTCAAGATGTTTTTTTTAACATCGTATTGCTTGTAAGTCATTAAGGCTGAATTATGACGTAAATGCGTTTTATTTGTGGAGCAAAACCGCCAGTGTGTGTAATCTAAATGAAAATCCCTCTTATGTTTGTGTCCATGCCGTCCTCCAATCCCAATCAGACCTGTCACTCTGACCTCAGCTGAATTCAGCAGTGAATTCAGAGTCCAGTGTTCTCGCTGAGGGGTTTTGGCATGGCCTGGTCACCACCATGCTCAAAACATACCGCCAGGTTTTATGATCATGGCACGTCGGCGTGCGGCGCATGGCGCTCGCTCGCACAGTGATCTTACCGCCGTAGTACTTTTCGCTCGCGCCGTATGCGAAAAAGGTTTCGAGTTACGTTCAATCCTGTTATTCCGAGTCAGTTCTACCGAGTTTACGAGATCACATGAATGTGGCATAACTTCAGAAGGGCCACACATGGTATGGGTGGATTCCTCATTATCATAAATGGGAGGGGTCAGGACACAGCCTTCAAAATAAACTAGAACAGTGCCCCTCATGGTGATGTAGGGAACACTAATGTGCCCTCTGGTATTCAAAAGTGGAATTAATAATTATTGCTTAGATTTTGTTTTAGATTTTATTTGTGCACCTTTACGGTCATTCCTTTTGAAAGCGCTCTTCTACCAGATCATGGACTTTTTCACCACTCACACCAGCATCACAAAAAAACACAAGTTGTTTTTCACAGTATCGTCAGATTGGTGCCATTATTCAACTCCAAGAATGTGTTATTGTTTATTGTCGCTATTCTTCCTGGGTTCACCAAAAGAACTGTAAGCGATAACATGGAGCCTTTCCCAAACAAATAGCGATAAGATTCGACATTTGTGAATCATACGTTTGGTTATTTCTTCCAAAAACAGTACGCAGGCCCACATCTGAAATAAGATAAGATAAGATAATCCTTTATTGTCCCACATGGGGAAATTTCATTGATGCAACGCAGAGGAAAAGAACAACTCAACCTTTTCCAACGTAGAAAACAAATGAGATAATTTAACTCTAGTTATTCAGTGATATACAGTATGACTATGAAATGAAAAGTCTGGATGATAAAATGTCCATCGTCAGTTATACTACCACAAACACAAATGTAGGTTTCGTCAAGCGCAGTGATCTTAAAATCACTGTTGCACACATTACTTGAAACTGGATATGTTGCGGTGTCTACAATGCACAATATTTCTTCTGCCCATGAAACAGCTTTGCCTAATGTGATCTCCAGGCATTAGCAGACCATAAACATCAGTACATTGCCTCTTCCTGTCGATGATGTGGAACAAAATGTCTAGGTATTTAGAGCTGTGATTGGACTAAATATCTTCACACAAAGCTTAAGAGTACAGTAAGATAATGGTAAGTTTCAGTTTAATTCAATAGTGTAGTCTAGTGTAGTCTAGTGTATCCTTAAATCCTTACGAAACCAGGTCTCAAAAGGTCATCGAAACATCACCAAAGCAGGAATACATCCGTCCTCGATTAAAACTAAAACATTATTCCTGATTTTAACCAGTTCAATAACACAGATTGAGAAAAACGTTTCATAAAATCCAAACTAATTCCACAGTGCTAAATCAGATTGGCAAAGTGACAGGACCCTCGAGTGATTTCAAGTGAATGTCTTAAACTTGTTTTGGAGTATCTCGATAACAATATACAGTTTATATTTTCACAACGCATCAAGAATGTGCTAAAATGTGCTCGTAAATGTCTTGGTTGTGGTTCAAGTACAACACGTGAATGGAGCATATAATTAACCATAAAAGTGCAGAAATATCACTTCATACCCTTGTTTCTGAGATTACACTAAATGTCTCTTTATCCTGTCTTGTTTAATTGTATTAATTATAGATGAAGTACTCAATATTCCAATTTTGCAAATCTCTGAAACTAATTGTGATATTGTACATTTTTCAACACTTCTCTCACCTCTGTGCACGTTTAAGATTATAGTTTCCATAAAAACCTTTTCCAAAGTGCTTTGTTCTTAGAGCCATAACAGTCGTTCTGCATGTGGAAAATGTGGAATAATAGTTTTCCAATAAAATTCCAATAAAATCGATCACTAAAAGGAAACAGTAGTCAGACCGTTTGATCACTGATGTTACTATAAATAAAACGCAGACAATTTGGCTTTTGTAAAATGATACGTAAACAGAAAAATACTCTGATTTCTTTCTGATTGTCGCTCCTCTGATTTGGCGGTTTGCATGAAATTTAAATCATCTTTGAGATCTAGAAATCCGATGGTAATCAGATTACGGTGTGCATGTATACACAGAGTAGCTGGCAGTGGAATATTTTGTCAGGCAATTTGCAAACCAAAATTACACTACATTGTTTAGTGGCGGTTAATATTGACCAAAATGAATACCTTGACTTTTTATTTGTGTTTCCTGTTAACGATCTCAGACGATATGATGCCAATCCAATAGAAATGTGTTTAACGATGTCTTTAAAGGTATTAGTAGAGGTTTAGATATCAGATTGTGAAAAGTATCACCTTACCCTTATTTGAATCTTTACGACATAACATTTTTCATTTGTATTTTTAATCAGCTCTTTGTGTAACCCTTTTTACTATAAACTATATATATTCAATCAAAATTATCAATATAATCTAAATGTAGATATATAGCCCATTGCTACTGTCATTACATTTAGTTTAATTCATAAAAAACAAAACATACACAAAAGAGAATTACTAAAATGCTCTGCTGGTTCTCTTGGACTGTTTTCAGTTGCCACCCAATCGAATGCCTAAATTAAAAGAGCATAAAATATCATACCAAGACTGTTATAGTGTGTTTGTGCCGTGTCATTCACTGTTGTCTCTCTGTTGTGTGTGTGTGCAGTGCAGCCATCATGATTCCTATGATGGAGTTTCGTCAGTTCTCGGAGCAGCAGCCGGCGTTCCGGGTCCTGAAGCCGTGGTGGGACGTGTTCACAGAATACCTGTCCGTCATCATGCTCATGATCGGGGTGTTCGGTTGCACGCTGCAGGTGAGAACGTCAAGAGCTCTAATACGGCCCAAATGCTGTGTTTAGAGCTTTGCCATTGAAGCACATATATTAAACTACCATTTGGACCGCTAGGACTGTTTATGACTTTTTTACAGATATCATGAACTTATGACAGAAAGAAAAATACTATTACCACTATATCACACGACACAGATACAAACACACTTTCACATTGATCATGGTGGGCACAAAAGGAAAAAGAACACGTTTTAGCCAACATCTGCCAACAGAAATGAAATCATAAAATGTGTCTCAAATTTAAATATATATACGTTACTAGATATACATTCAAGCGTAGTCACAAGTGCCGTTGCAATTCTACAGGCCTGTTTGTCGTTTACTGGAGCTGTCTATAGAAACTTCGCTATGACCGTTCTAATGTTTACATGGCCTTCTCTTGATGAAAAATATCTGCAGCAGCAACAGATGAAAAAGCGTGACATTTGGCCCAGCAGCTGTACAAGGGTAAACACTGGAGTCAGCTGCCGTCTCTGTTCCCTCCTCTGTTCATCCACTCTGAACACGCCAGGGGAAATAACCGCTCCAAATACTTTCACTTGTAATTTATCATCATACAAGTGTAGACATGTTTTATCGCAGCACGACTCTGAAGTCTCATGTATTTACCATGTTTGGGCTGCTATCTGCGACTGTCAGGACCCCGAAAAGATTGGCATTTTGTCCAGGGGCGGAGCTAAACATTCTATTGCTTTAACACAATAGAATATTTATTTGCAAATTTTCTTTTTTTTTATACTATATTCATCACAATCAGGATAATGATAAAGTGAGGATATAGATTAGATTAAAGGCGCAATGGATGATTTTTCGGCGATTTGAGAACGCAGGCGGAAGTGCGCATGTCACTCCCCCGTGCGGACTGATACAACACACACGTGCGTTTGTTTATTAGCGCAACGGAGCGCATCGCATCTCTCGTCTCCCGTAGATTTCTGTCCACTTCTGCGTCAGCTCGAACTGTCTTTCTCCATCTTCATTTTGCCCCGTACACTGAGGGAACTATATTATGATAGATCCATGCGCTTAGACACGCGGAAACGTGGGGACGAACTGCACGCGGCTGCACGTGAGCGATAGGTGCGTTTTATGATTGATACGTGGCAGGACAAATGATTTATCCACGCCACGAGGAAATATGATAAAAGATTTGCTGGAAAAAATCGTCCATACCACCTTTAAGTTTATGTTTAGGAATCATTAATTTGATTAAGATTAGGGATTGAGGAGTTAGAATTCTTTTATTTTTTGGGCAAATGTTTATTATAGATAATATATTTATTTCAAAATCAGGGTAAAATTAGGTTTAGGTTTAGTGAAAGATGTATAAATCATTCAGTTGGTTAAGCTTAAACTTTGGGACATGGAATGCTGGTGACGACAAATGCACTTTTAGGGAGTGTCCAGAAGTGTCACCGGTCTCCGTGGTGACCGGTGACACATCAGCTGTTGTTTCTGAGGCGGAGTCAGCCTGACAGCAGCTTGCTCACACTGACCCCGCCTCCTCAGACAAGTCAAACTTTACCAAAGTAACAGGTCAAGTGATACATTTTTTTGATGTGTTTAAGGTATGAAAAGACAGATATAAATTGTTTGTAATATGATGTAAGACTATTATTATTTTTGTATAAGTTTTGACCATTGACAAATCGTTATGGTGTATTTCTTGTTATTGATTGTGTTACTGTGACTAACTTTAACAGTAACAGGTTACAGTTGATGTCTCTTCATAATTTATTTAGAAAAATACAATTATTTTGACTAAATAGTGTGTAATAGTTTACATCCATCATCAAATTACTTTCTCATGTACCAAAGCAGAGAACAGCTGTTGAGTTGTCTGTAATCACTTTTTAATCTGTATAATTATTCTCATTTGGCAAAAACAACTTAAATAGTGCCTAATTGGTCAACTTTAAGCAGGTAAACAAGCATTTATCTGCCAGTAGAAATGACACGACTGTATTGTTGACAAAATGGTTGTCGATCGTGTCACATTTTTAATAACTTGGCACAAAAAATAAAGTCACTTGAGTCGCTTGAGATGAAGCACACAGGCTCAGCATAGGAACATAACGGCTTTGCCCTCACACACTGGAACCGCCTCCGAGCCACATTCTCTGCTTTTACAACCTCGGGCCTGTACAGGGTAAAAAGAGAAGCATTCAGAGGGCAGCACACCAACGGAAACTCTGATCCAGCCCTCCCAGTAAACACGGGCCTGTAAACGTGGGGGTTGCTGGACTGTGCAGACAAATAGGGCTGTCATTTGGCGGCACTCGCATAAATACAGAAGAAAGCAGCATCATAGTTAGTTGGAAATGTAACATAGCGGGATAAGCATTTGTTTTCTGGGACATTAGTGTTGCTATAATGTGCAGACCACTTAAGGAGTTGGGTTCTGTCCTGGTTTAGCCCTGAATAAATTTCCTGGCATAGCTTTCCTCTACTTCATGCCCAGGTGGACTTTGGATATGTAAAAGTCTTAAGTTTTGGGTTCCAAAAACAGGATATTGAGTTTGATGTGGTTTAGTGTGGAGTGGTCCTTGTTTAGCTCTAGTTTTAATCTGGATTTGTAATGGTCCAAGTTTAGTCAAGATTTAGGATAGTTTTTGTGTATATCAAGGACAACACTTGGATAAAAAGTTCTTCTATTGCTTCAATTTAACTGGTATAAGTAGGTGTAGTAAGAACGATTTAAGGTATTTTGGTAAATCTTTCCAAGCCATGAGTTCAAGGAATTGTCTGTAGACTGGAATACTGTCTGGATGCACTGTGCCTGAGCTGATAATGAGGAGATGAGGTTCAGACGTTTCCCCAAAATTGCCAGAATTAGGAATATTTTCTTATTTGAATGTAGAATTATGCCAATGATAACATTTGAGCGGTAAAAAAATAGAATAAGTAACATCACACAATAGAAATACTTGCATTAACTACTTATTTTTTTTGATTTCCCATGTCCCTAACCCAAAGTGTTTTTACAAGATCCATCTTTGTGGCGAAATGTAGCTTCAATATCATCATTTATCTGTATTTTTTGTAACAATATATCGCACTTCATAATGTGTTATTGTGACAGAGTTATGTAGAGCGGATGAAGGAGCATGCAAATATAAAGTATCGCCATTGTTTTACAGAAAGAAAGGTTGCTCTACCAGTTTTTTCGCAGTGCTGAAAGAAAAGGGTTGTGATTTGGATTTGAAATAGTTTTGTGTCATTGTTTTGCATGTGTAAAGTTGGTCAAATGTTATCAGGCCCCATAGTTACAAAAATATCAAGCAACCACTCAAAAACATAACATTTACAGCCACTATCAGAGCTCACATTCGACCGGTGTGACCTGCCAGAGATAAAAGGGTTTGTATTTATCGCACTACCCAGAATGACTGACTAATGGAGTTTAATATTTCATCGTTACAGTTTTATGAAAGGATGCTCTTCTGCATGTAAACAACAAAATGTTTGCACTTATGGAATGTCATCACGTCTACAATAAGTGCTCATTTCCTGCGCTCCCCTCATCTGGATGTCTTTATCTACACTGGCATCACATTAAACGCTGTGGCTTGTATCAGACGTTCTGCTGTTTCGTGAGGGTCTTTTGATGTAACAAATTAGTTCTTGTTTGTTGTTGTTGTTGTTGTTGTGTGGTTTAAGCCCTGATTTGGTCCTGGTTGAGATCTGGTTTTGCTCCATCTTCACCCTGGTTTAGTCCAGATTTAGACTTACTCTTCTTGAATGCAAATTTATTTTCATTATTTTTATTTATTTCCTTTTGTATGCGATGAAATGCCTTGATTGAATAAAGATAAGATAGATAGAAGTTCAATGCCGTACGGTGGAACATTTCTAGATAAAGCAATAACATCTTCGTAGAGACATGCATGTGGCAGACCTCCAGCAGAAAGGTTACACAGTACACTTTACATTTTAATGCAATCTTCAGGTTGACAAACATATTTATTTCTGTCATTTTTACTCATGGAAATTGTAATACCATTTGACTTTAAATTCTATGCGTTTCATTTCAGGTCATGCAGGACAAAATCATCTGCCTTCCTCGGAGTACGACTTCAGAAAACTCAAGCGAAGTGGAACTATTACATCTGCAGACTAATATTTCCACCGTTCTGCGAGAAATGAAAGGCCTGAAAACCAATCTGGATCTTCAACAATACAGCTTCATCAACCAAATGTGTTATGAAAAGGCTCTCCATTGGTACGCCAAATACTTCCCATATTTGGTCCTCATCCACACTGTCATTTTTATGGTGTGTAGCAATTTCTGGTTCAAATTTCCCGGATCGAGCTCAAAAATAGAGCATTTTATTTCCATGCTTGGGAAGTGTTTCGATTCGCCGTGGACGACCCGAGCTTTGTCCGAAGTGTCGGGAGAGAATCCGGAAGACAACGAGAACCAAATGAGCAGCAGCATTGCCAGATCGGACATCGTCATGTCTCCGGGAGAGGGCAGCTTGGAGAAGACCCAATCCCTTCGCTCGATACCTGAAAAGATTGTTGTGGACAAGGCATCGGCGAGCGTCCTGGACAAAAAGGAGGGCGAACAAGCCAAAGCTCTTTTCGAGAAAGTCAAGAAGTTTCGTTTGCATGTGGAAGAAGGAGACATTCTCTACCTCATGTACGTGCGGCAGACCGTTTTTAAAGTGATAAAGTTTCTACTAATCATTGCATACAACAGCGCTCTTGTGAATAAAGTGCAAAATAAAGTCCGCTGCGAGGTTGAGATTCAAGATATGACTGGCTACAAGCAGTTCCAGTGCAATCACACGATGGCACACTTATTTTCAAAGCTATCCTATTGCTATCTGTGCCTTGTCGCCGTCTATGGATTGACAAGCCTCTACGCATCTTACTGGTTGTTCTATCGATCTCTTAAAGAATACTCCTTCGAATACGTGCGCCAAGAAACGGGGATTAACGACATCCCGGACGTTAAGAATGACTTTGCTTTTATGCTGCACATGATCGACCAGTACGACCCTTTGTACTCGAAAAGATTTGCCGTTTTTCTGTCGGAAGTCAGCGAAAACAAATTGAAACAGTTGAATTTGAACCACGACTGGACGGCGGAGAAGTTAAGGCAGCGACTTCAAACCAACCCGAACAACAGACTAGAACTTCAGCTGTTCATGCTACCCGGGCTGCCCGACACCGTTTTTGAGTTGACAGAGTTGCAGTCGCTCAAACTGGAAATCATCAACAATGTCATGGTATCGGCGTCAATCTCGCAGCTCGAGGATCTTCAGGAACTGTCTCTTTACCAATGCTCTTTGAAGATGCACCCAACCGCTATCTCCTTCCTCAAAGACAACCTCAAAGTGCTGCGTGTCAAATTCGACGACAGCAGAGAGTTTCCGACCTGGATGTATTGTCTGCGCAACTTGGAGGAACTTTACCTCACCGGACCTTTAAGCACGGATGCCTCGAAGAACATCGTCCTGGAGTCGCTACGGGAGATGAAGTGCCTCAAAATCCTCTCCATAAAAAGCAATTTGACCAAAATACCCCAGTCGATCGTGGACGTTTCGAGCCATTTGCTGCGGCTTTACTTGCACAACGACGGCACCAAGTTGGTCATGCTCAATAACTTGAAGAAAATGACAAACTTGACGGAGTTGGAAATCGTGCGATGCGATTTAGAACGGATCCCGCATTCGATATTCAGCCTCACGAACCTGCAAGAGCTAGATTTGAAAGAGAACAACCTTCGCTCAATTGAGGAAATCATTAGTTTTCAGCATCTACGGAAACTAATTTGCCTTAAACTTTGGTATAACAGCATCATGTATATTCCAGAGCACATCAAGAAGCTGAGCAGCCTCGAACGCCTCAACTTCAGCCATAACAAGATTGAGATTTTGCCTTCGCACTTGTTCCTATGCAACAAGCTTCGCTACCTAGATCTGTCCAACAACGACATCCGATTCATCCCTCCAGAAGTAGGCGTGCTCCAAAGCCTTCAGTACTTCTCCGTCTCGTGTAACAAAATTGAAAATCTACCGGACGAACTGTTCTTTTGCAAAAAACTCAAAACGTTTAAGCTGGGGAAGAACTCGCTATCAATATTATCGCCAAAGATTTCGTACCTGTCTGCGCTGACCTACCTGGATTTAAAAGGGAACCATTTTGAGGTTCTTCCACAGGAACTGGGCAACTGCAGTGCTCTGAAGCGCAGTGGACTCGTTGTGGAAGAGGCTCTTTTTGAAACTTTGCCCTCAGATGTTAGGGACAAAATGAAGACTGAGTGAAGCGCCTTCGCCTGGCCATAGTGCCCGCTGCCTTTAATGCCTCCTCAGCATTTAGTATTGCATAGTATGACACACTACTGCTCTTTTTTATGAGTAGTGATAGTGGTATTTTAGTACACACTGTTACTTATTGTTGTATTCAGTATTTTATTTGATTATATAATGTAAAGGACTATGCTGAATTCAATCTTAACTTCAGGGTTTACGTCGAGTTATACAATACCCTCCTCTAAATTGACACCCCAGACAAATATGAGCAAATAATGAGGCTTTGGAGCATTCCCTTTTGGTCTACATTTATTTTTAATGTGTTTTATTCTTTTAAAACAGTTTGCACAGAAATATGTAGGATGTGACTGTGCAGCTGTTGTTCACATACATAGTTTTATTTCCAGTGATCAATTTGAGTACAGACAATACTGAACAATGGACAGGAAATTGATCCTATCTTGTTTTTTCAACATCAGAGCAATGTCGGGGTTGTCAGTAAGCCTGGAAAAGGATGCGTCATGTGTCTGGATTGTTCTAATGTCAGGAGCATTTGAGCATTCCAAAATTCTCTATGTATCCATTGGGGAAATGCAGAAATAGATTAATCTCTAAAACAAAAGTTCCTACACCGTTACAAATTTAAACAAGTGGGACAATGTGATCGGAGGGTGCTGTAAAACAAACGTCAGTATCTCATTAGAATATATATTTACAGTAATAAGGGAGTAATTATAACGTGGTTGGTTATATTCAGCTGCACTTCTGCTTCTCTCCAGCATGTGGCGCTGTTGCTTGATATTACCAGTCCTCTCCACAACCCTGCAAAACACTTACCGGTACATGGAGTCACCAGTGGTGCTAGTATTCCTCTACTGCACTGCAAAGTATTTGTATTGTTGCTAAATACTTTTGGCTGTAGACTGTTATAACAGCATTATACAAATAGATGATGCAGAAACAGACGCCTTTGCTACTATATCCAAAGAAACTGCACTAGACTTGGAAGTACTGTATAAGTGTTACATTCCCTGATGTATAGCCTATAATATTGTGTATTATGTTTTTTATTATCTTTATTAAATATTGGCTGTATTAACTAATGCCATCTGATTAAACATGACAGTGGAGGACAGTGATTATTTATGTTTTATATTATGTATAAAATTATTCTTATTATTATATTTCCTTAAAAAAAAAAAAAAAAAAAAAAACACCAGCACCAACAAAAACAACAATTTGCCTTAATAACCCTAACCCCCCTAATTACAGTAAATACCAGTGTAGTAAATGTGTAAACCACCATCTCGTTCACAGTACATGATGTCCAGGATCTATTGTCTCATCCCACACATACAGAGCAGCACATTACCGGTGACATGTGTGTTTATTCCCAGGCTCTAAAAGCAGAAATGAGAAATGGACACGCTTTGTTCCCGTTCACTCGCGTGTTGCGTCCGTGTCGCTGGTCACAAGGAGGACCCGACCATCTGAGCGCGCGGCGGGGGGAGTGAGCGCACGCTAAGCCGCTCTACATCCTGCTCAGACAGCCCCGATGTGTCGGATAAACACTCTCAGAAGCAGCAAGCATGACAAATAATCTGTGGATTCTACGGTAGCGACTTCATCCGCGCGGGACGGACCCCCCAGGAGGTACGTTATAACGGCAAATGTGGCGCATATTACGCACGTTTTACGCATCTGTTTTTTACTGTCGAAACGGGAAAGTGTTTGGTCATGTTAGCATTACAGCACGGGGAACACAACAAAGGAATGATAAAACAGGGGGCCAGTGAACCTCGATGGGACGGGGGCTTCCTCTGCACGGGGCGGTCCTGCTCCGGAGCGCGCGCGGTCCGCAGCCGGGCCCACCTTTCCCCCGAGCGCGGATGGATGCGCCGGCCGAGCTGCCAAAGCCGGTCTCAGCCTGTCATGTAGGCTTTTAGAAATACAGTAGTCTCATTGAAAAGAGCTGCGTTAAAAGAACACCGCGGCACCAAAACGCAGCGCGAACGTGACGTAAAGTGACGTTTTATTCCGATTGTGTTGTGACGTTATTCTAGCCCGACGTCCCGGAGCTTCAGCTGTCACAGTGGGTGCACTTTGTTTACAGTCCACACGTCCTGACTTGGCCTGTGTGTTGTTATACACATGGATTTTGTTCACGAAATATTGCCTCCATGACTATGTGTGTATGTATGTATGTATGTATTTATTATTTGTTATGTAGAGAAGAGGTGGAAGACTGGTGGCAGTACCTCAGTGTGTGTGTGTTGCAGTGCAGGCTGAGGCTGGACATTTGTGTGCTCACTGACCCAAGTATTGGTTGTGCATTAGTTCAAGGGCAGTGTCTTCTTCACTGTGGCCTACTTCTCTCTCTGTGTAGGCCTATATGTCCAACTATAGACCCTGTATAGGTGTAGGTGAAATAATGCATCAGTAAAAATTATTATTATATTTTAAACATCATTCAAAGTGTAATGTAATTGACTTATTGCGTTTATATGTGAAATATTGTAATACTGTTTTACTTTGCCATGTTTATATACCTAATTATGTTAGCTTTACCTTTATTTTGTATACTGAACAGCTATACTTCCGTACAGTGTTGCCATATTTTGCCCTACACAGTGAAATGACGTACATTTAAATGTCCTAAAAGTAAAGTGACTTGTGTATTCATCAATACATTGATTAATGCCAAATCTATTTTTGATTCATTAGAACAGTTGGACTCTGAGGCAGGAAATAGGTCATGGCAGCCGTGATAGTCGGTGCATAATACGTTTATTATCAAGCCACAAAGAGGCCAGTATACTCTTTGTGCTGGCATTTTTGAATCAATATGCAATTAAACACTGGGAAGAACGTGCTGGGCATCTCTACAATCAGCCCAGGGTTATAAATTAGCCTTTAGATAAAACAAAAGTTCTTTAGAAAAAAAAGAAGCTTATGAATGTCCCCGTTTGTCCCCGTTTGTCCCTGTTTGTCCCTGTTTGCTACGGTGGGATCAAGTTGAAATGAAAATAGTAGTTTGATCGTTTTAGCTGGTTTAGAGCACTAAGTTTATGATTACACATTATATGATAAGAATAAATGCATATTTACCAGAGCATATTATTGCAATATAGCATCATATTCCAATTAGGTATTGATGAATATAAAAATGTTTCCTCATAATTGTGATTGAGGTTCAAATATTTCCCTAAAATTAGTTTAAAAAAGGGCAAAAATATCACTTAATACTCATCACTTGACTTTTTTTTGAGGGTCATACGTTTTAATAACACGCTATATACTTAATATTCTAATTGTGCATGTCTCCAGAACAACAATTGCAATATTATAAATGTTTTGATATATCTCCCATTTCTAATTCCAGTAAGTATGAACAATGAACAAAACAATGTGACTACTATTAAACCATTACTTTCTATGTTTTTGTTTTGTTAAAATCTGACTTTTTTGCAGGAATGTTTACCCTCACAGAAGTCGCCTCTCTGAACGACATCCAGCCCACGTACCGCATCCTCAAACCATGGTGGGACGTTTTCATGGACTACCTGGGCATCGTCATGCTCATGTTAGCCATCTTCTCCGGTACCATGCAGATCACCAAGGACCAGGTGGTTTGTCTTCCGGTTCTCGAGCCAAACCCAGAAGAGTCCGGTGCGGTTATCAGACCTGAGCCGACCGAAAGCAACGACGTATTTTGGAACAGGGAGAACGCAATGGGCGAACAGGCGGCACCCTTAATTGCCAGAAGACTCCCAAGAGCCATTGACCATCCGGACTATGTGGGACAGCCCCATCCAACTGGTGTACGAACCAAGTTGGATTTTCAGCAGTACGTTTTTGTCAACCAGATGTGTTACCATGTCGCGCTTCCATGGTATTCTAAGTATTTCCCATACCTTGCCCTCATTCACACTATCATTTTAATGGTCAGCAGCAATTTCTGGTTCAAATACCCAAAAACCAGTTCCAAAGTCGAGCATTTTGTCTCTATTCTAGGGAAATGTTTTGAATCACCGTGGACAACGAAAGCGCTATCTGAAACGGCGTGTGAGGATTCGGAGGAAAACAAACAGAGGTTAGCGGGTGCGTCGACTCTGCATAAACATTTCTCCACCAGCAGTGAAGAAGGGAGTCCGAACCAAACTGCTGCCCCCGTGCTGACCAAATCTGGTGTCACGTTTTCGGTCGAGAAGCTAGTTAGCGAAATCCCATCCATGACCATTTTGGACAAGAAGGACGGCGAGCAGGCAAAAGCATTGTTCGAAAAGGTACGCAAGTTTCGGGCTCACATTGAGGACAGTGACTTAATTTATAGATTGTATGCCATTCAGACTGTCATCAAAACTGTCAAATTCATCCTCATTCTGTGCTACACCATGACTTTCGTCGCATCTATTGACTTTGATCACGTGTGCGAGCCTGAAATTAAACACCTCACTGGATACGCAAAGTTCCAATGCACACATAACATGGCGTTCATGTTGAAGAAGCTACTTGTCAGCTACATAGCGATTATATGCGTTTATGGCGTCATCTGTATATATACACTTTTCTGGCTATTTCGTCGTCCGCTCAAAGAGTATTCATTCGAGAAAGTCAGAGAAGAGAGTAGCTTTAGCGATATCCCCGATGTTAAGAACGACTTTGCGTTCCTCCTCCACATGGTCGACCAATACGACCAGTTGTACTCAAAACGTTTCGGAGTGTTTCTGTCCGAAGTAAGCGAAAATAAACTGAGAGAGATAAGTTTAAACAATGAATGGACTTTTGAAAAATTGAGGCAACACGTGACTCGCAATCCCCAAGACAAGCTCGAGCTTCACCTCTTCATGCTGTCGGGAGTGCCGGACGCTGTGTTTGATCTGACCGATTTGGAGATACTAAAACTTGAACTTATCCCTGAAGCGAGGATAACCGCAAAGATTTCACAAATGATCAACCTCCAGGAGTTGCATTTCTACCATTGCCCGGCAAAAGTCGAGCAAACGGCTTTCATTTTTCTCCGCGACCACCTTCGATGCCTTCACGTAAAATTTACCGACGTTGCGGAGATTCCCAGCTGGCTGTACATGCTGAAAAGTTTAAGAGAACTGTACTTAGTTGGGAATTTGAACTCGGAAAACAACAAATTGATCGGACTTGAATCTTTGCGCGACCTAAGGCATTTGAAAGTCCTGCATCTCAAGAGCAACCTGACAAAAATCCCAACCAACATCACAGACCTGTCACCGCATCTGCTCAAGCTGGTGGTCCACAACGACGGCACGAAGCTACTCGTATTGAACAGCCTGAAGAAAATGATGAACCTTGCCGAATTGGAGCTGCACAACTGCGAACTCGAGCGCATCCCGCACGCCATCTTTAGCTTGACCAACCTCCAAGAACTCGATCTGAAATCCAACAACATTCGCACCATCGAAGAAATCATCAGTTTCCAACACCTCAAAAGACTCATATGTCTTAAGCTATGGCACAACAAAATTATTACCATTCCCATTTCCATCAGCCACGTCAAAAATCTTGAATTGCTTTACCTATCGCACAACAAACTGGAATCTATCCCAGTTTCTTTGTTCAGTCTTCTCAAACTCCGATACCTCGATCTGAGCCATAACTCCATATCCTCAATACCATTAGAAGTAGGCTTTCTGCAAAATCTGCAACACTTTGCTATCACGGCCAACAAAGTAGAAGTCATCCCCAAGCAACTGTTCAAGTGCATCAAATTACGGACGCTGTGCCTAGGAAACAATTGCATTTCCACCATTCCGGAAAAAATCGGCCAGCTAACACAACTCACGCACTTGGAGATGAAAGGGAACTGCCTGGACCGTTTACCGGCTCAGCTTGGACAGTGCAACCTCCTCAGAAAGAGCTGTTTCATTGTAGAGGACCACCTTTTCGATTCTCTCCCGATAGAGGTGAAGGAGAGCGTCAACCAGGAGTCCAGTGTGGCTATGGTCAACGGGTGCAAGTGTTTCAGTGACAGTCGATAGAGGGACGAAACAAGACGTATGCTTATTTTCCTGCCATGTTTTTAGTTGTTATTTGTTTCATACAATTTTATGTATTACTGGAATAATTGGGATTCATTAAGTATAGGGGAGTTCAGCTGTTGTATGAATGCACAGTACTACGTGGTACGGTTAAGGTATTCTGTAAAAAGGAACGTATTGGGTAGGTCTATATGTAACATGAGGTATAGTTTAGGCCACTGATGTTCAAATGTACATCATGCTGAATTAGACACAAATAAATAACTCTTCACACATTATTTCCTAAGGTTGACAGAAATGGCAGGCTATGGTTATGTTTAGATTATATAGAAAGTTTAGGCCTTGTGAAATGTCATTGTTATTATGGCTTCACTGCCCTCTTCTGTGCTCAACCTGTACTGCACCATCACTCTAAAATGTGAATTGAAATGGTAATAAAAGGACACAGACACAAAGGATGCATTACCTGATTTTCTTTTTAAATGTAATAATATGCTATGGTTCTGACTGAAATACTGCACAATATATTGGTAAAGTGTATTTATACCCTAATTATAACAAGGAGGTAATATGAAAACAACTGCAAGTTTATTCCAGTATATGATATGCACTGTTTATGTCGACCATTAATGTAAAATTTACATGTAGTTTTTTTTAATCTGCATGTTATACTGTCACATGTGTGTTTACATTCTCTCCAGGTTTTATTATGCGTTGTCGGAAGTTATTTTTGTGTCTTTATTATTGACTATGAATATTTATTTTCTTTCCACTCTGCATTTTTCTTTTTGCAACAATCTACCTACAATGAACTGTAGACTTTTCGAATATGACCTTGCTTCTTTTTTTGTTTCGTTAAATACTTGAAGTAGTTGAGTTTTGTTTATTTATTCCTTTTTTTTTTTTACATTATTTTAAATGTATAATGTGACACATATAATCCACACAATCCCTGCTTGTTTCTTAAAATCCAGTATATTACTCACGTAGTCACTATAAATGTATTATTCAAGGCTTGTGTCCTGTTTCTATATGAATGAGAATGCAATGGATGAGAGCGATGTTAAAGAGGAAAAATACAGATCATTTTTGGACTCTGTTCTGTGGTTTCATTTGGTCTCCACTGTCACAGATATGTTGTAATAGTTCAGAATTATGTCTTTAAAGTAGGCAAGACGAGTTTATTTGTAGATTACACAAAGTGTCTAAACAAGAAAAGATGCATTATAATCACTATTCAAACAAATGTAAATACAATTAATTACTTTTTCATATTCATATTC
The DNA here is from genome assembly GCF_026437365.1 of Eucyclogobius newberryi. Lineage (NCBI taxonomy): Eukaryota > Metazoa > Chordata > Actinopteri > Gobiiformes > Gobiidae > Eucyclogobius > Eucyclogobius newberryi. Next base: position 8,777,067 of record NW_027316532.1, on the reverse strand, counting down.
ACAGCTCAACAAAAAAAAACCCGCAATGTTATGAGTAATTACTTGTTTAGTGCTGCCCTCTTGTGGAAACACAAGTAAACTACAAAAACAGTATATTACGCTGCAGTACCTAGTGTATTTGTAGAATAAGAATAAGAATAGGAGTTAGGGATATTTACTCAAATACTTTTACTTAAAATAGAAAACACTGCTATCCTTTTATACCAATCAAAATACCCCTAAAGTATTGATTTATTTTATTGGGCAAAATGTCGACTGTATATTTAAAGCCGCGTGGTTTAAAACCTTTTACCCCCCAAAAAAGAATGTTTTGTAATCGCAAATATTTTCTATTGCATGGAAAAATGCAGAAAAACATCGTTCTTACCTTGAGGGGGCTTATCGCCACAAACCTGACTCGTACTTGGCCTGAAGTGGTCTCCTCCTGCCTATTTACATGAATATGCTGTTCCATTAGCTATAATATTGCACAGTATGACAAAAAACATCAAATCATTGTTTCAACTTTTATTAATATAATCATGCAGTGTTGCTTTCCCCTTATTATTTATATTTAGACAAAACATGTCCTCGTGTAACAAGAATAAGATAAGATAAGATAAGTAATGAAAAGTACTCAGTAACAATGAAAAGCATGTACCACTATCCTCACTGTGACCTCTGCACCACACACAGCACTCCAGGGCCGGGCACAGGGTTCCACAGAACTTTCCACAGCTTTATGAGCACTGCAAATGCACAATATCTATAGGTATATTGACGTGAATTCAGACAGTGAGTAGAAATATGGAATTGAATAGTAGATCTGTTACAAGATGATAAACGGGGCCCTTACATCAGTGCATTTGGAAAATTAGTGATTGACTCAAATTCTAAAAAAGGCATTTTGTTTAACTAATGTATTTATTTTTGTTTAGTTTGTATTTATGACATGCTATTTCCAAACCCTGTCGGCAGATATTTTGAATTAGAACATGAGAAATTGCCTAAAAGTCTAAACTGTTCAGAATAAACAAACTAAATCACAATGAATAATCTCTTACATTACAGAAATGAACTTTGTGGACTTTAAATGCTGCTGTGACCTGCAGGGGTGCTTGACACACTCAGAACAAATAAGATATTGTTAAAGAAACAATATTAACAGAAACAATAATACACTTCAATGCGCTGTACTGTTGTGATTATTCTTTCATGCCGCACTCAGAGGAGGTAAACTACTATTGCAACAGCAGGACTGGAGCAGATGACGGTAACAAGGCTGCAAATCTGCACCCTCGGCCGCTCTGACCTCCACCAACCACTCACACTCACACCAATAGTCATACTAGGCAATGTGTTTGAAGTATCTTGCCTAAGGACACAACAACATTTCTTCTAGCGCCCCACTGTGGCACCTGGTGTCAGTCGTCTCACATCCAAGTACTGACCAGGCCCTGTTCTGCTTAGCTTCTCAGAGCTGACGGGATTGGTCAGTGGTAAGCTGATATGGTCACATTCTGGAGGAGGGTTGGCCACCTGCTTGTCTCCATGGAGACTAGGGATGTAATAATAAGGGAGATATTATGATATCGTTTCACAATAATATTGTGGCTGTCACAATATATTGAATAAGCTTCTTTGTTTAAGGGCATTCTTTAGTTGCAGCAGCTAAAAACAGAGGAAAAAACAGTCTGCTCCATTTCACTGCAGACAAAGTGAAGACATAACGCTTATATTATAAGTCTTTGGAATATGACGATAATGATTTGCACCAATGGCTTGTCAAGACATAAAAAACAACATATAGTATATACAATTCTGTTATCCTACCCACTATACGGCTGCAGGATTATAATCACAATCAAAATGAAATCACAATATGAATGGACACAATTAGCAAATCAATAAAGACTGCAATTTTTGAAGTACCATAAATTCCTCCACAAACAGCAACATATCTGGTCTTATTCTGCATAAAAATAGCTAATGCTGTCATTTTGATCTGTACAAAACACGATTCTATAATTAGTTTGTCAGTTCAAAAGCCAATTTCAATCTTTTAGGCAATTCTCCTGGACACGTGTAGAATATGATCCTGTTATCAAGACTAATCTAATTGTTATCGTAATACTTTGCAAATTAGATATTTTTCCCTAACTATTTAACTTTATCCAATATCACAAGAAATATTGTAGCGTGAGATGCATATCATGCTGTTATTGCACCGAGAAATTTGAACATTGTTACATCCCTAATGGACATTTTAAAAAGGGCAGCAAGATATGTCACAATCTAATCAAGAAGTATTAAGTAAGTCCTTTGCAAACAACAGCATAGATTTCAGTCTTCTCTCAAATGTTAGTGCACTTGGATGAGTTCAAGATATGCACTTTGAACACAATCATTCAAACAGAATACAAATGTAACTGCAAAGCGAGTCAAACCTTTTTTAATTACATGTTTTGCCCAAATAGCATAGTTTTGTGCAAAGGAATTTCAAAACGTAAATCCTTTATGATAGGTATGATATTCTTTTGAATATTTCTCATACCGTAATTTCCGCACTATAAGGCGCACTTAAAAGCCTTCAATTTTCTCCAAAAACTACGGTGCTCCTTATATTCATGTGCAATTATTGTCGTACTCACATGCAATAATGTCACATTCAAGTGCATATAACTGATGAAAATAGAGTGTTTATTTTACCATTATTATTAGTATTATTTTGTCTTACGCTAGCTGTTTTTATTTTTATTTTATTTATCTTTATTTTTCCCCTCCATTCCTTATTAAGAAATGAGAAGTTTTGTCCATAGGAGTTTTTGTTTATAAGAGTTTTGTTTATAGTTTATTATTATTATTATTATTATATATATTATAGTTTTTCTATTAAGAGTGTTTTTTAAACTTCCTATAAGTTATCTGTCCTTTTCCTCTGTATCTACCTGCGTTGCAACAATCAAATTTCCCCATGTGTGGACAATAAAGGAATGTCTTATCTTATCTTATTTTATAATCCAGTGAGCCTTATATATGGATTAATTCTGCTTGTGCTTACTGACCTCGAAGCGATTCTGTTTTGTTTCGCTTATAGTCCGGTACACCTTATATATGAAAAATGATCGTAAATAGACCATTCATTGACAGTGCGCCTTATAATCCAGTGTGGCCTATAGTGCGGAGAGTACGGTAAAGAACATAACATTTTAACACATCTTCTCCCTGAGTCCTTCACACACAAACACTGGTGTGCCATTGGCTATATCCGTGATGAGATGTTTTAGGAAAAAGGGCATCATCACGTGACTTGGCCGGCCCCCAACACCCTCTAACACGCCCTAACACCCCCTAACACCTCCTAACACCTCCTAACACCCCTCCCCCCGTGCCCAAGGGTGAGGAAGCCTTGTCACTTATTACGGAGCGGTGCAGAGAAGTGACAGTAGTTCTGATGCGGCGTGTCAGCAGCTTTGGCCTCCGTCTGTCTTGTTAGTACACATAGTTTGGAATGGTGTGAGGACAGGACTCTGATGCTTTCATATAATATATGAATGTATGTTAAATGTATCGGAGGCTGAGACGAGCTCCCGCGGCAATGTCAACACAACTGGCTTTTTTTTTAGTTTTGCAGCAATACTGGATAAACACGGGACGTTTACGGTCAATAAAAGATGGAAACAGCAAGTTGAATATGTAGAAACGTACGATGAATGGTACTACCGTCTGAAATGATCTGTTTAGTACTTGTTTTATTGCATGTGCGTCTAAAAAGTCAAATTATGCAACTTTTCTTTAAGAACAATAAAAAATCATCAGCATGAATCTGAACTAGCAATAAAAATCAAAAGCTGCTGCTGAGTAAAAAGAATTAAGCACTGCAAATATAAGAGTTTGGTTTGGTGATATGGCGAATCGACTTTAAAAACAGTGAGGAGCTTCCCGGAAAACCACAAAATGACAAAAAGCAGTGGGAGTGATTTTTGTTTCAATCAGATACCGATTAATACGAGGGCAAGTATTTCAATATCGATCCAATTCCGATGAGTTTTGTGCAATGAAACTTACCGTATTTTCCGGACTATAAGTTGCACCAGCCAAAAAATGCTAGACATAGTTTACCTAAGTAAATATTATATATATTTATTTTTAACTGATTTACATATAATACATGCGCAGATAAATTAAAATACAGTATAAACAATGTATTTTAAAAAATTATCAAATAGATTTAAAGTGGACATATTATTCAAAGGCAGTTTTAAAGGTGTTGTGCATCTGGTTTGTCTTAACACCTAAAAACAGTTTTAAAACAATTTTAGTGTTGGAAAACAGTAGTGTTAGAAAAACCAGGGGTGGGCAATTATTTTCCTCCGAGAGCCATATTCGAATCCAGGCAAGTAGCGGAGGGCCGGCCTGCTATCATTGGTGTGAAAAAAAAAAAAATCCCAAAAAAATATCACTTTTCTGTCAAATATAGGCTATTGAATCTATTATTCAATTCATTTCACGTCATATTTATTAAGGATACAAGTGCAGACAGATGCCTGAGGGCAAAAAAGAAAGAAAAAAAAAGTGTTTTATTCTTTTTATTTTTTTAATATTACTTGGAAAAGCTTGGCGGGACGGATTGAAAGGCCCGGCGGGCCGGATGTGGCCCGCGGGCCGTAGTTTGCCCACCCCTGCTCTAAACTCATCCTAAATATTTACCGCAATGAGTTTATAAGCGCTTTTCACAATTCTCTGAGGCCAAAGTGAGTTTTGCCGTTGCGGTAAAGCTAACAAACATTAGCATGCTAACGTTGCACTTCCTGCTTCTCAGAGAATAAAACAGTCTAATAATTAGATGCAGAGAAAACGCTGTGGTCACATTTTTACACTAAAATATGCTTTTACAATATATCTGTGCTGGAGCAAAACAGATTTTACTTTATAACATTCAAACAAATCGGGTACAGGCTATTTAGTTAGCATTTAACCATGATGTTACAACCCTGATTCCTCTTTATAAGCTTACTTAAAGTTGTATTTTGATTGATTTATGCACGTTTGAGTAATCCTGTGTTGCTCAAGTGCTCAGAAAATCACACTAAGGGTTCTAAAATGTCTCATAGCCACTTTTCAAAGATAAAAAAAGTAAATGACAATCACTGCTTGAAATGTCACTGAACATTTCTGCAGTTTTGAACAGGAAGTCAATGAAACCGTTTCTATTATTAAGCTGATTTAGCTCAATAGTGCAGTTTACAAAGACCAAAATAGATATCGGTGATCGGTACTAAATACATCCAAAATCACACAATTATAACACGACCTAACGTCTTTATCTTTGCAGAACACAGGATTTCTAAGCAGAATTGTGAGATTTTGTGAACGTTGGAAGCTGCAGATCTGGTTTTGTGTTTGCACTGAGACAGAATATCTCCCCTGACTCTTTCTCGCTTCGTTTCTGCTTTGGTTTTGCAGCAGGCCCCAGTGCTCCGGGTTCACCGCCACTGAACCGGCTCCAAATCTCCATCGCTCCCCCTCTGCCTCGCTCCCGTGTTTGGCTCCGAAACATTAGGGCCCGGTGTCTGCCTCTCACACTGCAGCCGTCCTCCCGAGATTCAAATCCTTTTAGCTTCTTCCTCAGGTAAAATTGCCAAGGACCTTGTGAGCCCTGGGTTCCCCTGGAGGTAAAATCTATAATGGAGTTTTGATTTGAGCCAGAACAGCCTTGAAAATGGACTTGTTTAAGCAGGGAGCCCGGCTGGCAGAAGGTCAGCGGTGGTCCGGGTGGAGACAACATGCCACAGTAGTGTTAGAAAAAGGCAGAACAAAGGAACAGTTTTACTCCAAAGACTGCGACCTGCACGGAGACGGGCTGTAAATAAAAAATCAAAGTGACGCACAAGAGCTGCGACTGAGAGGAACGAGAGGCAAGAACTTTATTAGATTGGAGTTATTAGAGTTATTCATAAGGACACCTGAACATGACCGATGTTGCATTATGAAACACATTTATGAACTGGCAATGTGAGCTGTATGGAATTTCAGAAAGATTTGAAAAAGGAAAAAAAAGGTAAAATAATGACTAGATGCAGTGTACAGCATGTTTACTCAAATACATAAGATATCCACAATCCACTGTTTGTTTTTTATTTCAATAAACTTTTTGTTGTTGTCATTTTGCTCTCTTAACATATAAACATTGTCCAGTCTGCTCCTAAAGATGTCCAGCCATAGATTGATATTGTAATTTCCAAAGGTTGTTTTCTGAAAATGCATTTTTCTCCCATAAAGACAAAGGGATCAAGTCACACTTACACACACCAAACTTTACAATCTTTTATTTAAAGAGATGTTGATGAATTAAACTGAAGAATTTGAAGATGTAGTTCTATTCTTTTTGTATCTAGAATGTAAATGAAATGAAGCAATACATTTAAATTTGGCTTTATACATTTTTTTCAGATTTATAAGTTCCAAAAGGGGGCAGTTTTGGATTTTTTCGTTTTTTTAAACACATAAAATGCATTACTTATGAAGAGAAGTTTGTATATCTCTAATTTAATCCTTTTCACCTGCAGTCTGTTAAAAAAAAAAAAAAAGAGAATTCTTTTTTTCTATTACATTAATTATAGCTTATTTTATGTCAAAGAAACACATGATTCATTTTATTTGACAGGCGTCTTTACTGATTTAATTAAATTCTGAAACAAGTAATTTTGTTCACCCAGTAGAGGGCGACAGATCCTTAGTTTTGAAACGTTGCCTTATAAAATCTGAGAGATTCTCTGATGCTGCAGTGTTTGCTTGTTTTTTGTGTCTGTGTATAATTTTAAATCCAAAATGCAAAATTAAATCCATAATGATCAAGACATATTTTATTATCACATTTTTAAGATCACATTTCAGAAGTCTGTTTGCAACGCTGCTGTTTAGTTTTCAATGATTTACCGCTGCAAACGCAATAAAATGTCAGATTTTGTTAAATTATCAGATTATAGTGGATTAAGAGGAATAATTTACACTTTCCGCATTCATATTTCACTGCAGCAGAGCCGAGTTTGCAGAGCGACATTCTCAGATATGCTTCATTACCACTTTATTGATGTAGCCTCTGCTGACGTTCAATAATTCATGAACCGCTCCAAAAGTTTGTCAATTTATACTCCAAACAGAAATCTGCTGCATCCTTAATCATAGCTAATAACCCTTTTACTGCACTTAGCAACACAATTTCCAAATCTAAATAGAGAAAAAAGAGACAGCCGCCCCCATTTCTCATCGACTCTGGTGGGTTTTGGTTGAGGAGTGACGCAATTGGTCATTACCTCGCCCCACATGTAATTGGGGCTGACAGTTTGGATTCCAGCTCTGACAGCCTCAAACTTGTTGAGTTTTCTCTAAATACTTGCCATTGCAATGAGTTAAACATCCCCCGGAGGAAGCGATGAGCTCTCCTTTTGAACAGGCCCCAGGGACGGCGGGCTGGGACTGCAGAAGAAAGCCGAGGTCTTAACAGAGCGCGCTGTTTGGGTTTATCTAATGCTGCACTGGGTAATTTCTCCCACCAGTGAAGAGGGGGAACAAGCAAATGCCGTTTCAAAAAGCAACACATTTACCGGTAACACATTTTGAAGTATTTTCAATAGATGCAGAGATTGTATCATGATAAATGATAATAGAGGTTAAACAGATCACATCACAATATTCAGAATCTTAGCAGTGAGTGGAAATCTACTCAAAGCCATTTTTTTAATGTATTTAATGAGAGAGGGACAACGTACAATATACATTAAAGGCGCAATGGACGATTTTTTGGCAATTTGAGAACGCAGGCGGAAGTGCTCATGCCACTCCCCCGTGCTCATGCCACTCCCCCATGCTCATGCCACTCCCCCGTGCTCATGCCACTCCCCCGTGTGGACTGATACAACACACACATGCGTTTGTTTATTAGCGCGACGGATCGCATCGCATCTCTCGTCTCCCTTAGATGTCCACTTCTGCGTCAGCTCGAACTGTCTTTCTCCGTCTTCATTTTGCCCCGTACACTGAGGGAACTATATTATGATAGATCAATGCGCTTAGACACGCGGAAACGTGGGACGAGCCGCTTGCGGCTGCACGTGAGTGATAGGTGCGTTTTATGATTGATACGTGGCAGGACTAATCGACAGTCCACGCCACGAGGAAATAAGACTCAGATTTGGGCCAAAAACATCGTCCATTCAACCTTTAACCTACATTAAGAGAAATGCATTGTAAACGGTTGCAGCTCAATTGCTCATTTCCACCTGTCGTCCCAGGGCAGGCTGGTGTTATGTTCATACAAATGTACAAGGAAAATTGTACTATAATTAGTTTAGTTTAGTTTATTAAGATCCCCATTAGCTCCTGATATACCAGTTGCTAACCTTCCTGGGGTCTGTAATAAACCAGTCCATCCTAAAAAGTATTCACAACCAACCCTCCCAACAGCAAAAAATCCTAAAATAAGGTATGTAAAATAAGTAAAGTAGTAAAAGTGGTAATAGTGTTATAAGCAAAACAGTTGTAGAAAACCAGATAAACAGGAACACTGCAGCTACGCTGACATTTACTCTGACTTTGGATTGTACATTTCTGTCCTTTAATAAGATGTTTCTGAGTCTGTGTGTCAAGAAAATGAACTGTTGTGAAGTGAGTTAAAGTGTCCTTTATCTCCCCCTGCCTTTAGTTAATGAAACTATTCAACAGATGGACAATCTCATTGAAGACTTTTCTCATTTTTAATCTAAGAGTTGATTTTGCAATATTTTAGTGCATCTCTTCCTGAGCAAATCCCAATAACTATATTGTTATTAATTTGTGTAGAAGATGGTATGTACCGGTATATATATTTAAAAAAAACACACAATAATAGAATATACAATATAACTTACTTACTTAGATTTGCTGGATTGAGTGTTTTCGTGTCATCGCGATGTGCCCTGGCTCCGAGCCCCCCCGGCCGGCGCCGTACCGCGTTTACACAAAGGAGGAACTCATGAAACTGCGGAGAACAGTCGTCTTACCCGGAGATCGTCACGTTATCCCGGCGGACATCCTAAGATTTTTCTAAGAGATTTTTCTAAGAGAGTTATTTGTTCTTTTCTTCTGTATCTACCTCTGTATCTACCTGCGTTGCATCAATGAAATTTCCCCATGTGGGACAATAAAGGATTATCTTATCTTATCTTATCTTAGATAATAAATATTGACATCCCAAAATACATTTATGGCCAAACTGAAATTAATACTTTATCAAGTAACAGTCAACAGACCATTCCAGAAGTGTATATTATGTAGTATTTAGTATTATGCTGTATAAACATGTGTCTCATGTTAGAGAGTCCAGTGGAAACCAGAGGTTAAAATGAATGACCCTTTATGTAAAAAATGTTGGTCTGAGCAAAGATATTGGACTAAGCTCAATAAAGCATAAAACTCCTTTGATTGAAACAATAGATGGATACGGCAGGGAAATGCCATTACAGAACTACATTAGACAGAAAAAAAAGGATGACATAGAAGGAACCGGAATAAAGTACAAATAACAAAAATGGACATATATGTATATATATATATATATATATATATATATATATATATATATATGTATATATATATATATATATATATATATATATATATATATATATATACACATATATAACATTTGGAAACAAAATAAACTTGGACTTATTTACCAGACATTTGGATGAATATGCACGACAACAATGACGGACTAAATTCAAATGTGTTGTGTCGCTCTGTTTTTTGTCTACATGTCTTGTTTTATAAAAATAATGATAAATATAGCCGCAAGCGGCAATGATCGGCCCTCGCCACGCCGCTGCCACACCGCCGCCACGCCACAAGAGGAGGGGGCGCTAACGCGCCCCAATTGTCCTTTTATTACATCTACTGCTGAATCTGTGACGCTGTCACATCTTCTCCCCTTTGTTTTACCATCAAAAAGCTATTTTATTTTGAATTCTTGGCAAAATGTGCGGCTTTGCCGCACAGACACCGTGACTCTTTGAATAAAAATGTGGATAACTTTTACCCCTGAAGATGAGTCCCACCAAATTTCAGGTTAATAGGGCTATCGCCCTGGGAGGAGTTCGTGAAAGTATAAAGTGTAAACATGTTCTGGCAATTTCCCCATTGGAATAACATGGGAGGTTTTGGTCATCGCTACGGCATAGCCATAACAATTATGACATGGGTCTCATTGACTTTTTTGATGGGGATGCCAAAATTGAGTTGTGTGTCAAATTTCATAAAATTTCGCAAAACTAAACATTTAACCTCCATATAAAATCTGTAGGGGGCGCTGTGGTGCCAAATTAATTTATTTCACTTCAAGTAGGTTTAGGGCAAAGAGTTTAACAACTGATTCTAATTTGACGCAATTCAGACTTTATCTGCGCAAACGGCAGAAATGTTAAATTTGGGAGACCGTGAGAGGTATCAATGTAATTTGAATAACTTTTGATGTCCCACTCCTCAGTACCATTTTCACCAAATTTCAGCTTTTTAGAGCCAACGCCCTGGGAGGAGTTCGTAAAAGTACGACGTTTGGAAAAACTCCCGAGTCATGCTTAGCCATTTTTGAACCAATATGGCCAACATTTGGTTGGGTGGACGGCGTTGCCGTAATAATATTTTTTACTTCTCTTGTCACCATCTACCTCTGCGCCAAATTTCATGATTCTACGATCAGATTTTTTTGGGGTCATTTCCTATCTCTCAATGCATTTTTGGTACATTTGGGGGTGCTGACGCGCCAATTTTTTTATTTTAGAAAAGGGAAATAGCCAGAATGTAGAGAGGCACGATTTTTAGAGGTGTGCAAATTTTTGTGACTTTTCGTCAATGTTCACTGGGTGAAAAATAGGGGGGTTGGTCCCAAAAAGAAAGAAAGAAGAAAGAAAGAATAATATTCCGATGCGAAAACAATGTTTCCCATTTTTCAAATATCATAAACTATACGCGAGCGCTTTCCTACCTCATGGTGTGGGTCCCTGGTCACTGACGGGTACTTTCGTTAATTTTGAGTGCCAACCGCCCACTTTGTGTTTTTGGCCCTCTATACAGTAATAATGTTACATTTTTGCATTACATGCTTATATGCACGGAACATGCAAGAGATGGGGAACGTATTCGTGAGCTACTTAGCGCAAATGAGTGCTTTATATGGGGATGACGACCGCTTCGCCCGTTTACAACGGTAATGTTCCATTTTCCTACTACTAATTAGTATGCACGGGGCGTGCGTGAGTGAAGGAGTGCGTTAGTGAGTGTTTGGAAGTGAGCGAGCATTTCGCGCTCGATTTCGTGCGCACTACGTGCGCACTTTCGCAGCCGTGCTTTGCACGGCCTTACGGGATTAATAGGCCTCTCGCCAGCTTGTGGCACTCGGGCCTAATAATAATCCTTATTGGTAACGCTTTTAAAAAAGGGTTCACAGTAATCCATTTAAAATGCATTAATAAGCACTAGTTATTTGTTTAAAATCACTTATAAGAAATTTACTAGCATTTATCACTTTGTCATTGAAAATAGTTTAATAAGCAAATCATTCATACTTTTATAAACATTTTGTACATGGTTTATTAACATACACTCTTTGCTTGTTAATGGCGTGATAACAATTAAGATAATTAATCATTATATCTGCAAATGCATTAGAAAATAACTATAGTGCTTATTAGCGCCTTATACATAGTTTTCAAAGGAACCTTATTTTTTTGTTTTTTTGTTCCAATGAATACTTACTGTCAACTTATTGCAATAATAAATCATTCATTCAGTTGTGAGAAAAATGTGCTGCATCCAATAAGATAGAAACAGATAACGAGCCATCATAAATAAATAGGTGATATGTTTGATTGGCATGTATTTGAATCCTGTTTGTAGCTGTAAACTTCAATGTAAAATGCGCGTTGTTGTGTTGAAAGAAGAGAAAGAGGTGTGAGTGTGTGTCTGAGGACTCTTTATGTGGACTTGAGTAGAGGGTTTTAGCTGTGTGCTGATCTGTGTTGTCAGACCCCTGGAAGACCCAAGGGCGCTCACAGAACACATCACTTTAGCATCGCACCTTCTCCTGCTCCCGGCGTCTTTGTCTGGGAAGAGAGCAGTGAGCCTTTTGGAAAGGTCATCTCCACTTCTGTCTGTGGAAGAAGGCAGCAGACGTGATTTTTTTAAAGGATTCGCGACGACATAATTGTTGTGAATATGTTGTCTTTTCCACTATGTGGTGAATACTTGTGATCTATATGGATATGATGACAAGTGCATGGGGCTGAAGGGGTTTTAACTGAACTGTCTCCCTGATTCTAATATCTACGATGTGCGTTTAATTTCATATTTTTCATCCACAGATTCTAAAAATGTGCTTGTCAATGTACAATGTAGTAAGTTTTCATTGCAGAAAAGCATTCACTTTGGGAGTAATGTATCCAAAGTTGTTCATTTTGAGTAAGTGCAAGACAAAAGATGAATTAAAGATGTTTTGCTGCTTTATTCTTGTAAATAATCGCTTAGCTGCTCCGCTTCTTCATCAGAAAAAGCTGTTCTAAAGCCGTGGATACGCCAAGCAATTCATCGATGTGACGACAAGCAATGTACCACAGGGTTTGTGGTTTGCTAACCCTTTCACATTATTTTGGATATGAAAAGACCTTCTTCCTCCTTTCATGGATTGACATAGATTTCAAGTTAAGTTAAATTGGTTTAACTAATATATTATTGGCGTTACTCTGGGCAGGATGTGCTATCAAGGCTCAACAAAAAGAGTAACTTTTTGGGTGGAAGGTACACAACTTGCAGATCTCCATGGAGACCAGCAGGGGGTCAGATCTGCGGAAAGGCAAGCCCACACAGTTAGAAAGAATGTATGAAGATGCCTGTATGAAATAAATACAAGATACCAAACATATGCTTTTACTGGGGAACATTTCAAAATGGTTGCACCCTCAGCAGGTTAAATAATGACACTTAATGAAAGTATAAATCCTATTTGCACCCTTTTTAAAACTCTGAACTCTCCCCTGAGCTAACTCGTCACTAGAAAGATTACACAGTGCTCCTTTAAATGGTCCAATTCAATATAAGTACCGGTATCCAGCTAACTATTGTGCGCTCTCCCCTTGATCCTAAAGCACTTCCGATCTCCAAAGACCTCTGCACTTTGCGACAAATAAGCCGGGCACGTGCTGCAGTTATCTTTGTACAAAAAAAAAAGAAAAGGTGAAAGAAAGAAAAGCTAGTACATGAGACGCCTGGGACCGTGGAGAAGTGGTGGTGGTGAAAACAAGAGGTGAGCGGAACAAGCCGAGGAGAGGAGAGTCCCGGGGCGCCCTGCCAGTGATGACCACAATGTCCATCAGCCTGGCTCCCTCGGGTGCTCCGCGAAACAGCCACGCCGGCAGAACACGGAGCCCAAGCACCCGGGGAAAGAGCTTTTTCTCCCGCCAGACGCCCGTGATGGATTGGGCTGGCCGCTGAGCACAATGCATTTGCAGCAAACAGAGCAGGAGAGACGGGGGGGAGCGGAGGAGAGAAAAGAAGAGAAAAAACACAGGTCTGTCAGAAAAACACTTCCACTTTACTCCTCGAACGCGCTGAAATATTTAGGAGTTTGATATTTATTTCATTATTGCACACGTCCGATGTGAGGATGGGTGGAAGCACACAACAAAGCTACACTTAAAGCTACACTTCCCCAATATCATCCTCGGTCAGAAGGACCGGCCTGAAGAACAGCAGCTCTTTTTGGCAGTGTTTTATTAACAATCTGTGCTAAAAAAAGGGTACGATTCGCCGCCACAAAATACAAACACATGTGAAGTGTGTTATACCTTTGTCAATATTTATCTGCTTGACTTGCACAGTACAATACAAACAATATGAAAACAATACTTAACAGATCTCTCAGGTTATAACATGAGATTAACATTAACCGACTCGTGACTCCTCTCCGCAGTTTGACAACACACTGTTTTACATCAAAGAATTCATCGAATACAGTGGCATAATTTCAAAATGAGATCTTGAAAACATCTTGTGACCCTCATCTTAGTGTCCCGCGACCCCCCTGAGAGTCCCAACCCCTACTTTGGGTATCACTGGCTTACATGACTGGAACAGGCAGGGAATCCGGCAAAAAAAAACTAAATCTATGTGCACCTGATCAGCCAATACATGAGAAAAGGTTAATTGTACTATTATTTTACCCATAGCTCAAAACATCAAGATTAGCGCTCACCGACGAAGATGACAGTTCTATTCCCGCTCCAACCAGTGCATACTATTATGTCATTGGGCAAAATCTATGTTGTAATGTAATTTAACTTTTGCTTGGTTATTCTTCAAATTCTTTGTCACGAATGTATCATGTTTTAGAAGCTCATTCAAACAATATAACAAATCCCTTCCGTCAACATGCTAAACGCTAACTGAACGGGCCTAAAACGCTGGAAACAATTGGTGCACTTCCCCTTTAAGACAGCAGCCCCTTGGTGGATGTAGTGCAACAGCAGTGACATTTTTAAAGGGGAAAAAAGTGAGGATTAGCTCTGATTAAACACTTGCGATGAGGGTCTTGGGAAGCTCGTATCCGCCGCGGCTATCCTAGATTTTTCCCCCTGAACCGCCGCACCTGCCGACCTCTGCAGCTAACAATATCGATCCCGGCTCCACATCCTCAAATCCTCCCCCATTTCCTTTGAAGGCCGAAGCCATGCCTGATGTGCGCCAACCGCTATAGCTTACTTAGGGATTTCTCCATCTAGGTTGTATTAATTAACGCAAGCTTTTCTTAAATTAGCCCTCTGAGGAGCCTTAACTCAAATTCCTGTATTTATGGAAGTAATAGGTTGAAAATAAATGCTTAACTTGAAATAATTATGCAGTCCAACACCGAGCTTGGAGAATAAACTGCAAAAAAGCTGATGAAATATAGATGTGCGTTGGGTGCAAAGATGGTTAAATATTTACAATCGAGTGTTAGCCCACAGCCGCAGTAAAGATGCTCTTCAACTGCAATAATTGCTCTGTAGCTAAACTTCTGGGGTTCATTTATGGATTTGCTGTTATACAAGTTAACCAAGCTTTTTCTTTGGTCACAGTAGAGCCTTATAATAAATATTTCAGTAATACTTTAGTAGACGTATACGATAGTAGACAGTAAGTGTTTATGCAGTACTGATTAGCTGATTGATTAATGATTTAGCAATTGTTTTAATTTACTTAACACAACTGACTGTACAGTAAAGAATTGTTTAAGCTTATGTTAAACTTATTTTATAGCTATTTAGCCTTTATTAGCTAAATGTGTTGTGTATTCTGAAGTGACGTGACACTCGTTGCTACTGCCAGGACAAAAGCTGAATGCTGCGCTGTGGGCTGCCTACAGAAAGTCTTAAAACAACTTTCTATTGAATATGAAGAAAAACATGACTTTTATACATTATCTGAAAATAAAGATTGAAATATGGGGACTTAGATAGAGATTTTTACAAATAAACTTAAAGCAGAAATGGTCTGTTCTTCTGTGACATTTTGATTTAATTAAGCCGCTGTCTTTGGCATAAAACGGTCTTTTCATACAGTATGTGTTTTAGAGTCTGTACAGTTGAAAATACCACTACAATTATTCTTTACAGTCGATTAGTCACATTTGGTCAATACATGGCTGCAGCTCTATTCCAGAACCAAGCAAAAAATAAACAGATAAGAAACTAATAGTTAAACAAATGATGTTGAAAATTGATTGTTCTGTGAGATAAAAATTAAAGATGCACGATGTAACTTATCTAGTGGGGGGTCTGAAATGTTCCAGAGAATGGCATTACATTTTCCTATCAACTTTTTGAGCTTTGTTTAATAATTATTTTATGTGCAAGACTTTGGGAACTTGTTTATAAAATGTGCTATACAAATAAAGTTGGATTTGATCTTCAAGGAGACAAAAAGGCTACGACGCTCATGGTATTTTTTAACAATAAAAGGAAATGCAAGTTCAGCTCCATACTGTGGAACATTTCAGGCAAAACAATAAGTAACTAACCTTAACCCTTGCAGGCGGCTTATTCTCCAACAGAAAAGTTCTATAGTGCACCTTTAATTATCATGTGATGGTTCATAACCCATGCAGGTAGATGGTAGACTGCTTGTATGACTTATTTATGTATTTATTCATGTTTATTTATTTCCCTGGTCTGGGTAAGCCTACTTTCCCCTCGGTCTGTCCTCCTAATGTAATGTAATCAGACAGGTAGTGGCATATTAAGCAGTGGTCCGGCATTAGGGGCCG
Source organism: Eucyclogobius newberryi (assembly GCF_026437365.1). Taxonomy (NCBI): domain Eukaryota; kingdom Metazoa; phylum Chordata; class Actinopteri; order Gobiiformes; family Gobiidae; genus Eucyclogobius; species Eucyclogobius newberryi. Next base: position 8,760,758 of record NW_027316532.1, on the reverse strand, counting down.
TGGAGTGGGCCCCTAGAGGGAGCGATCTTATGTCCGCACTCTGTGTTTTTCAGTGCTAAAGAGGCTATTCGAACCCAGAGGCGCCTGAATTATTAACGCCACTGTATGTTTCCAAAAAGACTCGACTTAACCACTTCTTTCTAAGGGCGTGTTGGGGCCCGGTCGAGGAGGGGCCAGACGTCGCTCGTGCTAAAATGGCCTAAGCACGCTTTTACTGCCTTTGAAAGGTTATTTTGGTTGATGAAAAGGATACGCCACACAGCCTCGCTTAAAAGTGAACCTCAGCTATTCACAAGGTTGTTGAATACTTTCCGTCCAGTTTGCCTTATAAATTTATCATCAGTAAAGTACACCGCGAGTCTCATGCCCCTGCGCGGGAGCCCGGCTAAGTGGTGAAGAATGGAGATCAAAAATAGCTGGGAAAAAGACGCACAGGAAGAGAGCGTTTTAGCGCCGGTGGAGTGCGCCCTCATTTTAAGACATTAAAAGTCCTAAATTGGCCGTATCGATGGTTCTCTTGATTCGGAGATAATGTACAGAGGCCTGTCTTGTTAACAGCGTGTATGTTAATGACTTGTATTAGACCTGATCAATCTGCTCCGAGTGCCGACGTTTCCCATGGCTTTGAACTCACCGGCATTGATTGGTGAGAATAGAGAAGAATTAAACTATTGGTTGCCCTAAATGGAGCTCAGATGCTAGACACAGGCCTAATCTGCACATGGATATACTGTACATGGCAGCAGTATTCAAGGACGCAGTGCAATGAATTTTACATACTTTTATAATTAGGATTACGCGCAATATTGATCTCAAAGGAGTCTTAGGATAAAATCGGTGATGGCTGGAGCATTTCAGACAGCATTACGGAACAAATACAGTCCAAACATCTTTCACTCTCACACTCCAAATTTGTAAAAATGTCAATTGAGAAACATAAAGCTCAACCCAATATGGCGCCCTGATTGACTTTGACAAAAACGATAGACGCACCATTCAATCAGACAAGGCACATTTCCAAACGGGACAAGACAAAAAAAAATAAGAGAGTCTCTGAGGTTGATGAATCGAATCTGTTTTATAAGATTATACTCAATTGACAAGATACATTTATTTAATGTTTTTAATGTATTTATTTGTTTTTACTGTTATCAGAATGCCAACTTAATTGTGAAATACAAAACAAGAAGCTTCTACAACAGTCCAATAAGGTTCAATTTTATCTAAAAAGTTGTTTTTTCAGACCAGAGTTTGTTTGTTTTTCATATCTGATATGTTTTCATATCACCGGTTCTGTTCATTGTTGTTATGGACAGAATTTCTAGGCGCAGTCAGGGGTCGGAGGGTATCCAGTTTGGGGACCACAGGATCTCATCTCTGCTGTTTGCAGACAATGTTGTCCTGATGACTCCACTGAACCTGGACCTGCAGCTGCACTGGGACGGTTTGCAGCCGAGAGTGAAGCAGCTGGGATGAGAATCATCACCTCCAAATCAGAGGCCAAGGTTCCCAACTGGAAAAAAGGTGGCTTGCCCTCTCCAGGTGGGTGGGGTGTCCTTGCCCCAAGTGGAGGAGTTCAAGTATCTCGGGGGCCTTGTTCACGAGTGAGGGAAGGATGGAACGTGAGATTGACAGCGTCTGCAGTGATCGCTGCAGCGGTTGCTCTATCAGACTGTTGTGGTGAAGAAGGAGCTGAGTCAAAAGACAAAGCTCTCGATTTACCGGTCGGTCTACGTTCCTACCCTCACCTATGGTCATGAGCTTAGGGTAATGATCTAAAGGACATGATCGCGGATACAAGCGGTCAAAATGAGTTTCCTCCCCCGTGTGGCTGGGCGCTCCCTTAGAGATGGGGTGAGGAGCTCAGTCACAAAGGGGGAGCTCGGAGTAGAGCCACTGCTCCTCCACATCGAGAGGAGCCAGCTGAGGTGGCTCGGGTATCTCTTCCGGATGCCTCCTGGGCGCCTCCCTGGGAATGTGTTTTGGGCATGTCCCACCGGGAAGAGGCCCCATGGAAGACCCAGGACACGCTGGAGGGACTATGTCTCTCGGCTGGCCTGGGAACACCTCAGGATCCCCCCGAAGGGGTCGGAAGAAGTGTCTGGGTGAGGAAGTCTGGGAGTCCCTGCTTGGACTGCTGCCCCTGCGACCCAGCACTGGATAAGCGGAAGAAGATGGATGGAATGTTTTTTTCATTTTTGTATATATCTTAGATTTTAAGCACATACATTTACTTTTTATTTGAGTTCAAGTTGGGATTCTTTATAATAATGGAGAACTCTAATATTGGATGGATCACAATATTTGCCATACTCTTACTTAGTTTTGGATCGAATAAAACAAAATCACTGATATTGCCCAACCTTTACTATTTTTTTAGGTTTTCACTGCAATGCCTTTTACACAGTTAATGTAATTCTATTCCTTGCAACTACATATTAGTGGGGGTAAAATGTACTACTGTAAACACTGTCACAATTACTAAACTTTGCACAACCTCCTCTTGCTCCCAACCAAATGTTCCACCATAGTATTCCAATACACCACAGCACACATGTGGATTCACCTGTTCTGTTCGAGAGCAGCTATAATTGGAGTTAAAAACATGAAATCCTGAACAAACATGGCCGCCCTCATCATTAGCCTCAACTCGCCCTGGTCTGCTGCTCGTTTCAGGGCTCGCTGCTTAGCCATGCACTCCCAGGTGGAATATTATCAGTGTATTACCCACCAAACAGATGTCTCTACTGAATTAGTTACCACCGCATCCCCCCTGAATACTGAATCACCCAAACAAATAACAGCGCACAATTTGGTATGGAGGTTTGGTGGGTCCATGGGTAAAGATAATGCCCATGGAAACAATGAAATCAGAGGAAAAAAGGCGTTTATGTCTTTGTTCGAGGCGTAAAACTGGGTAATGGACATAAAAGGTCAATGTTTTATTGATTGGGGGTCTCAAGGATATCACAGGTAAATAAATGATACAGCCTTGAATTAAAAGTTGTTTTGACACCAGTGCCGAGGTGAGGAGAGGATGCCTGCAAGGAATTGGCAATAAGATCATTCTGATAGTGTCAAGTTAATACTAGGTGTAAAACCTGTGTGCGTAAAGCAATCGAGCTTCAGGAATAGGATGTAAATTCTTTTGACAATGATTTGTTTATGTATTAGTCTGTTTTGCAAAAATAAAATGTTACTATTCTTTATATTTTAAGTTTGCAACTTGCAACTATGGGCATGAAAACAGTTCTACCATACATAATAGCACAGAAAACTAGTATATAGCTAATTGTTTGTTCAGTCTGTAATGCAGATAAATAAAATAGAAAGCAGTTAAATTATAGAAGCAAGGACAATAGCTCAAGCCTATTTAAACACACCAGTATTTACAGGATACACACTATTTTGTATCGTAATTGGCCTTTAAACATGCTCTTGAGAACCATAGCTTTGGCATCTGTTTTAGAACTATGTAAAATAATGTATGTATTGAAGAGCACGGGAAATGTGTAAGATCTCCTTCTACTGGCAGCAGAGGGAATTACCATGATCAAAAACAAAGGCTACATGCTAACGCTAATGCTAAACCTGAAAGCAAGCATCAAGCTTATCTGTCCTTGTGTAAAAAGTTAAATGTATTATTTGAAATGAGTAGCTGAGGCTTACATTTTAAACTGAGTGTTTTGCGAGGCCCAGAGAAGAGGCCCTTTAAACAGCATTAATGACATTAGGTATGTTTTTGATGAAGGAACATTATACGTGTGTCCTTCAAGTTGCAACCAACAGCAGGTCTTTACTAAAACATTTTTTGGACGGGTTATTTATTCAGTTCAGTTGTTTTCATGATTATGCAGAAGAGTGAGACTCCCGACTTCATTACATCACTTCCTGCCTTCCCAAACACCTCCAACTCCCGCTCCCCTGACCACATGCCAAGCCGCTCGTTATTGACAGAGCAATGGGTGACAAAGCAGGCTAATTAAAGCAATAGCACGCGGCGGTATCATTGATAAAGATTGGAGTGGATGGTCTCTTGTGCGGCGTGTCAGCCCGCTCACAGACCGCGTCCCCAGGATCCTCGCGCTCCTCCTTTCATCTCCCCCGCTCTCATATGAAAAATTCATCCAGGACCTCCAGTAATATTTATTGTAAAATCTTAGGCAGAAGTGGTAGCACTGAAAAATTCATGGCCGCATTCGCCTCCAACAGCTGTGGACCCCGTAATTAATTTGATAGCTCACATTACACAATAAATTCATTTATACAATATTTATCTGTCCTCCCTTTCAACCATATCTGTTCCTGTAGACTGCGTTGGTTTATGTTGTTTTATATTAATGAGGAAGCTGTTATGATAATGCCATTGTGTTATCGTATTAGCCTCAATATAACAGTCACAACTAGAATAGACTCCACATAACTCGCTGCTACAAGGCTGTTTGGAACAGGTTTGCACATAAAGATATAGAAGGGTGAGGTAAAAAGAGGTTTTAGTAGTAATAATAGAAATAATAATATTACCACTTTTGTAAATATTAGGAGACAGTATGTATTATGATTTTTCTCCTGGTAGTTAGTATTCAACAATAACATAAGTAGATCATTATTTTACAGTGAGCTCGTTGTAAACTGCAATATACATCCAAAACAGCTTAGAAACAGAAACAGGTTCAGTAACTCCTGATAAGCCCCGCCTTTTCATAGTGACATTTCAACGTAACAAACAGCAGATTGTCATTTACATGTTTTTATCTTTGAAAAAGTGTGATATAATCTTTTAATTTTCATTTTTTTTCAATTTTAAAACTTTAAACGTCAGACTTTGGACCAAATGGGACATACACTGGACAAATGTGCCTTAGTTTTGTTTTGTGGGATATTTTGTTAGAAGTTTTGTGTAGCTTTGTGAATTACTGGAGTCAGACATTGTTTTATTTTTTCAGGAATAATTTTTGACGTTCGGAAGGGGACAAGATTTTCTAACCAGGATTCATCAAACTAGGGTTAATAAAGCTGTATGTTACTCCAGGTATGTTTTTGATGCGGGAACATAGTTAGAACATGCTAAAAGCTCAAAAAGATCAATCTGGAATAATAAGTGCCCTTTAAAACCTGTTGGACTACACTCCTGCATGCGTCGGACACAGGTGATGGCCAAAGGCAAAATAATCACATCAGTTTGGCTGTTTGACCAAAATCCTCCTGCAGAATATTATCAAAATCATGCTAAAAACCAAACATGGACCAACTAATAACCTGCCCAGAAACACACATGTGCTGTCCAAACTTCATTAGAGGGAAAACTCAGGGATAGTTTAGGTTTGTCCAGCATTAAAAGTGTGAGACTACAGCATTTATTATTTTCAACTTCAGCGTAACATTTTGGCAAAAATAGAGGCAACAGCCGTTTGTTTGGTAGTAAAAAAAAATAGCTGTAGCATTATTTAATTGTTAAGAGTCTGCTGCGCGGTCAAATTGCCGCGCAGTTTCAGGGACCGCGGCATTTCCCTTATAGCCCGTTATAGCCTCATGGCTAACCCTAACCCTAACCCTAACCTTTAACCCTAACCCTAACCTTATAGCCCGTTATAGCCTCATGGCTAACCCTAACCTTAACCCTAACCCTAACCCTAACCCTAACCCTAACCTTAACCTTAACCTTAACCTTAACCCTAACCCTAACCCTAACCCTAACCCTAACCTTAACCCTAACCCTAACCCTAACCCTAACCCTAACCTTAACCCTAACCCTAACCTTAACCCTAACCTTAACCCGGCGCGGTCTAAAACGGCGCTGAAACGCGGTCAAATAGCGGCGCAGTTTCAGGAGCCGCGGCGCGCGGCCGGCACAAAAATTACATGGCTTTTTCGGTCGCGCGCCGCGGCTCTGCAGACACTCCCAATTTTAAAACTTCAAAAAAGTATGTACAGCTAAATAACAGAGAAAGTGCTAACGCTGTCACGACACAGATATATCGCAGTAACCAGGTAACCAACAACCACATATACAATTGAACTTTTGATAGAAACAGAGCTAAACTCAAATTTTTATCAGTTGTACCTATGCAAAATTTGAAATTATGCCCGGTTGGAAACCATATAGCTTGTGATTCATACCTTAATAAATAATCAGTCCGTTGTTAGACCTTGTTATGAATTGTTCTATCCTCAAGCTGTCCATATAAAAATAAGGCTCCATTTGACAGATGTTGATAATGACCATCATGTCTACATTCTTGTCCACTGGGATATCCGACTTGAACACACATTTCATATTCCAAACGTGGAGCTTGACACACATCTGTGAGGCGATTGCTTTAATGGCGACTGCTGACTATCAACTTGCCTCGCTTGTGTATAAATATGTCATTGCGAGTAATTTAACGCTTACATTCTGTGTATGAGAAAAAAATCACAACTGCTCAATTGTCCTCTGCAGTGACAACACACAACTTTGAATGCTGTGATTTGCAGTTGCCAGAATGATTCAAATCCTGCTTTCCCCCATCTGTAATTCACCATTTGTTTACGAAACGGGTATTTTTTTTCCCATAGACACAAAGACACAAGCAGTTTGTCATTTACTATAGGCGTTTGTATGAGAAGCAGCCAATCTGTAGGCAGCCCTGACAGCTCGTAACAGCGCCGTGTGACAGGTGTCTTCCTCCGCCGTGTAATCACTGCCAGAGGAACCATGCTGGGCCAAATACACAACAACACACTCTATAATGACGGAGAATCTGCAGCGTCGGAGCGCACTTAAAACAGGGGAAAGAGTTGGGGAGGCATCTGACGCACTTCTGAGGCGCATTTTTTATGTCAAAGGCAGTAAAACAATCCACACAACCTCCGACCAGCCTCACAGAACCCTCATTACTGATTCATGTCTCAAGGAGGAACATAACACACTGTTTAGGGTTTAGAATAAGAGGGAAATGTGTTCGTTTTGACAAAACAGAAGAAATCACACATTTCCAAGAAGTGTATTTGTGTAATGGATACGCAGAGATAAAGTGTTTTTGAGAAACAAAATAAAGCTTAAAAGGTGAAGACGACGCATTTGTTTACTCAATGAAATGTAAAAAGTGAATTTAAGTTTTGCATTGTGCATTGATATTTACTACATTGTATTAATTAATGCATTTCTAATTATTATTTTACAAGGACAATGTACATTCATACCAACTCTTTAACTGTACCAGAAGTATTTTCTAGCATCCATCAATGTTTTTGATGGAAATGAAGGAAGTTCAACCCATCCCCAGAGCGCCACTTGGTCAGGACTTCCTTTGCAGAAGAGGACCTATAGTACACAGAAAAGGACCTATAGTACACAGAAAAGGACCTATAGTACACAGAAGAGGACCTATAGAACACAGAAAAGGACCTATAGTACACAGAAGAGGACCTATAGTACACAGAAGAGGACCTATAGTACACAGAAGAGGACCTATAGTACACAGAAGAGGACCTATAGTACACAGAAGAGGACCTATAGTACACAGAAAAGGACCTATAGTACACAGAAGAGGACCTATAGTACACAGAAGAGGACCTATAGTACACAGAAAAGGACCTATAGTACACAGAAGAGGACCTATAGTACACAGAAGAGGACCTATAGTACACAGAAGAAGACCTATAGTACACAGAAAAGGACCTATAGTACACAGAAGAGGACCTATAGTACACAGAAAAGGACCTATAGTACACAGAAGAGGACCTATAGTACACAGAAGAGGACCTATAGTACACAGAAAATGACCTATAGTACACAGAAGAGGACCTATAGTACACAGAAGAGGACCTATAGTACACAGAAGAGGACCTATAGTACACAGAAGAAGACCTATAGTACACAGAAGAGGACCTATAGTACACAGAAGAGGACCTATAGTACACAGAAAAGGAAGAGGACCTATAGTACACAGAAAAGGACCTATAGTACACAGAAAAGGACCTATAGTACACAGAAGAGGACTATAGTACACAGAAGAGGACCTATAGTACATAGAAAAGGATCTATAGTACACAGAAGAGGACCTATAGTACACAGAAAAGGACCTATAGTACATAGAAGAGGACCTATAGTACACAGAAGAGGACCAATAGTACATAGAAAAGGACCTATAGTACACAGAAGAGGACCTATAGTACACAGAAGAGGACCTATAGTACACAGAAGAGGACCTATAGTACACAGAAGAGGACCTATAGTACACAGAAGAGGACCTATAGTACGTAGAAAAGGACCTATAGTACACAGAAAAGGACCTATAGTACACAGAAAAGGACCTATAGTACACAGAAGAGGACCAATAGTACATAGAAAAGGACCTATAGTACACAGAAGAGGACCTATAGTACACAGAAGAGGACCTATAGTACACAGAAGAGGACCTATAGTACGTAGAAAAGGACCTATAGTACACAGAAAAGGACCAATAGTACACAGAAAAGGACCTATAGTACACAGAAAAGCATCACAAGGCCCAGAAGTCAAACTCACGTCTTGCTGTGAGGAGAGACTTACTGCCACTGAGACACTGAGCATGTGTCAGCGAGAACCCAGAGGAACCAAGCTCAAGACCTGCAGAAGGATGCTGCTCTGCACAGCGCCGCTCCTGCAGGCGGCTTCAGGTCTAATACAGAAGACAAAGTAACTTAAACATGACATTTTACATTACATGACTCAATTCAGTAGAAACAAAAAACAAAAGATACTCTTTACTGTTAACCAGTTGTTTGTGTTAGTGTCTGTGTAGTTAGCTCCTCCCTTCAGACAGATATAAGGCCATGACTCTCCTAATCTCTGTCAGAGGAACTGAAGAAGAAGTGATAAAACGTATTTACTCTTAAAACTTTGTCCAGTTGATCAAATTTTTTTGTTTCTTTTGCTGTGGGCAGGACGACTGAGGGGTTACACAGACACAATTGGTGTACTACGGTACTATAAAGCTACAATAATGAGAGTATTTCAAATGAAGTTATACTCTAAGGTTGTAGGTACAGTGAGGGCAGGCAAAAGCATAATGTGCTTAATTACCCATGGACCCTGGTATTTAGTTTTGTAGCCCACTGAGACTTGGTGTGGGTCCAGTCCTGGAGCAGATGTGATCCTGGGGGGAGCGGGGCGGGGTTAATGGCTGTACTACAAAATCATGTTAGACACTGTTGAAGTCCAGCGTTGGCCCTGCCCAGAGGCCCAGAGGTCAGGCGGGACAGCGGGCCCGGCACCAGCCTTCATTAGCCTCACTAATCACAGGGTCGCTCTGCAGGGAGAGCCGAGTGGGACCGGCCTGCACTTAAACCTTCTGCCTGTAAGAGCTGCTGCTACCTCCAAAAAGGACCCAGGAAAAGTCTAATTAGAACCTGTGGATACATTAGAAATATTGTTTTTTATGTGAGGATAAAGGAAAAAAGAAAGGCACAATAATGTTTAGGTTAATCTACAGTCAACGTGCCTGTGCAACTTGAAACTTTTTCATTTGCATTCTCTTTGTGTGTTGTGTTTTTAGTTCTGTGTTATTTTTTTTATTATACAGTATGTCTGCTTTAAACAAAATGTGCAGCTTTATATAATTATTTTTTCTAGTATTGTACATTTCACACCATCACGGCTACAACGTGGCAGCTGTGGCTCCTGAGGTAAGTGAAAATAAACAAATCAAATCTATATTTACTCTATAGAATCATGCTGTGACTGAGTTTGCCTCACATTAGCGTAACGCGTCGCATTGAAGGTGTGAATGGTCCACAGCCCACGTTGCCAGTGCGGTTCACCCTGGTCTCCTACATCCCCGTCCTGTTTGGACACGTGTCAGCTCTCTGTCTGCACATCCCCTCAACATGCTGCATGTTTTGTGCCCTGAGAAAGCTCCGTTACTGCTGCTTTGCTCTGTTATCGATGGAGAGGTGGCCCGTGACATTGCCTTTGGCCTCTCTCGCCTGCCGATGTTATGTGTAAGACAGCTCTTGTGGCTGGCGGTGCTCGGAGCTCGCCGCTGCCTGCTGGGCGAGGTGTCAGGACGATGATTGCTTTGTGACCTTGGCCGTCTCTCCATTACATCCATAATGAAAGTGTGGCTTCCACCGCAGCTGCCTCTAAATGGTAAAAGGTGCGCGCCCGTATACGTCTTCCGCCTTTGATTTGCCGTACTTGTTGGCATTTGATCCTTAGCGTGTTTCCTGTTTCGGTGACCGGGAGCCCATGGGAGCGTGGCACGGCGGCTCTGTACTTGGGTGCACCAGTGGTTGTCTCATCTGGAGCTCTTTGATAGGGCTCAGTGACAGTGGAGGAGGGACCTATAAGAAAAGCACAGGTCTCGGAGAAAGCTTTCGACCCCGATGCCAAGAAGTAACCTCAGCGCGATTCAAAGGGAGTAAAAATGTTAGAAGGGTCCGTGCGGGTCAAAGATTTAAGGAGAGAAATATCACTGCAGTTATAGGCTGGATGTTGCAATTACCTTCGTCTATTGCTCACAAGCTTTGACAGGCTTCCGTAATATGCCAAATGTGCTTTTTGTTACTGTTAAATGATCCACAAAAGATCTATTTCTCAGTGTTATTTTGCTAATTATTTGCATGCTGCTATTTAGCCAATTCATGTTTCACTTCGTACTGTTGTCAGCAGAGGGCGACACCAAGGAGCGCGTTAGCAAGATTATTTTAAAGACCGTTATGTGAGCAGCTGACATTACCTAAATGTTTTCTTATCTTGTTTTTTCGAAGCTAAAATCAAACAAGAAATGACTTCTGGTTTATCCTCAGCTTATTCTGCATTTATTTCACTTCAAACGCCTCTTTATGTAATGCATTGGTTTTGGATCATGTTGGAAGCATTATGCACTGGAAATATAACCTTTTCAATCTGGACGCGAGTGTGGTGCGTCGATAAACAGGAAACAGCTGTTGTTTTGTCATAAAGTTACTATCAATTGAAATATACGGTCTAGTTTTCTCCAAAGTCTGCGCATTCACTCTTATCTTGCTCAAAAGCTTACTGGGAGCAAAGAGAGACAGACCCCTTTGGAAGTTATAACCAAGCAGGGTCCACTTTGGATCGCATAAACGGGCCGGTATGGTTCACTTAAGACAGTGGAGGCACTTTAGGACTGTCCCGATCCACTCCAAAGCGAACCAGTGAAAACATGCCTGAAACAGAAGGCCCCGAAAAACCAAAACACCCACTTTTAGGAGAGTGGCGAACACCTCCCAAAATGTAACTAAAATCATCCATAATAAGAAGCTAAAATATAACCTGTCAAAATTGTCAGTGTCACTATCCTATTACGGTATATTCATCCCCGCTGTTTTCCAACACACTTCAACTTGCCTGTCTATAGTCGAGCATTACAGTCATCAAACTACAGCACGTTATGGCTGTGACCTGATCATTCATATTTTAAAGCTTTTCAAATCCGACTAACGTTGGTGAAAGGTGAGCTGACAGTTCTGCTGCTTCAGCTTACTCAGAGAGTGACTTCAGTGATCCACGTCCTCAGGAACTTTTGCTCTGAAACGCCATTTTACTTTTTCACAGCTCGAGCTTAGTTTAGAGCAGAATTTTAATGTAAATTTTATAAGCACCTGGACAGCAAAATTATGTTACTTTTGTGCTAATATTACTGTATTCCATCAGTTCTTGTGTATATTGAGAAATACTAATTAGAAATGTACATTGTCTTGGTTAAGATGAACAGTGTAGTGTTGGCATATCATTTTCATATGAATTTCTCAATAGATTCATTATTACGGTTAAGACATTACAGCAGATTCTTATACATTTATTTAATGCAATTTGGAGTAACAATTTTGACTGTATGAAAGGGACACTGGAAATCCATTACATTGAAATTTGCTGGTAATTTGTTTGATATGCACCACATTTCTAAACTGTCCCTTCATCTACAGCCTGTTTATTTCCCTTACCTGCTCTTGTTAGGTTTTATGCTCCTTCCCCCTGAAGTCTTTGGGTTGGTCTGGCTGGAAGTGTTCTGCCCCGACATCTCTGATTAGGACCAAATACGTACTTGATTGGTCCGTATCTGGTTTGATAGCTCATTCACATCTCCACGAACAACGCATACTTACCCAAAACTGCTTATAACGAATGTGCCCTGTTCTGCGGAAACATCAGCAAGAGGTCTATATTTCCCGGACAGCGCAGTGGTGTTCTCACATGAATCTACACAGCGTTCATCAAATACAGACCACAGTGCACTGACAAATCTGCTTTAGTCTCTTACATAAAGACTTAAGAGATTGTGCTCGGACGGCGCTCAAACCAATGACTCTCCAGTTGTCGAGTGAACGCTACGGAATATTTTGAACACACTGTTTTGCCATTATAATTTCCTCAAAGCTGTACCTTTTTTCACCCCACAAAAACACCGGCAGGTTACAGTATGTAATTGGTCGGCGGGTCAGTGTAGTCAGCTGTCATCCTCGTCTCTCAGTGCGCCCTAAAAGTGAAGAGTGTCTTTTATTGCAAACCCAGACAGTGCTATGTGCCTCTCCCGGCTCCCATCCCATAACTCCACTCTCATATCGGGGCCCTGTCTGAACGCCCCATTGATCAGCCCCTTGTTCAGCACTAACCGCTATCCCTCATCCCAAAATGTCACCCAGGCATCAAGATCAAATCCCCTCCGCCTGCGCTAGCCTCCTCTGATACCCCCACCGGCAGACAGGGGAGCGATGCAAGGCGCCCAGTGGAAAAACTAAAACTGCTGCTGCGTCTTTGCCAACCATTACTGGCTTTTCTTTCTCCGTGACAGGCTATTTGATGTGTCACCTTCTGATCTCCGGGGGTCGGGAGGGGCGCGGGGCTTGGCTTGCAGAAAAGTCGCGGAGAAAACGAGCACTTTGCATTCAATGGTTCCCCGTTTGCTACTTCTTCTGAGGAGACAAACAGATATCCAGCGCGCCCTCGCCTCCTTTTTCATCGCCGTTGTCAAGTTAATTTACAGCATAGTCTGCCTGGATGCGGCCTGCCATGTGCGATATTGATTGTTTTCTCTCGCAGACGTCGTAGGGAGGCTTGATGGAACAATAAGGGGGGCGAGGAAGAGGAGGGGAGAGAGGGTTGGCTTTTGGAGAGACTATCCCAAAGGAGGCCCATGTACAACTCTGTACACGCCACTTTACACTTGTACTCGCTGTCGGGGACGTACAGGAGAATTCAATTTGCACTGCGTTTAGACAAATGTAAACACAGCCGCGGTGCAAATCTCAGAAGGACGAGGTCAGCCGACACGTGCCTCCCACTGAAGCGCGTGTCAATTAAGTATGCGTATGGAAAGTACATTTGGGTAAGAAGAGCTGTGAAAACACTTTGATACTGCATTGACAAAATACAGATGAGCAAAACCTAATTTGGCAAAACACAAATGGGAAATAGTAAAAGTAATGCTGATCCAGGAGTGTCTAGATGACTAGCTTTAAAATCATGTAATCATTTCACTAATGTAATATTAACCAACTATGTTAACTAAGCATTTAACAAACATCCCAAATACTGTAAATAAACAGCAAATGTGTTTGTTTTCTTAATCACAGTTTGGTCTACAATTCAATTTAATCTGCATTTCAAAGTAAAGCAAAAGAAAATGTTTTTGTCAACTGGACAAAAGTTTTATGAATAAATACATTTTAGCGAGTGCAGAGCAGTGTTTTTTGTCTTAATGTGTGTATCGTGTTGTACCTCACTTTTGTGCATGGTTTTGTTTTATTTCTGTTAAATAAAAACATATATTTTTAAATACTTTAAAATAAAATTAAGAGAATATATTTTTTCCACTCACCCAAGAAGCTTATTCAGCATTTCATCTGTCTGAAGGGAGAAGCTATCTGCAATTAAAATAACACAAGCAATTTCTTTTTTAACAGTAATGAGTATGTTTGCTGTTGTTGTAGTTGTTGTTATTGTTGTTGTGTCTATGCAAAAAAAAAAAATCAACTGGACATACATTTTATGAACGTTTTTCTACTCATTCAAGCTGCTTCTTCTTCGTCTAGAGTTGTTAATCGAGTTAATAAATCAAACTAAACTAACAACAAATACTCTTTACTGTAAACAGCTGTCGTGTGCAGTAGTTTCAGTGTATTTCGCTCCTTCTCAGACAGATACTAAAGGCAGTGACTTACCACAACCGTGCCAGAGGAACTGATGAAGCGACTTTTAAAACGTTCATGTCCGATTTACATAATACAGTTCTTCTTTTGCCGTGGAACCTACGACACAGACGTCTTTCTAAAGCACTTTAAATATCCCCACCACTCAGCTGGATCCAGTTCCTCCAGCCACAACACAATGTCACAATCTGTAGAGTTTTATAACGGCTATAATAACAGACTTGGATTCCTGATTTTTGAATACTTCCGCATCACACAGCTCCCAATTGTTCAGTTAATGCGTAAAGTTTCCTCGTTTCACCCCGTGACCTCCAGCATCATTTGCTTTGGTTCTGGCAACAATAAAAAGTTACATTTCACCATCAGACTTCTGCCCACACTCATCCATCTTTAATAACCGCTCTGACTGTTTACGCTCTCATTTCCATCCCTGATTAATTACGTTGCGTCGGTTTGATTGTGTCTGTAGGCTACGCTCGACGCTGTGTTTACAACAGTTGGCGGGATCCATTTTCTACCGTGTCATCAGAAGAAAATCAAACAGAGGGATTGTTGCTTTTGATGTGAACAGATTAAACCATCAAAGATTTTAATTGTTTCTAAAACGCTTTCAGATCTTTAGTATTCCCTTTGCAGAGTCTTCCATCTGCTCCCAGTCGCTGTAGCATGAAAGGCAGAGGAACGCACATCAACAAAACAATGAGCAATCAGCCTTTGGAGCGGCCAATCAAAGCCGCCCTCCAAGTTTGTATTCTCGGAGTCGCAGTTCAATGCATAACACATCAAAGATAAAACTTATCATGGTATGGGCTTCTGGAAAAGTCAATGTATAAACCTGCTGAACCTTGATCGATGTGTGTAAGCAGTGGTAGCTACGAGCCAAAAGACCAACACATTATAGAGAACAAAAACCCTTTCTGAGCACAATAACAGAGCTGCAGATACTGTTGACCTCGACTCCGGCTCAAGATTTAAAAAGACAACAGTCCTGAGAGCTAAACTTGAGCTAAACTCAGGACAGGTTTCCTAGATGAGTTAAAGGATGGGTCAAATGCACTGGACAAATGTCTCTTCGAGGGCACAAACATATCCCTGGACCTTAACGCTCCTTAGTTTTGTTACGGTTGAATCACTGAACTTGTTGCTTATGAACCTTGTATTCATGTGTCACGATAACACATTTGACTTCATCAAAATATCACTATGGCCTTTGGTATTGATACTACTTTATGCCACAGACACAATAACTCTAAAGCCAGAAAAATCCCAGTAAACCCTTTTCTAAATGTACAATAAATATACATATGAAACAGTTAATTCAATATAATTTGTAAGTTACTTATTGTACTACGTAAAATTACTTGCGTTTTTGTTCTAGTATGAAGAAAATGTACACGCTGTAGATAAGGAGCCCCGGAAATATTGTTCCAGCAATCATTTATTGACCAGTAAGTCCAATATGATATAATATAGCAGTGATTGTGACAGGTTTCGGCATGACTTTCAAAGCACGCTATTTCCTGGCAAACATATTGACGTTTTCATGTTTTTTATGGAAACACAGAGGAGCTTCATGTATTACTGCAATTATGTATTCAGTGAGGAAGAGAATAAATGTGGAGGACAGGCTAACACTGTTAAGAGGGCTACTCTTTAATGCATATCCATCCTCGATAAGATTTACAAATAACTTGTTTTTACTTAATTCATAATGAACAAAGAGTTTATTAACAAGGTTTCAGGCTTGGTAACCACTTAAATAAATACCCTAACCTCAACGCCTAACCCTTACCCTTCATTAAGTATTCACTAAGCCTGAATCATTCTTGAAAAATCATTATAAGTTAACTTTTGATTCATGCTTTACAGGGATGTGAAACTGATATGAAGTGGTACCGCGCCCTTTTAAGTAAGACAATTAACTCTTTGCAGTTGATCAGCGCTGGCACGGGTCTCTTCATTTGCATTCTCCATCACTCCTGCCTGTCCTCCGCCGTTCCCCGCGTGTCAGACGGACCGTTATCCACAGTGAAGTTCCTGGAGTGGCGTAACTTTGCTCTGGCAGTGATTCCAGCCTCACAGCAGTTCCTGCCCTCAGCCTCAACCTCCGCCTTTTATCTGGTCTTTGTTGGCTTTGCGGACGCATTTTGACACATCCCCGCTCTTCGCCTGATGGAGATTGCCTTCTAGTAACAAGCCTCCGCTATCTCCTCGCCCCACCTCTCCACCGTCCTCCCCTTATTCCCCCGCTCCACGCTTATCAAACATCAAAAGGACCTATCGTATACCCCAGCGATTTAAATCTTTTAACAGGGAATAACAGCTGCGGTACATGAGGACGCCTCGCGTCCCTCCGTCTTGTCGCCGTCGCCAGGGGAGAGAGGGGCTGCCGTTCTTTCTCTCCCCGGGACGGTGCAGCGTGAGCGGGGATGGCGGGAGGAGGGAGGGGGTCCACTGTGATCACGGGCCAGGCCGAATTCTGTTTGAAATGTTGAATGGGTTAATTTTCGTCAGGCGCTATAGGGGAGGTCCCAGGTGCCACAGCACACCAAGGGTCATCATTATAAAAAGACGGGCTGCCTTCAAAAAACACAACATAAAAACCAGGCATTGCATCTTGTGGCAATGTTTTCTCTTTTATTCTTTTATTACGGCTTTGGAACGTTCAAACATTAATAAAGACTCTGTCCCCGTGAACTCTTCTTTGATTCTTACTTTGCAACAAGCGGCAAAAGTTACAATCTGATTTAACTTGTATATTTATGTCATACATCTGTTCTTGGATTATTTAAATGTATTTGAAGGATTAGGTGGGCTTGAGGCTGAATGTATAACTGCGACACATTGCAGCCAAAGTTTTTTTGCATAGATCAACAGGACTGTACAGCTGCAAGTATTCTGTACCTGTACATAAGGTGTGACTAGCTTTGTCTTAACTTGTTGCAGAGACAGATAAAAAGGGGTTTATTAAGGATACAACAACCTGTCTCAAATGTAGCTTTTTTCGTACCAGTAATTCTGTAAGTGTATTTTATCACAACATTTTTATCAGTATTAAGAACGTGTCTGCTAAGTGAGCCTGACCTGCAGAAGACAAGAAAACACACATGCTCCACTAAGTCTGAAGCTGTAGTGTCAGTTGATGAGTTAATTACAGTTAAGTAAATTGCAAAAAGTCTGGTGATTGAGAATTGCTTATTTTCTTCTTGAGAGAGTTGTTTTTATAACGTAATATTTAGTGATATTTTGTACTGTGTTGATTGTGTTTGCTGCTGCCTTAGGACCTCCTGGTTGAATAAAGGTTTAAATAAAATGAATAAATAAGAGCGTTTATGTGTCTTACAATGAGCCATTTATAGTCACCACTGTCTTTTGAACAGAGGGAGACAGAGCCTAAAGCAGTCTATAGTGTCCAAAGTGCTGTATGTATGTATGAATGTGTGTGTACCGTGAGCTCTACACATCACCCTGGGAAAGTCTCTTGCTGAAAGCGATCGGGAACTTCAAACAAACACTTCAAAATGATTGGTCGGGGCCCAGAAATCTAACAAACTAAATCTAGTTGAGAGAAAAGCGCAGACATCTTCACCGTCCACAAATGCTGCACAAAAGTTGCTTCCCGCTGCTCGTTCAAACAAACAAAAACAAAAAAAACAAAAAAAAATCGGCCTTAGCACATCTGTCAGCGTCCCCGTGTATATTTGGGTTAGTTTCCGCACGACGGTCACCATAATGCAAGACTTCTATTACCCATGATTCCCAATGATCACAAAGATGAGTAAAACTGGAAAATGTCATTTAAATCTGATATTGGAGTGTGTATTTTGGAAACTGTTCAATGAAAATAAAAAATATTCATTTCATGATTGATTGTCTAGCTCCAGATCCATATCGTCCACAAACCCCGTCTCTGTTACACGTCCTTATCAGCAGTAGTTTCTGTATCCTTCCTTTTTCCTGGGTGCTGTATAAACATATAAAACGAGTGACTGTAAATGTGAAGTCGACCTCGCTGCAGAGACGAGGGGGCGAGGGATGGTGGGGGGGGGCTCTCCGATCTGATTTCAAATTCAGACGGATTGTGTGATCAAAGATGGCTCAATATCTCGGCGCTGTTCAAAGGGACGTGTATAAAACAAATGTGATGTGACCCAGTGTAGAGGAGCACTCATTAGGAGCTAAAGCAGATAACGACAGGTAAGAACCGTCCCCCCCCCCACCAACCAGCCAAATCTTTGTTTTGCCGAGTGTTTCCGCGTGCTTCCTGCGTCACTGTGTGTGTTTGATATTGATTAGGGAGGGAATAGCTAGCAGAGAGGTGCCGGGCTCCCTTTTGTCAAAACGCCCCTGAGTTTTCGCTGTTGACGAGCAGCGAGCGGTAAAGCTGGGGATTTGGGCTCCTCTGCAAACAGTCACACGCGGCTAAACGCCTTTTTAGGGTCCACAGGGTATAAACCACGCTTTTCTCTTTTGTGTTCGGAGGAGAATATTGCCCTCACCTCGGCACGGCATAAGATAAAGCAACTTTTGTGCATTAATGATGGAAGAAAGTGCATCAGTCTAATGAACCGCTCTGGAGAGAGTCTCCGTTGTGGCGCTGTTTGAGAGCAATTCATGTCCTTGATCTTCTAAGGCAGAGAGGAGTCAAGCGCGGGGCCCAAGGGTGAAACGGGGCCCTTTGCAAATTTGTTTCTGTGGCGTAAATACATTTCCGTTGGTACACACAAGCATTTTGCATAAAGCTTTAGCTCATTTGTTCGGTTATGGATGTCTTAATGGAAACGTGTGTGTGTGCAAAGACTCAGGAGTCATAAGCGACTAAAAGATTCATTTGGAAAGATAAAGGGGCTGAACTTGATTTTCTTTCTTGTAATAAAATGAACTCTGTTTTTTCACACTCCAGATATATTGTAAAAGCAGCTCCTTAGGTCAGAATCAAACCGCTGTGTGTTGTCTGCATCTAATTATGCCGTTAGCATGCTCATGTCTGTTAGCTTCAGTGTAATAACAAACTTTGCTCTGGACTCAGGAAGTTGTCAAAAGCACTTATAAACTCATCGCGGATGCTTGGAATGCATTAGGAACGTGAGTTTGGGCCGCTGCGAACAGTTTAAAATAGTTCTGTTTTCCACTTTTTTAAGACAGTAAAAATCAGTTACAGCACCTTTAATCCAGAACTGCATTGGAAAAAACAGCTGCCAATCAAAGAGTCTGTGCCACGTGGGAGAGCCCATGTGTCCACTCTGAAGAACTTCACTTACACTATTCTATACAGTTGTTGTGCCAATCGGCAAGACACACAGCCAGGTAGAAGATTGTATAATCTTTCACGATTTTAAGCTGTGACACAAAGTGTGTCGACCACGGAGATACACAATGATGCAGAGAAGCAGCTTTGGATTTATTCTTATTTATGGTGAAAGTAAAAAAAAGAAGAAAGCGTGCTCGCAAAGGACACAGGAGAAGTGTAGTGCTTGAGTCCTCCATATCTACTCCATATCTACGCTATCAGAGCCATCACTATGGTATAATTGAGTCTAAATTATTCTTTGACTTAAAGAGCATATCAGTAGAGGTCAAACTTTGTTGTTATGTCGTATATTTTCTTTTGGTTTGTTAGTTTGTTTAGCTCCACCAACAGGCCTAAGAGACAAACAGCACTCTTTTCCACACTTTGGTCTCCCTTAACCTTGCAGTGTAAATACTGTATGCCTTCACTCTCATAAACTTTCCACGTGAACATGTTCTAAGTTTTCCACCAATATGCCTAAGTTATGGCCTGTTATTTAGCCCAAGACACGGTTCATATTTACACTGCCCATGTTTGGGGGTCCTGACCTTCACCGCGTGCACATCTCCAAATGAGCCAGCCCAGTTTTGTAGTCTTTTTGAGCTCGGAGGATCCATGAAATATTCAAGATTAGTGCTTCCCTGAGACCTGGCTGGTGGCTGTGGCTTTGTTAGCCCTGCACTACAGACTCAAGTCCAGTGTCCGACGCCGCTCCCCAGAACCAACCATCTCTTCTGGGGGAGGGAGGAAGTCCAAGCCCGGGCGAATCCCTTCTCTCCCAAACATAATGTGCCATTTTCTGCTCATCTCCACTGCATGTACGAACCGCCGACCAATTCCTCCCACCTCATTTCGTGATCGCACCATAGCGGCTCCGTGGCTATTTCCAGCAGGTGAGGGTGTGGGATACAGCTCGGCGCGGACTTTGTCAATTCATGACCAATGGCGAGGTCTTGAATTATACACTAAGTCGGGCAAGGAGAACAGGTTTGTTTTATTCACAACCTTGTGGATTCAAACACATTGCACAGACTGGGGAATTGAGGCAGATACTCTCATACAAGTCCAAGACACAGAGAGAGAACAGGTAGGAATAAACTATGTATAAAAGCACTGGTAAGCTGCAGCCTCGGGCAAAGCTACACGGGCTACCATGTTACCCTCCCGAAAGCCACAATCAATTTTTGGCTTCGCCGTATCCAAATGTTTATTTTTGCCAGCCTGCGATGCAATGACAAGTCGTTGGGAGATGCAATTGTACCCTTGGCTCTGTGCAGGTATTACAGACTTCTGCTCAGATTTACCTTGGCGTACGGGCTTCAGACCTGATCAAATCTAAACAGCGATGCTTAGAGGAGCGCTCACTACTTTCGTCCTTGTTTATCACCAAACGAGAAATACAAGGGATTTGCGTTTTTCTCTCTGTATCTCCGAAAATGAGCCCACGCATAACATTTTAACATTCCCGCCGCTATCGCCGAGCAATTTTGACGATTCGAAAATCACTCCACCTTTGCAAATCCGCCATGGCAGGTGCAACAGCTTGAACATATTACCGCTCTACGCCTCCTCGATGGAAGCGTGGCCCGTCGCATCCCCCCCCAAAATTATCATCTTATTTAAATTCAAAACACCGACGCTATTCAAGCATCATCTATATAATCCTGCTATCATTTCGCTTCGTAAAAAAAAAAATCCAAATCCTCCAAAATATAAAAAAAAGGTTGCATGTATGTCCATCTCTTGCCTGACACGGTTCTTAATCCAGCTTGACGAAGGGATTGCCTGTTTCGGTTAGAGGGGCTTCACCGAGACCAAATCCCCGCGGTAGAGACACTCAGTACATTCATAAGTATGCTATTAACCTTAGCTGTCCGAGCAGATGAAAACAGCTAAATCAATGAGGGGCGTACAGTTTGTGCTTTGTGCTCGGACAATATGGTAATAAATATAAGGTGACATATAGGAGACAGAGATGTGATTCCGGACGGCTTACTGCAGCATTCGTTTCAGACATCGCTCGTAAACATAGGCCTGCCGAAGCATATTGTAATGAAGTAGAGCTACAATAGTGAGTAGTGTAGAGTAGACTTTCAAGAACTTGCACTAAAACATTGGCCGTATATCTTTTAGAGTGTTTTGCTCAGTGACACAACAGCAGTGTAAATAAGTATAATGTGCAGATGACTTTCCCAACCTCCAAAGCCTGCATTGCCATGGAAATGTTTTTAAAAATTAATATAAAAAAATGGCAACCCTATAAAATAAGGTTCCTTGGTAAACGTATAATGGATAAAAAGGGATAAGGCCGGGATAATTTACTAGAATTTGTCTTAAAATACCATTTAAATATTAATAAGACATCAATAAATACATGTGTGTGTTAATTAACCATGTACAAAATGAGAGCATTAATAAGCTGCCTGTAAAACTTTTCAGTGAGTCAAGTAAATGTGCTTATAACAAATGACTACTGCTTATTAATGCATTATAAATAGTGTACTAATTAACTTATTTTAAAGTGTTAACAAGAGTGTACCTCATTTTATTATTATGTTTTGTCTTTTTATATACATTTATATAAATAGACAAAAGAACAATGAACAAGACACAGAGAGAAAAGTAAAGTAAAAACACATACACATCGACTGGTAAACAACAATCCACATATTTATCCAACCCAATGTCGGACAAATGCGTCCAAAGGTACATTTCAGATATATCCATTGATTGTTTGCATTGCAGGGGTAAAGCTTTGTACAATCTCAGTCCAACATCTGTGAACAGTGGGACACTCCCAAAACACATGGTAATGATGTGTTTTTGTTCTGTTTTAAGTAACAGAGTGGGAGGCTCCTCGGTTTGATTGTGAATGGATAGATATTTGGATATATTTTAATTGCGTTGCGATCCTGCTCAGGGAGATGGAAACTAGCTTTAGCTCAATCTGGTGTAAAACATCTTCTGTCATGAGCAGATGAATGTGTTTACACGTGTCAATGTTAAAATAAATACATAAAATAAAAACTAAAGTAAACTGATGGGCTGTACTTGGCAGCCACAGATCGAGAGATTTTGTTTTTATTTTGATAATTGTAATAAGATTTTCATCAATCATACACTTTATTTGAAATATTCTTTATTTAGAACCCTTCAGTCACCACATTTCACCATTTATTTGGTTGATAATGCTTTTTAAAGTCTAAATGTAAAATTACAACTACTTAAATCCTCATTATTTGCAGCCCTAGCACGTGTTCCCACCATTCATCTACGATAATAAAACATTACTTTTTCAAACTCCATCCTTATTACAGAATATTGATGTTTTTTTGACACATTAAGGTGGTTTTCACGCTCTATTCGATATATAAACAGTTCAAAGAAACCCACAGTTTGCATACAAGATCTAATCGTTCAGACTTTGTCAATCTCTTTTAAATCTATTGTGTTATTGTAAGTGCTATAGCGTCTCTTGTTATGGGGCCCCGTGTGATATGGCCCCCTGCTGAACAGAGGGGGGAGCAGGGGGAGCAGGGGGAGCAGGGGGAGGGGTGTTCACCTGCTCGGAGTCGCCGCGCTCACCTGGGGGGCTCCAGAAGAGAGGAACACTTTACAAACAATGCTGCGCACAGCGTCTAGACATATGCATAAATCAACAACAGCCGAAAGGGAGCAAAACTTAGATCTAGGTGTGATTCTCGGATGGTTTGTGCCCTGTGGAGGAAGTCTTTGTGTGTTCGGAGCAACAGGGACACGTTTTAATTTAAGGATTTCATATTTATGATCATCGTTGCGATCTGGGGGCAGTTGTTCTTTCAGAATTTCGAGCCTGAGGTTGGTTAAGAAAAGGTGGCAGATGTATCGGGGGAAAAAGGGTAATATTGGAGTGATTTAGGAGATATGCAAAATATAAAGTGATATTTCCTCACTTTTTAATGTCATTTTTCAGTCCATTCATGTTTTGTGCAATAACCTCAACTATGACGTTTATAGTGTAGGGACATTTTTGATTGGCTGCCATAATAATGTGTAAATATTGTGCTGATTGTGATCGTCACTCACTGTAAGATGAATAAACACAATATTAATGTTACATCTGCTTTCTGTATGGTTAACTAGGGGTAAAAGTCTATTTAGCCAGAGGTGGTTATTAAAGTGGAATATAATGACAACATAATATTGTATAATACTTTACGATTTACACAATTTTCTGTTATGGCTATGAGCTTTAAACTATGAACACACTACACAACTTTTAGCCCGATTTTCAGTCACGCCACAGTCATTCTCAGTCATCATGTCGTGTTGTGCGTCTCCCGGCTGACCGTCCTTTTACTTATGATCGAACTTTAGCATTATCATAAGCATTCAACTAATGCACACCCAGATATTTAAAAAAAAATGCACTGGATTTGTGGCATAGTTTTACCTGCACAGTGCTGTATCTCATTTTATTATCAGCAATTTTTAATACATTTTGTAACTTAATTGCATCTAAAATATAGGACTTTTTACATTGTAACAAGTCGCCTAATGTTATTTTAGTTTTTTGTCTATCAGTTAATAATAAAGTAGCTTAGTTCCAAGTTTTATTTCCCAATAAATCAATAAGACTCTTAATATACTCAAGAACAGCGGCAGTTTTAATCGGGAAATATTTTAGTCAAGCATTTTAGGTAAAACTATTATAGGTCTGTTTTTAAATAGTGCATATTTGAATTCTTGTGCTGTTCCTGTGATAGGTTGTGTCCACGTTCGAGAATGTGATGATGTCATTATCTCAGATGGAGGGGGCGGGGCCGTGTAACTGTGGGAGATTAAGCCTAATGTTTTTGAAAGAAATATCCAAAACAGAAAGCGACAAATGGTTATCATTATTTGTTTGAGATTCTCTCCACAAACCTGCAATATTAATCTCTTGGCGTATTTAACTGACAAGGATCAGGTCTTTGAAGTGAAATAATCGCACCACTTTCTGAGGAAAAGATGACAAAGGAAGCGCTGAACTTTGTGCAAGTTTTTGTTTCAGGTGGAAGGGCCTAATTACAGAGACCACAATCTCAAAAAGTTTATTGCCATCTTCAGTGAACAAAATTAAACTTGCTTCAGCAATACAACATGAAACAGTGCACAACAACAACAACAACATATAAATTATATTGAATAAAATAAGCCATGCAAATAATGAGTTGGACTAAATACTGCAACTCTGAGTGTATACACAAACTTCACTCTGCAGCACTGTGACAAATAAGGGTTGTCTTATCTTATCTTATACTATTTCCATTTACCTCCCATGATCTTTTCAATGAAATGTACTTGTAAATCACAACAGCAGTCACTTTGCGATTTTACCAGCAGAAATTTAGAAAATCTAACAATGCAGTCAAAACAGTCATTGGTCAATAACAGAGAAGCAGATTAACCACCGCTCATAGGAATTTAGCAAATGGATAACAAATATACAGTAATTATGCTACATGTCAAAGTGCAGCACATGTTTTGTTGCTTTAATTAACCAATTATATTAATGTTTGCTTTAAAGCTGTGGAAAAAGATGATTTAGATAACTTCCTTCCCGGAGAGCGAACGAAAAGCACAGATTTATACCTCTTTCCTGCACTAGGGGGCAGTGTTTGACCAAATAAAAAACCTCTGGAAGATGGTGCTCTGACAGACCAATGTGAGGACTGCACACATTAATGAAAATTTAAAGTTAAATTGATGTGATCCCGTTTGAAAAGCCGGATCCTGGGCGAGCACACACACATATGCACACACACATGCACACACACAATCATCACCATCATCATCATCAGCAGCAGCAGCAGCAGCAGCAGCAGCAGCAGCAGCAGCAGCAGCAGCAGCAGCAGCAGCAGCAGCAGCAGCAGCAGCAGCAGCAGCAGCAGCAGCAGCAGCAGCAGCAGAAGCAGAAGCATTCAGCCGTTCAAACGTGGACAGAATTCAACAGCTTCTAAATAATAATAACAACGCAATTAAGCGATGACACGAGCTTCAGAGAGATCCAATCTGGCACAGAGTCTGTTAGCGGCGTTAAGCGGAGAGTTAGTTTGAATATAAGACAGCTATTTCTTATTTCTCGCATTTAGGATGATTTGTTTTCCAGGAACACACAGCACCAAAGTGTTTGTCTGCTGAATGAATGCAATGTGCTGTAAATGACATGAATCAATACACATTCATTTCAGAGAGATGTTTAAGTAATAAAGAGGGTATTTTTCATAATTCAACTGCATTAGTGTAACTCATTTGACAAATAATGACACATTTTTGTTTTTGTTTGTTTTTTCCACATTGGTTATATTTTTTAATTTGCAATGTTGTTGATTTATTAGTATTTTATCACATTTTGTTAGATGGATACCTAAAATATACCGGTTTTTTTCTTTTCTTTTTTTTCATATTTTGCATAGTTTTGCTGTGCAAATATGATGAAACATGATCGACAAACAATTTGAATGTCTGAAATAAAGTTTTTTTCTATTTTTAATCTATACTATGTCAATATCAGAATATATTTGTTGTGATTTTTGAATATGATTTCACACACTGTTAACGCAAGACTATATTGTGTGTATTATTCATGGTATATTTAGGCTCTATCCTTATTATATTTCTATAATGTAGTCAGTTACAGATTCAGAATCAAAATCCAACTTGTTGTAAAGTCTTATTTTCATGCAGTTTGTACAGTGAATATATTGTATAGTGAATGTCTGCTTACCTGTTTGCCATTGCATTTTATATTTTGTTATTTATTACTATTTGTTGACACAGATTCAATTGCAAATGAACTCAATATATATATATATATATATATTGTGGATAAAACCAATTTAGGCCAAATGCATTGAATAGTCTATGCATGAGTTTCAGAATAATGAAACATTTGGACCGTTGCCATAGCAATTAACAATTTAAAACAGAAATATCTGAATATTTGAAGTGCGAAAAGTCCTCAAAATGTGGCCTAATACAGAAAGCTGAACCATATGAACACAATAAACAACATTTGTCATTCCCAAATATTAATTTAATCTAATGATTTAATTCATAACATCAAAATTTGTGACTTACAGAAGCAATTTTAATGTTTCTTTTTCAACTTCTACTTAACACAGATAGTTTAAAACATTACTCTACACATTTACATTTAAATCACACACTTTGTTTAGTTGTAAACAGTAGTACACAGTAGTAGTAGTCTTTTCACTTAATGGCAACTTTATGTGGTCCTTTTTACTCTTAAAAAAAAAAGAAATGGCATTATCCATCTTAATTCTTTGATTTTTGTCAATGTTATTCCACAAATTAACTCCTTCACAGCAGTTTTTTCCCCTTTAAATATCCGTTCCTTTCAGATTGATCCGTCATAACAACCTATTTTGTTTCTACAATCCATGTTAAGGATATTTTTACTTTTGACCTGCTCTGAATGCTCTCAGAACAATTCCTTGACAAAATGAAAAAGTTCTAATACTATGAGCTAAGTGTGCCTTAACATGTATCACAATCAGATGATATTTCCTCCCCAAAGACTGAATAAAACCCCACACCTTGTCAGCTTTCGACCGCGGCTCTGACTCCTGCGCTCCAGTCAATTAGGAGAGTCTACTGATTGTTTGTTAATTAAATGGGGGGCTAGCTTAAGCGCAGAGGTGGAGTCGCTCTGACGCACAAGCAGCTGGCTCCGTGGTGTTTTCTCTGCTCTTCATTAAAACCCCTCTCCTCTCCTCTCTCTCCTGGGCTTGTCCACCTGCCTTGATCACATCCACATCAATAATGCATGGCAAAGTGCCGTAATACACGCGTTAGACTGGGCTCGCCGAGCGCAGACACCGCCATCAACCGCCGCGGAAAATCCACTCTTTCTCCTTCGATTTAAGGCAGGAGCAGATGTTTTTATTCAAAAGGCTCAGGAAGGCTTAAAATGCATGAAATATGTTCAACAGGTATAACAGCTTTTCTGTTTTTTTGTAACGTAAGATCTGTGATGGTCCGATTTGGATTTTTTTGAGCCGATACCGATATCCGATCTTTGTTGTTGCTGTGGCCGATATTTGCAAATACCGATATTTAGATTTTAACATCCATATCAAGGACAATAAATCTATGGTAAATTGACTTTTCACTTATAAATACAGTATATAACTATAACAACAGAATCTATTTGTCAGGGATATAAAATAACTTGTTGCATGATTGTGTACATATATGGCCATATATTTAGCCTAATTGTGCTTCTATTTAAAGTTTTGCTCATAATTCTGTTAAAGAAAAAATATAAAGAAAAACTATATTTTAAAAAAATGGTGCCATTTATCAACAATTCAATTTTGGTCATAAGTTGATTTATTTCTGTTTAAACAATAAATAAATTCCCAAGTTATTT
This sequence comes from Eucyclogobius newberryi, assembly GCF_026437365.1. NCBI lineage: Eukaryota > Metazoa > Chordata > Actinopteri > Gobiiformes > Gobiidae > Eucyclogobius > Eucyclogobius newberryi. The sequence goes on along the minus strand of NW_027316532.1, from coordinate 8,732,913 downwards.
ATGAGTAATAAAAAAGCATGCATCATCAATTAAATTCAAACTAGATGCGTTTAATGCCATACTGTGGAACGCTCCATCTCCATGGCAACAAGCAGCTGTAGTGGACTACCCTGTTCCAGAAAAATGGCATGATGCACATTCAAAAATATTTATTTTATTTTACATTAGCCATTAATTTTGGATTCTTTGCCGAAACATGTGGCATTGGCTAATGTTGTAAAGTTATTGGAAGTGTGGTAGTTCGAATCAGATTTCTCACATCAGACAAAACTGTTTACATGACATTTAATCATCTTATAACTCCAGAAATCAAATAAGGATCAGATTTTGGTGCACATGTAAACATAGCCCGCAGTGGCAATGCATTTGGTGGACAAAAAAGGGCAAAAAGGTATCACTTGAGTGAATAATGCATTTCAATGTCAGTTTTTTACCGTCCCAGTGGTAGTAATAGTAGTAATCATACAGGTACAAATTTATAGGCATCAATGGTGATTTTTGATTTGTGTAAGTTAGGCCTGAAACAATATTGCTATGTCAAATTATAACAATAAACTATAATATTCCATTAAAACCTTTTCTAAATGTACATTATCGCTTTAGTCATTAGTTAGTATAATGACTCATAGAAATGACTTATTCAACTCTCTAAAGAGATTTGGGTGTGAAAGTAAGATACAGGTACAAGAAGAAAACAATTACTCAAGTAAAAGTAAAAGTATTACATATAAATATCTAGCCAGGTAAAAGTATGGAAGTATGTGAATAAAAAATAAACACATTCGTGGATATTTTTCTATGACTATTAAAAAGTGAAATGTGGTGATTTTCATAAAGAATTATCCTAATTTTTAATTACTCAATCAATTTCTCAATGTTTCTAGACATTTTATATTTTCCTTTGCTCAAAGCCAAGACTTGAACTCAAAACAATTAGCCAGAATGTCACCATTAATGTGCTAAAAAATAACCCCTAAAACCAGACAAAGTACTTTTTACTTTTCAGTCCTTTTCAAAACTGTAGTGGAGTAGAAAGTACAGACACCTGCTCTCAGATGTAGTCAACTAAAAGTCAAAAGTATCCACTGTAAAATGTATTGCAGTGCACAAAGGCTGAGTTCTCAATTATAATGATAATAGTCCCTGTGGTAAATATTCGTCACTGTTTTTCATCAGTTAGAAAAATAAAATCAGAAAATTACAGGAAGTACAGCCGAGTTCTACAAGAGAATCCTTCTGTGATGTCATCAATAAGAGACGTTCCATCAAAAATGCAGACGATTTAAATGCAACCGACATAATTTTCACAAACAAAATAAAGATGTTGTCAGGTATTATTATAAAAAATAGGCAACGTTTTTAGTCAAATCTTAAATTTAATCATGTTCAGTACATTTTAGTAACATGTGTAGTCCAACCTGACATTCACTTTAAGCGCAGTACTTTTACTTTTGTACTTTTCACCACGAAATTATTGTGACAGTAACTACATTTTTGTAATATAGTGAAGAAAACATTCCAACTTTTTGAGCAAATTACTCCAAGTAAATGGAAACAATCTCTTTTTACAGCCACTTGTTTACCTGGACATTTTTTGGCAAAGCACACTGAACGCCACGTCCGCCCCGCCTTGATCAGGTTCACATCAATAACGCCTGGCCGAGCGGCGTAATACAAGCGCCACGCCGGCTCCTGCCTCTTCCCAACGCGGCCAGGGCTGGAAAATGTAATCTCAGTCTCCTTTATCCCATCTCCTTCTCATTCCCGCTGTACACAGACACAAAATGGCTTTACCCCATCTCTTTTGGGTTCAGTACACTTTGAAAACAATGCAGTCCTCGGCTCGAGCGAGATGAAAGTTGTCCATTTGGAACCGTGTAGACTTGGAGAATTCATTACGGTTCCCCCATCCCTTCAGCGGTGTGTCTGGGATATTGAAGAACAAGTGTTTGTGTTTCTGAAACGCGGGAGTGAGAGCCGCCGCCGACAGTCTCTTCAAGGTGACCATGAATTTTAATGTCAGCGGATAGAAGACGAAGTGTTTGGGAAGCCCGCGATTGTCTATTATTGAGCTTTTGGGATGGGAATAAAATGGAGGAGATTTACATAGATTTCATGCACCTGCAATTAATCGGAAATGTGGCGCGGCCGCGTCTTTCAAGCAGCGGGTGACGAGGCAATCTGGAGAATCGGATCGGAGAGTAAAAAAAGAAAGAAAGAGTAGTCTATCCAAACAGTCAATAGGGGGAAATGAAGCAGGGCCACCGGCAGCCTGAGCAAATATAACTTATACAATACAATTGAGTGAACTGGAGAGAGTTTGTTCAATAACAATTCAAATGTATGAACAAGCAGTAGCACATAGCATTTGAAGTAGCTCTACTTACAGTATATAGTTTGCATCCCGACGTTGAAGTCAAATAATAAAATAACTGCAAAGACTCCTAACCCTTAAATTAAGTATTTAAGCATGAATTATTCTAAAGAAACATATTATTTCATTAGGAATTAAGTCTTTGTTCATGTTTTATTGAGTGTAGTTACTATAAAGTCGTACACTATATTTTCTTCTATACCTGGTTTGGATCACACCATTGACCTGACACGGAAGGTTTGTACCAATAAAATGGACATAAACGCCAAAGACCTCCTGGTTGTATTTATATTTAAAGGGGCTGTACCAGATTATTTTCACATAGGCTAATAAAGTCAAAATGCTGTAAAAGCAGCTCTTAGTGTCAAAATGAGACTGCTATGTGCTGTCTGCAACAAATTATATAGTTTTGTTTTGTTAGCATGTTAGTTGTTGTTAGCTTTACTGTGACGGCAAAACTATGCTCTTGCCTCTGAAAATGAAAAATACAAAAACAAAAATGTATAAACTCATTGATGTGAATCATTAGTATGCATGGAATGTTTTAGGAACGTGAGGAATAAGTCTGGACTGCAACAAACTGTTGAAAATGAGCTACCGTACTGAATAAAAGCCTCCCATGAAGGAAATTGTGGGTTTGATTCCGACAACATGACATGATCTCTGTGGGCGGAGTCTGCATGTCCTCCCCGTGTTACAGTTCTCTGGCTTCCTCCCACCGTCCAAAGACAAGTTAGGCAAAAATTGGCAACTATAAATTGTGTGTCTATGTCTCTGTGTTAACCCTGCGACGAGCTGGCCCCTGTCCAGGGTGTCCCCCACCTAAGGCCCAAAGTCACTGGGAGAGGCTCCAGGCACCTGCGACGGTGAATGAAGTAGACTAAATGAATAGCTATAAATGTACCCAATCCACATGTTTTTGGACTAAAGGGCAAGAGAAGAATGGTATTGGGATCCTCCTCAACTAGTTTTTGATTGGAGCTGCCATCTAATACATTCAAATTATTACAGATCAAGAATAAATTGATTTCCCCCCCTCGTGTTAAAAACTGGTGTGCCAGGGCTTCTACTAAATCAGTCAAGACCTACTGCAGTTTGGCAGAAATCAACTTGTTTCTCTCAGCTTTATGGATTTGAAACCTCATCAGGTGATTTTGTATTGTTCCACTTGAAGACCCACAACTCTTGAAGGTTACCATGACTTTATCGTAGGGACCTGTTTGGCATCTCCCGCCGTATTGGCCCAAGCCTGCCAGGAATAGAAACGGAAGATTTGCATAGATTTCAAACACCTGCAATTAATCTAAATGTGTTTCGACTGGTCTCAAACAGCAGGCGCGGCTTGTTAAAATTCACTGAATAATTGTCTTTGTATAGGCGAACTCTATCCAAACAGTCAACAGGAGAAAGCGGGTCCCCATGCCTCGCCGCTTGGGTAAATATTACTTATTATTTTCTAATGTCCTAAGCCTGGGCTCAGATTTCCATTCCGAGGCAAACATGAAATCTATCCGAGCTTCCCAGTAATTAATGTTACCATGCACGCCCAACATATTAGGATGTTAACAGTGTTGGAGCCGTGTGATTGCGAATACATGGCGAGGGCTTTATTGCTGGGGCGCAGACGGGGGTGACATCCTTTCTAATTGGGGACATTGGAGTTCCTGCTGCTGCTTCTTATCCTGCCTTCAGATCGCTCCCTTTTTCTTAATTTATTCGCTTTCCCTTCCACCCCTTCCTCCTTTTTATCGCCGGGGTCTGCGCTCATTAGCAGTCGACTAAGTCATAACCCCACAACTGCTGCCTCTCCCCCCTTTCTCCCCCTTTCCCCCCCCTTTCCCCCCTTTCCCCTAACCGATCGTTTGCATTTCAAGTGATGGGAGTAGAGGGAGAGCGAGAGAGAGAGAGTGAGAGAGAGTGAGAGAGAGAATCGGGAGAGAAAGAGAGAAATGTAGAGGGAGGAAAAAGAGACAGAGATATGTTAAATGGGCAAAGAGAGAGAGAGCGAGAGGGAGTGATGGAAAGAGAGAGAGAGAGAGAGAGAGAGAGAGAGAGAGAGAGAGAGAGAGAGAGAGTGGGGAGACGGGAGTGGTAGTAGAGAGGGAAAGAGGATGAGAAACAGAGGGAGAGAGCGAGAGGGGGGAGAGGAAAAGAGGAAGACACAAAGAGAGAGATAGGGAAGGAGGAGAAAGAGAACGAGTAAAGTGAGAGAGAGAGAAAGGAAAGGAAAGAGATGGGGAAATGGGAGGGAGAGGTATTGGAGAGCAAGAGAAGACAGAAAGTGTGTGGAGAGAGCGAAAGGGGAGAATGGAGCAAGAGTTGTAAAGAAAGAGGGGGTAAAGAGACAGACAGAGATATAAATCGAGAAGGTGGGGGAAGAGAGAGAGAAAGAAATGATAGGGAGGAAATGAGAGAAAGAGAGAGAGAGAGCTCAAGGGGAAGCGATGTCTAGATGGGAGAGAGAGGGGATGGAGGGAGGAAGGGAAATGAGATAGACAGAGAGAGATAGTAAAGAAGAGGAATAAAGTGAGGGTAAAAGATGTGGAGAGAAGAGAGTGATGAGAAGGGAGGAAGTGATGAAAAGTGGAAAGAAATAGAGAGAAAGGGAGAATGGAAAGAGTGATTGGGAGAGATGTAAGCTGATAAAGAGCGATGGAAGTAGTGTGGAGTGAGAGAACAAAAGAGTGAGGGAAGATGGGGAGAGATGGAGAGCGAGAGAGAGATAAAGACTTAACTCTAACCCTCATACAACCACATGAAGTACTGATGGGAAGAATGAGGGAGAGCGAGATGGAGAAAGGAGAATTACAGAAAGAGAGGAAGGGAGAGATAAGGAGAGAGAGAGGAAGAGGTGAGAAGAGATATACAGAGAGAACACAATATAGAGGAACACAAATAAAATACAAGAACTGCTTAGTATTTTGTACCGGACATAAAAAAAAAAGAAGTAAACAATTTCAGAAAACCAGATAAACAACGGGAACACTGCAGCTACACTCATTCATCACGGGTAAAGGCTTTATGACGCCAAACCGCTGAACTGATTACATTTCTGAGTTTGTGTGTTAAGAAATAAATTGTCGTGGGGCGAGTTGAAGTGTCCTTTTCCTCCCCCTACCGTTAGCCAACAAGCCATTTGAACGGTCGGAGCAACAACGGTGCTGCAATTTTCATTTTCCATTTTAAGAAGTTAATTTGAGCAATAGCAATAGCTCCACGGACAAAAAGCACCAAAAAAAATCAAGAAAGACAAGAGGGATGGAGAGGCGAACAGGAAGTGTAGCGAGAGAGTCAAAGAGAGCGAGCTGTTGACACTCCCCCTCCCGACACGTGCGTTTTTCCCAAGAGCCCCTGCTTGTCATTAACAGGATTAATCTTGGCCCTAATTTCCTAATGACGGCTGTTTTAATGTATGTGAACCAACGCGGTCTCTCGACTCATTACCGACAATTTGCCCGAGACATACGTAATCAGACGCGTTTAATAACCGCCAGCATTCATTTTTGCTAATATGATTTTTCCTCGCTGATGCTAGAGCACACACAGTTTAGTTCTGGCTGAGCGCATTCCCAATCAGCGAGCAGTGAGCGTGAACGCACAAACGCGAGGTGCAGATGTGGAAAGCTCAGTTGGCGTAAGATCAGAGATAAGACGGTTAAAGCTGGAGGCCGCGCTCAGAAGGGAATCGACACTCTCTGATCACATACAGTTCAAACATAAAGCTGGGATTAAAGATTTAAGTTATAGCCGCCACTTCTCCATCAGTCTGACCCGAGGTAGAATTTGCGTTTTGCTGCGTAATGAGGTGAGGTTAACAATATGGGTTCGTTCTCTCCCTACGACAGGTTGGACGGAAATGCAGTTGAGATAAATAAAATGAGCTTACATTTTTATCATTTCTAGCTGAATTTAGAATATATTATATTCTAAATTCAGCTAGAAATGATAATACACAGTATTATTACATTTTTATCATTTCTAGCTGAATTTAGAATATATTATATTCTAAATTCAGCTAGAAATGATAAAAATGTAAGCTCATTTTTTAGGTTTAGAATTTGACTTCCTGTTTGTGATCGATGACATCACACTAGGAAATGACACAGCAAACATTGGGCAAAAACGTTATTTTATTTGACAAGCTAAACTATATGAGCGCACCTTTATTTTATTGAATTATAGTTTAGAGAGTCAAAAAAGCTGTTTATTTTGTGTCAATTATGCATAAACTTTGGCTGGAATGAGTGTGTAATTTTCTACACATTTTAAGATTTTTCTCCACAAATCAAAAGCTACGTGATTGATGTAATTTTTTTAATTTATATTTACAATTGGTATAAATACACCAAATAAAATCAAAATGAGAAAATCATGAAAACCCGTCATATGCCCTTTAATATTTTAACCATGCACCATCTAAAGAATTGAATGTTTAACAGTCATAAAAGATATTAATTGAATCTGGTGCATCATGGAACAAAAAGTGTCTACTCTAAAAGTCTAAAAGTGGGAGATATAACAATTGATAATATCACAATTATTGTTTTGAGATGTGTACATTTAGAAGATTGAGTACATCATCTATAATTAAAATATCCAAAATTACGTCAAAAAGAGACAGCTAGTGTAATCTTCCAAACAAGGGCACAAAGTTGTTATGGCAAGAGTTGAAGTGTCCTTTATCTCCCCCTTCCGTTCACATTTACAGGAACAGTTTTAGCACATTCTAGAGGCATTGTTAAAATAATGTCTATAAATTGTTATCAAAATTATGCCAACAAATATTGAGAAATTCATTAAAAAAAAAATTGCACTGTTTCATTTTCTTCTATATAATAATAATAATCAAATAATAATCAAACATGTTATAACACTTTTGTATCGAAGGTGAGTTAAACTCAGTCCATATTATTTTGAGAAAGTTAAGATTTTCACACCAAACATTGTTTTTTTCTAAATCACACCGGACCGGCTGACCTGAAACATCCAGCTTAAAGCATGTATTTTTCAGTAGAGGTGAAAGGTCAGCTATGACAGAAGCCGGAGAGGCTCCTCCTAGGCACAGATCAGGCCCAGACACAGTGGGCAGGTTTCACAGGACGGGCCCCGAGCTGCCCCAGGGCCTGAATACATCACCCTGTCCCACCACAGACACCAGCACTACGCACCCGGGCACCTCTGAGCACTGCTAAATGTTTCAGACGGCCCAGACTATTGCCAACACACAGTCTGGTTTAGCCTTCACAGTCAAGATCATGTTCGTGTTTATGTTAATGCCATAATCTAAGGGATAATATCAAGGTTCAAAAAGTGTTCAAAAAGTAGATATAAAACTGATTAATGCAGTTTGTAAAGTTAAACGTGGCACTACTCAACCTTGTATTTATTCACTTTTATTGCTTACCTTGAAAAAACGTCATTCTTACTATGAGCGGGGTCACCTCTCCACAGATCTGACCTGGCATCTCCATTTTTTAATGCCATACTGTGGAACATTCTGGGCAAAACAATCACATCTCCAGGTAGCTAGTGCACCTATTTAAGTTTAAATGTTAAGTTACTGTTTTCTTGTCATGTAAATTGTATGAAAATGGATTCCTCGCTCATACAAAAGAAATGCGCAGGTTTTAAATACACATTATACTAAATTGTGGTATATTTCTGTTTAAACCTTCGTGAGCAGTTTTCTGAGTAACCATCATGGCGTCAAATCTTTGCATAGAAAAAGTCAATAGTCATTTGGGTCATTCAATACAGATTATGTTTGGTTGAATGGGCGACAGAGGTTACCAGGTTAATCACAAAACGGACTTATTAATGATGCACTAATATCAATAGTGTAGAAGGCATGCAGGGGATAAACTAAACACTAACAGAGTAAAGCAAATACTCCACTCAGAGGCCAGATGAGGTCATGTTTTCTAAAAGCTATAGCGCTAACAAAATACTACAACTATTGCAAGGTTTATGTTTATTTAGCATTTCATGTATGAAATAATCTGGAAGTGTTGTGTTCATAGCTGCGCGCACTGATATTAAGGTTATGTTTCATTCATTTTAATGAGGCAAAGAAAGAATTAAGAAAAAAAACATTAATGTCTGTTGACATCAGACAGATGATTGTTGTTTATACTGTATGTGTGTTCCATTTGGCAACAAGTTATTCGAGTCAATATACACCAATATACACCTTCCAGCGTACTTACTAACTAATACTCTAATCCTAACTCCCAGCCTTTATCAAGTAGTTACTGCTGGACGCTTAATTAACTATTTGTTGATGAATTAAGTCTTTGTTCATTCTTTCTCAAGGTAAATAAAGGTAAATGTTATCAATATTATCAAGTGGTACCAAGTGTTCTTATAGTAGGATATGTGTGGTGAAAAACTGTTGTGGCCCACTATATTTCTGTGTACTGTTGTCCAGCATAACTTTAAGCATAGATAATAAAGCTCTAGGTACCTTCACTCTTTATTTAACATCCAAAGCACTGACACAAGTATACTCATCATTCAAAGGCAATATACAAATACTGGTTGCACAACATATGGATTATTTTAGCTCAAACATTAGACTGTGTATGAACTTTGCAAATACGGCGTGTGTTCACACCAGCCCCAGAGTGCACACATCAGATCCCTGTGTGAACCTTTGCAGCAGATGAAGCGCACCTGTCCACCGCGCTCTAACTCACCTCAATTTCTCTCACAGCAGCTAATCTGTGATGGAATATTAATTAAAAGTGCTCTAAATGCCAGCATGCTAATTAATATTACCGGCGGCTCACCTCTAAAAACTGCTCTGCTACAAGTGGAGGAGAAGTGCAGGGTAAATATTGATGGTGGGACTAAACTCTGGCTGTACGCAAGCGACTTGGAGGAGTAAGCTAATTAAGGCCCCGTGCTAAGGGCTAACTCCGCGGGTGTCATTTGAGATATTAAAGCACTCTGTCCTACCTCTGTCTGTTTGTTGTGCTTCTCTGCGGCGAGGGATAATCCCTTTTAATATAGCCGCAAATATGCAAATGGACATTTCAATATAGCGCCCTTCCACTCTTAATTCAACTAAAGTCAAGAGCGGGACCTTGTCAGTCAAACTCCGCCCCCTTCATAACAACACTAATGTTTTCCCATTATCCGCAGTCCAACTAATTAAAGGGGAAGTTTGTGTGGTCCCGGGGGAATGAAGGCCACCGCTCTGTGAAGAGTCTCCAGGCTGGCCTTGGACAAGCCCGTCCACAAGAGCTTTTGATGAGTTTGGTGATCCAATAAGCATCTAAATACCACGTTTTATTATCATTTTGTCAAGGTTTTGCCCAGGAGGCAGATGGTTGGTTGGATTGGTGTGTGGTATTTCCTTAGAGTATGCATGGGAAATAAATTAATTTGTGATTGTGCCAATAAAGCATGGATAATTGGAGACAACATAAATTGAATAAATCAAACCTATCCAATGTATATATATATATATATATATATATATATATATATATATATATATACACACACAAGAAAAAGCCACGTCACACAGTTCTTTTAAAGGCACTCTGTGTTCCATGGTTCAGACACCCACATATAAAGGTTTTCTTGGTTAAAAAAATCTAAATCAAACCTAAATACTTTTGAATATATTTAAATTATTAGACTGATCTCAGCAATTCACAAATAGATATTTAGTAATTCCAAGCCTATGAGGTTAAAGCAAAAGTAAACATGAAACTACTTTTGGTTTATTGTCAGCTGTTTCTGCATTAATTACACTTTTCTGTGTCTCTACGCCGTGTTTTAATGTGTCTTTATCTAACACATTAGATGCTTTATGCATTGGAAATATAATATTTCTGATTTTGATACGATGATGCACAGGAAACAGCTGATGCTAGCATGCATGAATGTTGTTTTGCTAAGCGTGTCAGCTCAACATAATTGCCGTAATTGGAAATACAGCAGTTTATCACAAGACAAAGTCAGCATTTGGGGAGAAATTATTATTTTCTATTTATAGCCTAACTATATTTTGATGTCATGTTTTCTTCTGAGTCTGCGTTATCTCTTGTGTGGCTCCGCCTACCTAGACCTGAACAGAGCAGATGACTTTGGAAGCTAGTGTCTTGGCAGGTCTGCTTCCCCTTTGAACTTAAACAGTGGAGACGCTTTCAGACTGTGCTGATCTACTCCAAAGCCAAACAGTGGAAACATGCCTTGGCTTGAAAGCAGCTTATTCTACAAGCTAAAGGTATAACATTGGTTAATGAACTGCAAAAACAGTTCATTAACATCAATTAAAAAATACTTTTACAGAAGACATTTTAAGAATAAGATGAGCCAAGAAGACCATCTTATCAGACTGAGATTTTCATGCTAAATTAGTCAAGTAAGTATTTGTCATAATGCTTTTAACCTATGATAGCACACTAACAGTTGTGAGCTTTTCCTGGCTAGCTTTATTTGATCAGATGCTACACTGTCTGCATCAATAGCTCATCCAGGAGGTCTCCTTTTTTTGCGTACAAAGAAAACCAATTCAGTATATTAACACCAGTGATTTGCCCAGAGTCTGCTTCCAGGTGGGTGAGAGGCAACTCGTAGGACCTGTGCCACGTGACTGCATCGTGTTTTCAAGTTAGACAAACATAATACTACAGGTGTTTTTTTTTTTGCCACAAATACATCCATTGTTACTGCCAGCAAGGTGGCCTCTCCACAGATCTGAAAGGTGACTTGGACTCTCATCTGTCTGTCTCCATGGAGATGGATACGTTTAATACCGCAGGGTTGCTACAGGGTTTTATCTGGCCTCTACTCCAGATGCCCTTTCTGTCGCCCAACAACATTTGTGACTGAAATAAGACTTGCCCAGGGGAATTTACATGTTAAACTAATTCATGGGTTTCAGAGTGTTGAAAAATTAGGACCATCACCATAGCAATTAACAATTCAAGCGAAAATATCATATCTTTTGAATGGTGAAACGTTCTCAAAATGTCGACATTGGGGATTTTAAAATACTGGATAAATACTGAACTTAACATTAATTCAAAAGTATTTTTATTCTATAGTGTGATAACAGTATGTATGATATTGTCCCAGCAGTTTATGGGGTTATTCCATTTCTCTTGTTTTTGCCAATATACAGTATTTAATGTAGCTCTATGCTTAGCAACAGTCGCTTTTTGACGTTCCATCCCGCGTTATACTCAATAAAATATATGTATGTTTCAAAATCTACTCAAAAACTATAGTTATCCAAAAGATTAACTCTTTTACAGTAACATAAGTGTTTTTAATTAGTTACTCTCCACCCCTGTCAAGGTGGAATGGCCCTAGTTTTTCATAAAAATAAGGCAAAGGTTAGGAATGCCCATGACGACCATCTTGGATTTCTTATAGCCCGTTCATCGACACCCATCTCTCGTCTCTGAACAGCGCTGGAATCTGGTGCTATTTGTGCGCCGGGTTCCAAAGGCCAAGTACCCCACAATGGGAGAGCGGCATTTATATCCCTTCCACGCAACTCATACATAATCCATGAGTGTGTAGCGGCATCTACATGTCACCAGTGGCTCCACGATAATAGCATAAAGCAGAGCTAAAGTGGTTTAGGGCCCGCTCGGCTGTGGAAGTCCGTGGATAAAGAGGACTAAAGGAACCAAGGGACCAGCCTCCTCTCGTACACCCCGGCAGCGCCTTAGGGAACAGTGCAGAGAGGAGAACGGGCACTCAGATGCTTAACCCCAGACTAAAAGCAGCCTGAGAACAGAGCTGGTGGAGATGGAGGAGTCTCACGTTCACTCAGGAGCAGAGAGGAGCTGGAGAACCAAAAATGGCTAAACCTCCAGCATCAGTTATAGCAGCTCTGGCGGGTTTTGCTCACACTTGTAGCAGAGCGAGGAGTTGGCCTGAGGGAGAAAGTGCACTGCATCAGGCCGACAGAAGCCTAAACCGACATAATCACACAAAGGTAAATGGGAAAGCTGGACATGCAAGGTGTAATATCTCCCAAAATGCTTCTGACAGGTTGGATTACTCACTAAAACACAGTTAAGATGATCATATTTAAAATGCTACAAAATGTATCCAAGTTTAGCAATTTTAGGTGTATAATTTTACTCATGACATCACACTAGGTGTAGGAAATTCCATAAATGTGTCCTAGTAACCACGTAGAACACTGGGCCAAAATTATCAGTTGACAAATAAAAAACATGAAAACACCTTTATTTTGTAGATGGGCCAGAAAAATGTGCTCGCTGTAAATCATGCAAGTGTTGGATGGAATTCTCAGTCTCCCAGTGTGATGTAATTTTCAATGTTTCAACTTCTCTTCACAAACTGGTACTTGATTGGTTTAAAACTAATTCATGAAAAATCTAATTTAACACTGAATATCTCAATTTGAATGCTATGTGGACATCATATACCAAATCAGTCAAACCAAAATTCATGTGTTTTTGACAGATGCTATCATTAGTTGACACAAAGAGGACCATATTAAAAGTCTACATTGATCTAGACTATCTACGCCATCTACTGGTAGCAGGATGGTAGGAATGGCCGTGGAGAAACATACAAAAGCTAGCAATGTGCCCTAGCATGCTAATATGAGCACACTGTTGTACTGAGTGGAATTTGACAGCAGAAAATGCTCCGAATAAGTGTGGCGATGATTTAGGGACTTATATTGATGATTCAGGAAAAGTAAAAAGTGTTTTCTGAGGTTCAGAAGGAAACAGCCTCATAAACAAGAGTACCGTATTTTCCCGAGTATAAGTTGCACCAGCCAAAAAATGCATAATAGAGAAGAAAAAAACATATATAAGTTGCACTGGAGTATGAAATGCGGTTGCAAGTGTGAAAATAACAAATAATATCACATATAAGTCGCTCTGGAGTATAAGTATATAATATAAATATGTAAGTATATGTCGCACCCTGGCCAAAACTATGAAAAAAGGTGCAACTTATACTCCGGAAAATACAGTAAATGAATCTACAGTAAATACAACTCCATGTTAGTTTTGGATGTGGGAACAATGTTATAACATGGTTAAAAGCTCAAAAAAGTCAACTTTCATAATATGTGTACTTTAAACCAAGATTTTACCAGTATCCTCTAAATTCAATATTATTCATCACATATTATTCAAAGATGCCATTTCTTGCTTTGGCTTATTGCTTCCCAACAAGACAAAACAAAACATTTCTCCATTGTCCCCACGACCAATGCATAACTTCATGTACTTTGTGTTATTTTGCCCCAACATCATTAATTGAGAGTTCTCCCGGCAGCCCGAGCTGGAGTCGCCGACAACCACATGTATCTTCTGCTGTCAGTCTTTGTTGGATTAGGTGTAAAAAGCAGCATTACACACCTGTGCTGGCTGCGGGGCGTGAGGTGCTGGTGCTGAGCTCTGTGGAGTGCGGCGCGGGGCCACGACCTGTTGTTAATCGTAGTCAGATGCAGCTCCATAGGCGCAAATGAGGTGAAAATGAAGATGGGATGGAAGCGGCTGAGACCAGTCGATCAGGCGGTTTGTGCTGCAGCTGCTCACACGAGGGTCTGATCTGGAACAAGACGCACAGGACAGGTTCAGGACAGGTTCAAGACAGGTTCAGGATTTTATTTGGGGGGGGTTTTGTTTATTTTGACCAGTTAAGTTGACTAGTTTACAGTTCTACAAGGTGCGAGGCCTAAATCTGTGGATGCACTGAAGACAGAAGCAGTTTTAAAACAATGGTTGCGAGTGTGATGTTGTGAAAAGAAGGGTTTTAGAGAACAGACATGGTGATGTTTATTCTAAAAATGACTATCCATGGGTTTCAGAGTGGTGAAATTCCAGCACAGTGCCTCTTGTGGCCAAGTGGATAACACATATGCCATGTGGGGTTACAGCTCTCCGCAATTTACTGCATGTCATTTCCAAGTCTCATTTAAATAAAAAAAAAAAAATCTATATATAAATATACAAATATCAGTAGGCTAAAACAAGACATTAAATCTGGCTCCATGATGGCAGCATAAACGTACAGTGGGCGTGGAGACATCACAAGTCCAGAAAGTGCATTTTATGGAGCACCGGTTATACCCAGAGAGAGAGACATCGGAAAGGTTAAAAAAAAAACCTTAGACGTGCGCTTATTGAATATGAAGATGTATTTCATACCATTGGAAAGGCAAACAGGGATTGATTGAAAGTATTTGGGGCATTTGTTAAACATTTTAAATTGTAAAGTTTTGGGAGTCTTTTTCCTCCTTTTCTGTGTCTGGAACTAAGTGTGTCAGATTAATCCACCTGTCAATCACGGCCATCGGAAATCGTGGCGACATGGTATGGTCTTTGTAAAGATAAAGTGTTGTAATAACATGTGGTTTTGGCAGGAAATATATTTCTATACAGAATTTGCATGTTCTTTCAATGTTTTCAAGTTTCTCCAATTCCTCAAACATATCACAACCCGTTAAATCTATAGCGACAAAAAACACTATACTATGAGATAACATTCATATCCCTCAAAGATGATGGCACGTGATTTTATTTCGCTGACTTTCCCCCATCGCTCTGCACTATATTGAGCCTTGCATGTCGTCGAGTAAGAGCTGAACTTGCTGCTGCCACCTCTGCGCCCCTCGGTTATCTGCAAAGAGCTCCTTCAGCGACTCCTCAATAATTGATTGACAGTAAAAAGCTGGTGGCTTCATTAAGATCATAGGAGTGCTGGGGGTAATGCTCCGAAAGTGGAGTAAATTCACGGCACTTACAGGCACAGATGGGCCGGTAACGTATCGCAGGAGCACACAGGAGCAAGACAGGAGCAGACAGGAGGAGGGCTTTCAACAGGAGCATGCAGGCTGCTGGTGCTGAGGATCTGTGTCTGTGCTGGAGGGGAGCTCCCAGCTACAGCGCAGAGCTCCTCACGGATCGCGTAAACGCCGCACTTACCGCTGTTAGAAGAACAATGATCCTGTCTGTGAGAACGAGCGTGAGCCAGCTTTACCGGAGCCTCTGTTTACTCCGCTCTGGTGTTGGTAAATGGGCGCTTTCTCAGTAACGTACATTCTGTTCTGTTTACGCGTGTGTGGGATGTTGATAGCTGGCGCCATGTAACTTTGTGCTTTTTTTCCACAGTCTTGACATTGCTTTTGCTGCTTGCCCCACAACTTTTCATGGTCTCTCATGCACTGAACTTTATGGAGTCTGTTTCAAATACATGTTGTGCTAATGGTGGGCAGGTTTGAAGAGAATTGTGAGGTTTCTTGTGATCCTTGTGCCTTGTTACAGTTGGATCCAATTTGATGTTGATTTAAAACACACATTTTAATGTCCTTTAAACATTTTGTCCGCTGGTGTTTTAGAGCAAACATTACTTTATATCTGTGAGGTGTTCTCTTATTAGAATTTACATCAGAACACCATCTACTGGCAGCAGAGGGAAATTAAAAAAGCTAGCTTGCTCCAGGAATGGTAATTCAAGCACACAGTTATAATGAACACAATTTGATGGCTAAAAAGCTCAGAACAATTCTGGTGATGATGTTGCATAATTTAGGTATAGAAGCCAACTCCAACTGCAAACCTATTGTACCTGCGGGTAATAATAGAGTTACCTGAACTCAAAGTGTGAACGACGCTAAATAATACAACTTTAGGTATACTTTTGATGAGGGAACAAGGTTTAATGTTTAAAAGATCAAAAAAATCTTCATTTCAGTGAGGTTTACGTTGGGTGGAAGTGTGGGGAGTGTCTAGCGCTGTGGAGCAGGTAATGGGCCTCTCAGCACAGGGAATAAGAAATAAGAGGCCGCTTCATTAAAAAAGCTGCTATCTAGGACACTTGAACTAACTGCATAAAGATCACTGAATTATTCACCGTAATTGGTGCACCTAGCTCCAGAAATTGGATCAGATGGATGGAGGCCAGGTTAAAAACAGCGCTGGAGCCTCAGAAGTGTTTGAATACGGAGTTTGGTACATGAAAAAGACTGTCCGAAATCACTAGAGAGCAGAATCTCGCAAATGTTGAATTATATTTTTGCCTACCCACAGTTTTTGTCAGTATAAAATGAACTGTACGTTAGGTGGTGGTGTTTATTACTTTGATCTTGCCCTGAAAAGGCTGTAATCTCCCATAAAGTGAAGTTTAATTCAAAAGTAAGTTACACGTCAGGTCTGTGGCATGAACTCAGAGGAAGAATGCAGGTTTTTGAAGGTATGGTTAGTATTGTTTTATTATTCGTTTTATTTTGTGTAGACAAAGACTTTTAATGAACGCACCTTCTCAAGATGATATACTATGCTGTGTCATATTGTGGATCTTACCAGGCAAAGCAATAACATCTCTATGGAGACTGAAGGCTGCCCATCCCTCACCAGAAAAGTAACACATAATGAACCCTTCAGACTACACACCGGAATCATGCAGGTCTAAACTGAACATTCTCCATGTTGTAGATAGATATGTGTTATTGCTGTGTTCACGTGGCCCTCGGGAAGCTGACTAACTGAGCTCTTTGACTAACTGTTACTATATTTAGGGGTTTATTGTCCGTTGTCCATAGTTAAGAGCAAAATATTTGTGTAAAAAGACCCAAACCTAGTGTTTGATTAATATTTCCAAACGTACTGGTTATATCCATTAAACGCTGTTGAAGAACACTAATCACATCAAAATCCAGACATTGAGATAAAAAGCGAAATTAATGCAAATAAGTCATAATCTAAACTACTAATATACGAATATTAGGAATAACATTTCCATGGAAACAAGCAGGAGGAGTATGAGTCAGGTTTGTGGAGATACAAGCCCGCTCATCGGTAGGACACACGTTGTATTTTAGTCTATTTTGGCCAAAAATGTATGTACTTTAAGACAATTTTCTTTGTGCTACTTTTACTGTGTCTTTCTGTATTTGGGTAGCATAAGCAAATTCTTCCAATCATCTTTACTTATTCACTAATTGCCATAACACAAAAAAGTGAACGGAAAAGGCCCACAATCGAACACTACAGTGATGCGTGTCAGGTTAAACTATTTGAGAAGGTCAGTATATTTCCAGATAATTGAACCTGCTTTACTTACGCTCTCTTGTTTTAAAGACATGTTCTTGCTCTTACAGTACTGTTGGTTCATAATTAACGCAGAGCGAGGACGTCTGCAGTCCCTGGAGGTGGACCGGGTTAAATTGAGTTGAAAATGAGATTTTAGCATCTGCTGCTGTAATGGCGGGGAGCTGAACCCGGGTCTGCGCCGTGTTAATGGAGTGAGAGCACGGGAGAGTTTGGTGTTACTCTGTGAATAGAGCTGAGCAGGTGGAAGAGGCTCCGGAGCAGGAACAGACATGAAGTCAATTAGAGAGGCGCGAGGAGCAGAGTCACATGACCGCCGCAGTCACGTGACCAGCAGACCCTCTGATCATTGACACTGTCTGTGGTATTAGTCTGTGACCTGCTGGGACACTGCACGCCATATGTTTAGGTGAGGACACTGAGCGTTACTGGAACATATCTGAGGCTGGAAAAAAACAGGAACTGGATCGATGAAAACAGGAAGTGAACGTTAAATAGACATCCATGTGGTACAACAAACACTTATAACATGTGAGTGGGAGTGACGGGGAAACACGGCACATGAAGGAAAATGCAAACTCCATACCATATCAAACACATAAACCATGTACAGTCGCTCATCATCTGACTACTTCAGTGTGTAAAGAAGTTTTAAAATGTATTTTAAACATCAGTCTAATACAATATATCATTAAATAAACCATTTAGGAACAGAAATGTAATCTTGACTGAAAAAAACAGCTTTGCAGGACAAAATAATGATTTGAATTAGAAACATTCCCCTCATAACTCCACCTGAGTGAACAGTGAGTGGCAGAACTATGGGCAGCACAAGTGACTTTTGTCCATGAAGCTATTGTTTTGATCAATTTAATTTTATACAGAAATGGAAACAGTAAGAAGTTCCTCCTTTCTCTTATTGTCACGACTATGCAGAGTGTTTGTTTGCTAATAACAGGGGGAGATAAAGGACACTTCATCTCTCCCTACAACAGTTCATTTCCTCGACACTCGACCTCAGAAACATCTTATTGAAGGAGGGAAAGGGGATCAGTTCAACTGTGTGTGATCATAAAGTCTGCAGGAGAATGTGAGTGTAGCTGCTGTTAGTTTCATACTACTGTTTACTTATTTTTTTATTTTTTTTTTATATGTCAGATACAAACTAAATATTACACTTTTGCATTTTATTAGACCATAGCAGTTCTTTCACATTTTAGATGGGTGGAAGTATTTACATTACTCACCATTGCCACATACTGCTAACATTTTGAACGTTGTGATGTCATCTGTATAACCTCTATAGTAAATAGTATGTGTTATCAATAGGGCTTGGTGCTTTGAACAAACACATAATTCCCCAGCCTTGCCCCATGTCAGGTCCTCACACCTCAAAGGACAAATCACAAATGCACATCTTCATTTGCATATGATATGACATAATAATTAGGAGATCAGATTCAGTGTTTTTAATGGTCCATAATAAGCTGCTTATCTTTGCGTCTGGCTGTGACACACGAGCCTCTGTGTCTCTGAGGGTAATGAGGGAAAGAGCAGGAGGGAGGGGCCTTTCAATTAAAGCCTGTTGTCTTTACTGTTCTAAAGATGCTATTAAGCTAATTGTTCTAAGATGAGAGACAGAGATGGCGGCGTAAAGGCCAGGTCCTCGCTCTATTCCCAGAGGAGCGCTGCCCAAACATGTTAATAATATATTAATGAGAGCTGCTCCGCAGATTAGGCCCCGGCCCCTGTGATAATGGGGGGCTGGATCAGGGCCAGGGGCCACCTCACCGCTGTAATCCAACCTTTGGGTTAAATCAGCCTTTGTTAAAAACAGAAGAGGAGAAAGAGGAGGAAGAGGAGGAGGGCAACAAGAGCCTCTGAAGGACAGTGACTAAAGTGGTCTGGTGGGGACTTGAAATTAGATGTAATAAATATCAAAACAGATAAATATGTTTTGTAATATAATTTTAAAATAAAAATTAAGCAAGTGCTATTTGTAGTTGTAAAAATGTGTTCCACTTTCCAGATACAGTCCTGTTAGTGAGTTTGTGGATCCAGCCAGATGAATTCCCCGAACCACTAGTGGATCAGAGCAATCACAAACATGGAAACACCAACAGTCGAGCAGGAATATGGACGGGAAAGATGTCTGTGCTTTTCAACTGTATTTAACTAAAGTTTGATTTCTTGGCTTGTACGGCTGTTCTGATGCTTCGCTCGATCCGCTGCAAATATTTGTCATAGCGTTCCACCTCCTGATCGCTTTCAGCAAGAGCCTTTTCAGATTGATGAACACATAGAAGTCAATACAGAGTACAGCACATCAATCTGGTGTTAACCAGGTTAATATGCTACACCATGGATATAAGATCATTTTAATAAATGGTCAAATATACATCAGACACCCACTAATATCCAGTATAAGCAGTGAAGGCCAGGGAGGTTAATAAGGACAGTATGTGCAATGAAGGGAGCAGGATTTAAACCACCTGCTTTCTTAAACAAAGCAAAAAGATTGAAG
Source organism: Eucyclogobius newberryi (assembly GCF_026437365.1). Classification (NCBI taxonomy): domain Eukaryota; kingdom Metazoa; phylum Chordata; class Actinopteri; order Gobiiformes; family Gobiidae; genus Eucyclogobius; species Eucyclogobius newberryi. Next base: position 8,712,950 of record NW_027316532.1, on the reverse strand, counting down.
TGATTTTATTGTTCCCATAGGAAAATTTGCTTTAACCACTAGGGAAACCTGTCAGGAGCAGTGGTGGCTGGGGGAGCAGACATAAACAGATCATGTGGTCCAGCCTCTAATCCGGGTGTACACAAATATTTGTACAAATATTTTTCATTAAGAATTATTTTTTTTAAGAGAATTCGAGACACAAACACAATGGTTCACATAATCAGTCGTGGCTATGACCAAAGTGAATATCAGGCTCTTTTGTTGTTGTTCTGGTTTGCTGAGACTAGCGCGACATACTGGCAGTGTTTTTGCACTTGTAAAAGTTACTAAACGAAAGAGAAATGGGAGATATGGTCCCGTTCACACCTGAGCTGTTAATTTGACAGTGTGTTTGTGTTACTGGTGGTCACATGTTTGACAGAGACTGAGTGCAGACACAGCGAGAGGAGGGCTCACTCTGACATCGAGATTCCAAAATATCAGAAACACTTGATTGTTGTTTCATCTCTACCCAATGTGTCACTGAGAGTCTTAAATATATATACATTTTTGTTTTATAGACACCTATTTTTGAGCCACGACTCATGCAGTGTACGCCCAGCTTAAGATGTTCGATAATGAAGTACACTTTTCTGCCAAAATTATTACCAATTTGCGTTCAGAAAGTGAGCCGTTTGCGGTTGCCATAGGTGTTCCCATCACTACAGTTGCAGGTTTGTGAAGTTTAGACCCCTCCCCTGTCAGCATGTGTTACTCTCGCTCTCTCTCTCTTTACACCCTGCGTCCCTGCGTCCAAGTATGAATGACAAAGCTTACTCCAACACCGCTGCCTCCGAATCCCTGCTCTTAAACGCACCATAACACACAATAAACAACAGGAAAACACCGCACAGTTTAAATTTTAAATACCCGCTCCATCTCGCTCCTCTCCTTGTCTTGTCGGCTCTGTAACCGTCGCCCGCTCCGCTCTCCTGTCTGTCTCCTAATAGAAATTTTGATAGAAATATCACAAAGAGATTTTAATCACAGGGGTGTTGCTCGTGCTTACACTCATGTGAACCACAAAGGCGCTGTCACCCCCTTCGGATCGCATGCCAGCCCGCCTTAAGACACCCGTCTCCAGCTCTGCCAATGTGGCGCTTGGCAAAGTCACAGAAAAAACAACAAACAGAATAAGGAAGCATGTAAAATAAGATGGAGTGAAATGTTTCCGGGAGTCAGATGCAGAGCGTTGAAAGGGCCTGGAGAGGGAACAGAGAGGGAGAAGGTAAACACAGCCATTAGGTGGAACTGAGGCGCACAGACACAGAAGAGCTTTGTCTCCACATCCCAATACTGCAGCGCTCAGACAGGCTTTATTCAGGCCTGTTGTCTTCCTACGGGTGTTTGCAGGGGACAGACTTTAAAATGCAAGACTTGAGAAATGTGTAAACAGTTAAAACAAGCAGAAGAAGCGATAGCGAGTTCGGAATCTATTGTATTTCCCTATTTTGGAATTATCTCAGTCCTCAATCACAGCTGTGTAAAGGATTAGGCATCTCTCCATCTGGAAGTACTGCGATTGGAGTCGTGATGTATGTTAAAAAAGTAGGATTCTGTAGGTAGATTCCATGGCAAAAGAAAATGGAATCGACCTAAAAAAATAAGGCATTGGTCCACTAAATGATGTGTATGTCAAGATTATAAAACAAGATACATGTTTGGTTGGAATGAGTCAATTGGAAAATAGAACTGTCCTAATTGGCTTATACTTAACACTCTGGAGTAAGCATCATAGGTTTTTAAATGGGACAAAAGCTGCTCTACAAAAGTACTTTGAGCCTTTTTTTAGAAATTGAATGGAGGCAAAGTAATAAGTACACAACTAGAATATGATAAAAATGATATAATAAGTAAAGTGAAGACTTGACCTCCTTTCATTTTTTTCAGTTTGACACACTTCTCCTTTCAAAGTTTACATTTGCATTTGCTTTTTTGTCTTAGATCAGTTGATGTATTGAAACATTTTTGTTGTAAGTATAATTTTAAATACATGTATGCCTAATATATTTATGCTAAAGAAAATTGAGAGATGTCCAAAAAGCAAAGACACCAGCACAGAATACTTTCACCACACAGACATTGTAATTGAGAAAATGGGTCAGGTCATGTCATATGCCGATGTTGTTTTAGGCCATGACATGTCACGAAATTAATATCTGTGTTGTTTTCCTGTGTGTTGGTTCCTGATTGTACTGTCCGGCGCCTCTCAATCAGCCAGGATAAGGCCAATTAATGCGTCAGGACCTGATTATGTGTGGAAAACATCTCCGATTGACCTCTGAAGAGAGAGCTCGAACCGTCACGACGTGATGTTTTGGTCTGTCTCTTTTGGAGCTGATTTGATGTGATTATGTGCATACGTGTCAAATGTTCGTCACCGCCTATAAAAGGCTTACTCTGTTATTGGTATGCAGGTAGGGACAGAACCATTTGTCAGGGAGAGTGAGGTGTTTGTCCACTGTGCACGTGAATAAACCTCCACCTTTTGAAAGAGACAAAACTCTGTTTCTGCTTCATGTTTTCTTGGTCACCTTTTACTTGATCATTGTTTGCAGGAAACTTCCATAACAACATCACTCTGACTTTACTCTCTGCTGAGGCCATTGTCCCTGTTTGATTCATGTGTGACACCCCTTACCGTGTGTGACACCCTTTACCGTGTGTGACACCCTTTACCGTGTGTGACACCCTTTACCGTGTGTGACACCCTTTACCGTGCGTGACACCCTTTACCGTGTGTGACACCCTTTACCGTGCGTGACACCCTTTACCGTGCGTGACACCCCTTACCGTGTGTGACACCCTTTACCGTGTGTGACACCCTTTACTGTGTGTGACACCCTTTACCGTGCGTGACACCCTTTACCGCGCGTGACACCCTTTACCGCGCGTGACACCCTTTACCGTGCGTGACACCCCTTACCGTGTGTGACACCCTTTACCGCGCGTGACACCCTTTACCGCGCGTGACACCCTTTACCGCGCGTGACACCCTTTACGATGAGTGACACCCTTTACAGCGCGTGACACCCTTTACCGCGCGTGACACCCTTTACCATGTGTGACACCCTTTACAGCGCGTGACACCCTTTACCGCGCGTGACACCCCTTACCGTTTGTGACACCCTTTACCGCGCGTGACACCCTTTACCCCGCGTGACACCCTTTACCGCGCGTGACACCCTTTACCGCGGGTAACACCCTTTACCATGTGTGACACCCTTTACAGCGCGTGACACCCTTTACCGCGCGTGACACCCTTTACCGCGCGTGACACCCTTTACCGCGCGTGACACCCTTTACCGTGCGTGACACCCTTTACCGTGCGTGACACCCTTCACCGCGCGTGACACCCTTTACCGCGTGTGACACCCTTTACCGAGCGTGACACCCTTTACCGAGCGTGACACCCTTTACCGCGCGTGACACCCTTTACCGCGCGGTGCACGTGACACCCTTTAGCGCGCGGTGCGCGTGACACCCTTTACCGTGCGTGACACCCTTTACCGTGCATGACACCCTTTACCGCGCGTGACACCCTTTACCATGTGTGACACCCTTTACCGTGCATGACACCCTTTACCGTGCGTGACACCCTTTACCATGTGTAACACCCTTTACCGTGCGTGACACCCTTTACCATGTGTGACACCCTTTACCATCCGTGACACCCTTTACCGCGTGTGACACCCTTTACCGAGCGTGACACCCTTTACCATCCGTGACACCCTTTACCATGTGTGACACCCTTTACCATCCGTGACACCCTTTACCATCCGTGACACCCTTTACCATGTGTGACACCCTTTACCATCCGTGACACCCTTTACCATGTGTGACACCCTTTACCATCCGTGACACCCTTTACCATGTGTGACACCCTTTACCATCCGTGACACCCTTTACCATGTGTGACACCCTTTACCATCCGTGACACCCTTTACCATGTGTGACACCCTTTACCATGTGTGACACCCTTTACCATCCGTGACACCCTTTACCATGTGTGACACCCTTTACCATGTGTGACACCCTTTACCATCCGTGACACCCTTTACCATGTGTGACACCCTTTACCATCCGTGACACCCTTTACCATGCGTGACACCCTTTACCGTGCGTGACACTCTTTACCATGTGTGACACCCTTTACCATGTGTGACACCCTTTACCATGTGTGACACCCTTTACCATGTGTGACACCCTTTACCATGTGTGACACCCTTTACCATCCGTGACACCCTTTACCGTGCGTGACACCCTTTACCGTGCGTGACACTCTTTACCATGTGTGACACCCTTTACCATGTGTGACACCCTTTACCATGTGTGACACCCTTTACCATCCGTGACACCCTTTACCATCCGTGACACCCTTTACCATCCGTGACACCCTTTACCATGTGTGACACCCTTTACCATCCGTGACACCCTTTACCATGCGTGACACCCTTTACCGTGCGTGACACTCTTTACCATGTGTGACACCCTTTACCATGTGTGACACCCTTTACCATCCGTGACACCCTTTACCATCCGTGACACCCTTTACCATCCGTGACACCCTTTACCATCCGTGACACCCTTTACCATCCGTGACACCCTTTACCGTGCGTGACACTCTTTACTATGCGTGACACCCTTTACCATCCGTGACACCCTTTACCATCCGTGACACCCTTTACCATCCGTGACACCCTTTACCATCCGTGACACCCTTTACCATCCGTGACACCCTTTACCATCCGTGACACCCTTTACCATCCGTGACACCCTTTACCGTGCGTGACACTCTTTACTATGCGTGAACAGGATTAAAAAACAAGGTCAGCTCAACAAACAAGTACCGGAATGTGTCTGAATGAGTTCTGCGTGTTCTGTTCTGAGAAAGAGCCGAGAACCACACGAACTGATGATAAATAATCCATATGATTTGACCAACTAAGGCCCTGTTCAGACAAAAAGTGATCAAACTTCAAAAAATGTGTCAAAACAATTTTCAGATACTTTTGTTTTGATGTTAAAACTAGAACCTATAAATGAAATACAAAGTCAGATATGTGGTCAGGTTTAGGCTCCATTTTGTTGTCTATGTGAAATATGACCTCCATTTTCCCTCAGACATAGGTTAGCGTTAGCAATCACATCTTCAAAAAGCTATTTCCCACGTTTTAAATCACTCAAAAACCACCAGACATCATACGGTTTACATAGCTCCAAACTGAAACGTTGGATATATGTTTCTTCAAATTCAGCCATCATCAGGCACACATTTGAAAACTTCTGATTTAAGCTTTCCACTTGCAAAACACATATCAATCATGTATCAAATGATCTCCAGCAAACTCAGATCTAACCTCAAAGGCAAATTCACGCCGTTAGACCTCGAATCAGACACTGTCAGACGGTTGAAAAGAGGTGCTTTCCTACTCCAAGCCCGTAATGATGCCATTCGTCCACAAAGTCTTGGAAATGTAATGCTAATATCCCTGTCTGTAAAGTTCCTGCCAAGAAATCCGAAACACGTCTTCTACTTTTGTCTGTAATCAATAAATAAGCGTGCAAATAAAACTTCAGGGAGTAGATTAAAAATAAAGGCGGACTGGCGTCGGGGAGCAAAGGCAGTCGCGCTCAATTAGGTCCTAATAACCAATGTTCTTTTTAAAGTCGGGGTATTTCAAAGTTCCCAGATGGATTCGCATGGACCCTCTTCTCACTCATCTCCACATAAAAGCTGCAGCCAGTTCAGAAATTGTTGTGTCCCAAAGTAAGTTCCTCTAAAAAGACCTTCAAATCATTAAGTTTTCAAAGTGCTGCCGATTGAAAGCCAATGGGAAAGCCCTTTGCACTTTTATCTGCCATGTTAAAGAAGTAACAGAGGATCTTGCGCCCGGGCCTTTTCAGATAAGTGAATATATTTAATTTTTGAAAAGAATCATAGAGTTGGCGTCTTTGGTCCTCGCGCCTACTGGGACCAGAGGCGTGGAGAAGGAGTCAAAGTTTTTTTTTTGAAAGGAGATATGGGCCTTGAGACCTCACCAGTCCTCTAAGTTGATTTATTTATCAGGTTCTCCCGAGTGATGGCTGCTGTGATGGATGCCCAGGGGTGCTTGGTCGGTCCTGGGATAGCGCGGGCTTCGTCCCCCTCCTCACCCTCGCCTTCATCCCCCCCGTGTTCCCCCGTCGTGCCATCAGAGCCTGACACTTGCTCTTTCATCGTCTGAAGGGGCAAAAGCTCGGGCCGAGGAATAATAATTAGGAGAAAAGAAGGCGGCATGAAAAAGCCTGTGAGTGACCGTTAGCCGTTAGCGGTTAGCTGAGATGTGACGTGTGGAGTTAGCATTGGCTGGTTAGCGCGTAGCTGCGGTGCGGACGTCCCCCCTCGTGGCCCCGGCGCTGGGTGGAACCGTGAGTGAGGACCATATGCTGCATCTGTCGGTTCAGCCCTGAGAGAGAGAACTGTCACGGAGCCAAAGATCTGATCCAAGAGCGCGTCTGCACAGCGGTAAACAAAGGATTTAGTTTAGGGAAATAATTCAGTGCAACATCGTGCTTATGTATACGGAAGAAAAACATTGTAGATAGATGATGATGGATCGCAAGTTCTGTCATATACTGTGTGTTTATTTGCTGTAGGATTGAAGGATTTTGGACCTTATGAGAATATTTGGTCGCCTGGGATCCAGATTCAATATTTCTCAAATACTTTATGAAGGTTGTAGTCTGGTTTCTGGTTTCATAGCTTAGTTCAGATGGGCGTGATTGACAGGTGGATTAGCCAATCAGGGACAGACATGATCTGTCTGTATTTGAAATAAAAAAGGCAGTTTATGAAGAAAATTGATACAAAATTACACAGTATTGGGCAAAATGTAACCCTCTTTTGAGAGTCAAGCAGACTGTGGCACTGCTAGGCACAGTTACAGGCGAGATCTGTGGAATGGCGACACTGCTCACAGTTAGAATTCAAACACCCGTTGTGCCATAAATGATTATTTTAGATGTCGACTTGTCAGATTGGATTGGTAAAACAATTATTTCTATTAGACTACATTGAAACCTTTTAAATATCAACACAATAAAGGTTGAAATACTGACTGGATTCTTCTAGAAAGACAATATTTACAGATAAAGTGTATTATTGATGAAAAACTGAATCTTTTCATTCATTTTTATCATTTTGATTTAATAATGCCACTTTGCTGGGCTTTTCATTTTGTTTTAGACTCTGTAATATTCGAGGTAACGATTACAATTATGAAAATATGACTTAGATTTTATAATGCTCAAATCACAATGACTTGTTAAATTATTGCGGCCCTAGTTTAATGCCATACTGGGTAACATCTCAATGGACACTAGCAATGATTTGGTTTGCGATTTCCATTTGATGACATTTATCTAACAGCCCGATTTGAGATGGAAATAAATCTATAAACCTGTGAATTGGCTTTAAATGAAAAAACATATTAATGCAATGATGAACTGCCACCTAGAAGTATTCCTGTGTATTCATGTGCAATTACTGTCGTACTCACATGCAATAATGTCACATTCAAGTGCATATAACTGATGAAAATAGAGTGTTTATTTTACCACTATTATTAGTATTATTTTGTCTTACGCTAGCGTTTTTTTCTCTCTTATTTTTATTTTCCCCTCCATTCCTTACTAAGAAATGAGAGGTTTTGTCTATAGGAGTTTTTGTTTGTAAGAGTTTTGTTTATAAGAGTTCTTCTATTAAGAGTGTTTTTAAAACTTCCTATAAGTTATCTGTCCTTTTTTCCTTTTGACATCTACCTGCGTTGCAACAATGAAATTTCCCCATGTGTGGAAAATAAAGGAATATCTTATCTTATCTTATCCTCATTTTACAAACTCTAAGGAACAAACTGGACTTGAATCTGACACAAATCCAAACGTGTCACCTCCTCTGTCGCACCTACTACGTTGTCACTTCTGTCCGACCCAAAATGGCGGCAGTCGGGACCAGAGAACACTTGTTTGTTGTTGTTTGCCTTTCGTCACAACAAGTTACCGACGCCGGGCCGCGCTGATCGAGAGGAGCATCTGGCTTTGTGCATAGCTGAAGACTGCACATTTATTATACATGATGCGCTGTACTCGTGCCAAAGAGCCGCCTGTACGTACTTCAATCATCTCTTACAACCGCCCTGGCTGCTAAAATATCACTGTTTACCTTTTCCACTGCTCTGTATCGTCATTTACTCTGTGTGGGAAACATTGTAATTGCTACTTGAGCTTGTTTTGCTGCACTTTGGGGCAGACTGTGTTAAATATTGAGTTTTCCAATTAGGGAGATTCTTGGAGAAAACAGATGGATGGCTGCTGGTGTTAGAAGCAACACCTGAATTCTGTCAATAATTACACCAGGCCCAGGCTGAGAGCGGCATCAAGCGAACGCACGTAATAAGCACCTCTCCGCAGGTGATAAGACCGCTAAGAGCTAACATTATTTCATTTAACATGGTGCACGAGGAGACATATCTCATCCAGTCTAATGGGCCACATGGAGGAGAGTGTTTGTGTTTACTTTTGAAGAAGAATTGGATCCGTGCGCACACTTTAGGAGAGAGTTTTGGTAATATAAGGGGGCTGTACTGGCAGAGTGGTTAGCTGTGTCACATGACGGAAGTTGTGGGTTTGATCTTCGGCGCTGTCAACGATAGACGCTCACGAATGTCCTGCGTACTTACAATAACTGTAATTTATGCTATTTTTTTGTAGTTTCTGAGATGGTCCAACTTTAAAGGAAGTGAAAAGATGGAAACGTCGTGAGGTTCAAAAGTGACCGCTCACCAAGAGGTTCTGGGACTAGATTTCACATTCCTTTTATCCATAGAAGTAAACAAATGAAATAATGAAAGCTTGTTAGGCTAATTGTCTGCATGGTAATAATGAACTGAATGAATTTGAGAAACTTTATGATGATAAAGTTATATAACCATTTAACACATTTTAGCTTTGAAATGGACCTTTATGAGATTCTAACCGTGTTACGTTGTTTTTCTATCTCAAAGTTGTATATTTGGTTCATGCATGTTTGAATAGTGCTGTATTGTTTTTTGAGTGTAGTTTTGACCCCCTCCTATCTCTGCCCACTGGTTTGTACTTTTAACAATCATTAATCAGAGTCACACATGTTGGATACAAATATGCTTTTTCCCCCCATGTATTTATTTATTTGATGAACAGAACTCAATGGACATGTTTCTATAACAAATCTGTTATTAACATGAACAGAATATGAACTAATCTATGTTATCGTTTAATACTAAATACCTGAAAACAAAAAACTTGTTTTCTTTATATTTGAATTTTACAAAATGTGTATAAAAAATGAATGAGTTAACCCGTGGAACCTCGGTGTGCTTCAAAGTGGGCAGGCCTTTTTTCAGTAAAATGATAAATATTGGTTCTATAAATAGGACAAAAGTTAGTATTAGTGACAATAAGTGCACTGTATCTGCAACTACATTTTGAGCACAGCCACAGGGAAATACACATGTTCAAAGTGCTGATAACAGCACATACATCATGGAGTACATATCGCCGTCGATTCCTGGCTCCGACAATTTGCTGAATGCCTCCACCCGCTCTTTCCAGTACAATAACGCATCACGATTAACCTCTGCTCTCCAGGTGTTGCAAGAATTCATAGACTTTAACAGTTTAATGCGCAGATTGTTAAATCCCGCGCGCCGTTGTATTCGTTTGGACATTTCCGTATTGTGGCTTTTATGTTTCAAACCGACCTGCGCCGATAGTCAACTGGCAGTTTCACTCCAGCCTCTGCATCTACCCACTCACTCGCTTCTCTAAAACTATTCATGAGAAATCCCCCTCGAATTCAGGTGTGGAAGATACTTAACCACAAAAGCCAAGTGAAGGAGGAACCCGAGATGAATAAACATGCTTGGAAAAATAAGAAATACACAGAACCGCAGCACAAATCTAAAAAAACGCCCGGACTGCCTCTCTCTCTGTCTCTCTCTGTCTCTCTGTCTTTGCGCTGGAGGAGGGCTGTGTGGTGTTACCTGGACGTCAGCCATCTTGGTGCAGAGCTGCTGTGTGAGGGCGCGGGTCATCGAGGTCTCACTCTCCATCTGTTTCGCGGCTCTTATCATGACGGCGGCCCGGCCCTCGATTCAAACGCGGAGCGGAGGAAATCAAAGCCCAAGCTACGCCAGCCTGCGAGAGGAAGAGCGGAGGGAAACCTGTGTGAAATACTGGTCGGCGAACACAAAGAGAATAATACATACAAGCAACTGGGTCTGCTGCGAATCGTGTGCACAAAAGAGAGAATACGCCCAAAATTGTTGCAAATATTAATGGATAGACTTACTACTCTGCAACTGCGTAGTGTTGTTTAATAGCACTGGCTATACACTGGTAAAAGTTCAGCGAATCCTATGTTTATTAATTTACTGTGATGAGCGTTTTGGGAAGATAAGATAAGATAATCCTTTATTGTCCACGCATGGGGAAATTTCGGTGTTACAACGCAGTAGCTACAGGGGGAAGGACAGATAACTTATAGGAAGTTTAAAAAAAAAACACACTTAATAGAAGAACTCTTATAAACAAAACAAAAAACTCTTATTAACAAAACTCCTCTCATATCTCAATAGGGAATGGAGGAAAAAAGATAAATAAATAAAATAAAAAGATAAAGATAAATATAAAAATAAAATAATAATAATAATAAAAACAAAATAAAGTAAAGTAAAAATAGCTAGCATAAGACTAAATAATGCTAATACTAATGGTAAGTAAGTAAACAAAACAAATTATTTACATCAGTTGTATGCACATGAATATGGCCTTAATTGCATGTGAATATGACGGTATTGCACATGGTTAAGTCAGTATTGCACATGAATATGACGGTATTGCACATGGTTAAGTCAGTATTGCACATGAATATGACGGTATTGCACATGGTTAAGTCTGTATTGCACATGAATATGACGGTATTGCACATGGTTAAGTCAGTATTTCACATGAATATGACGGTATTGCACATGGTTAAGTCTGTATTGCACATGAATATGACGGTATTGCACATGGTTAAGTCAGTATTTCACATGAATATGACGGTATTGCACATGGTTAAGTCAGTATTGCACATGAATATGACGGTATTGCACATGGTTAAGTCAGTATTGCACATGAATATGACGGTATTGCACATGATTAAGTCTGTATTGCACATGAATATGACGGTATTGCACATGGTTAAGTCAGTATTGCACATGAATATGACGGTATTGCACATGATTAAGTCTGTATTGCACATGAATATGACGGTATTGCACATGGTTAAGTCAGTATTGCACATGAATATGACGGTATTGCACATGATTAAGTCTGTATTGCACATGAATATGACGGTATTGCACATGGTTAAGTCAGTATTGCACATGAATATGACAGTATTGCACATACAGTAAATAGATATGTGATAGGGATTGATGATTTTCCTTGGCTTAAGGCAAATACTGCAGGTAAAAAGAAAGAAATATGAAATTTAGATGTATCAATTTGAAACTTTTCATATAATTTACTGACATAAGGTTTTGACCATGTATTGTTATATATAAATAAGGTATTTATGTGTCAAAATTGCACATATTTGGGCCACATACAGTCAATTTGGTACATGAAATTAATAGTTTACATTTCTTGCTTCATTTGTTGACAGAAACATTGGATATCTTAGTTAATATTTGAGAAAACAAAAAGTATTTGAAAATTGGCGTAAACATTCAAATTTTGCCTCATTTACAAAATCAAAACTTTAATGAATCAAGCTTGGAATTAAATATTTCAATCCGTCAAAATCTTTTCCAGTCCAACATTGTAAAGTTTGGTGTGTGTAGGTCAAACTTTAAGGGCAGATCTTTATCTTTATGGGAGATACATACATTTTGAGAAAACAGCCTTTAAAATCACAATGACACACATAAATCTATGGATTAAATGTAAATGCAATGTAATCTTAAGGTGCAAATTGGACAGTGAATGCTTATATGTGGCCATTGTGTCTCCCCTTAACCAGCTCGGTCCATATAGCGGATATTATGACACATTATATTATGACACTCCCTACAATGGAAGCAAGGCCGGACTTGAATAGATAATACTACATAATTATGTTCATGTCTCATGTACTGATGTACTGTTATACAAAATTCTCTTGCCTTGGATGTCTCATGCTGCTTATTACAACCCCTGGGCTACTGAAGTTAACCTTATTGTTCCTTGTTTCACACCATATATTGACAGAGTAACAGCCATCTAAAATACAATTGATGGGCCTTTCAACAGTCAAAAGGCTTACACATATGTAGTGTATCACGGTTTGTGTTTAGCACGAGAACAGAATGGTCCATGAGGTCTGAAATTTGAAGAGAAAAGATATTCTCATTTATTACAGTCAAATGGAAAATGTGTAAAAAGCATAGTCCAGTACTACATCTGCATGTTGTATTTGGTGCACAGTCCTGTGGGTTTCAGCTTTCTGGTTTAGACAACTGACAGAAAACATTTTCAACTATTTAAATACTGAAAACATAGCTAGGGCTCAAATTGAGGAATGACTTTTGTCCATTCTAAAGATATTTTAGCCTATGTTATTTTGTTTTCATTTGTTAATCACTAAGGAAACGGTCCTTATTTCTCATCATTCTGGAACCCATGGATACGAGCACAATCTACAGTAGTGAATAGAAATAGTGCTATAGTTGCAGTGAATGGACGAAATCGGTATCATTTGTTCCTCGTTGGAGACAACCACTCTGCCATTGACAGGGCCTCGTTATATCTGTTAACACACATTTCGCTATATAAACCAGTTAAATGTACAGTGCATATAGCATGTGGCGTTTCCGGACACAGTGCAGCAGACTTCCCCCCGTGCATCCTCCTAAATCACATCGGACAGAACAGAAGTCGCACACTGGCGGAGTTATAGCCAGGTATTTATAGAAGAAGTCGGCCTCTCTACTGCGCGCCCACTCACAATACAAATCACAAAACCCAGCGCTGCGGGTAATGCATTTCACAATTGGCTCATACAGTCCACAAAATATGTCAGATTGTCTTCTAGCATAAAGCCGCACACCTCCCTGCCTCCCAGTGTCATATCCATCAAACCGGGGCAAGTGTGTACGCTCGCTCCCCGCACGATCCGCACTTGTTGTTCTCACAGGAAAGTTTCGCTCCTCTGCGTCGCAAAGTGATAATTGGGTAATGAGTAAATAAGCAGCCGGAGTCGTCCCTCGCCTTCCCCCGCTCACTTTGTTTTGCCTGTTGTAGGCGGAGAAGGCAATTGGTAATATGTAAGGAGAGAACATTGTTGCTAGTGAGGGTGAACTTGTCACGGGAGCAGGAGAAGCTATTTGGGGGCCATCTTGTTGTCTGGCTGAACTACAGGGGGAAGAAGTGGTGACAGGAAGGAAGCGAGGCTGGAGGTGAGTGAAGTGTTAGGGCCCTATGTGCATCCAAGCTTTAATTAGCCCAATGCCATGACTGCTATCCAGGAGCAGATGCCACTTACAGCGAGCCCGCCTCGCGCATGTGTGTATGCGGTGTGTGCGTGTGCTGTTGTCACTGTCACTTGGGCTTGTTTGGTGCGGGTGCTCCCCTCGATCCCCCCTGCATGCTCTCCTCGCTTGAGCCTGGCACGTGTGGCCTCCTGTGTCAGGGTTTTGAGGTGCCAGAGGATGCAGCGTAATTACCCTCGACTCACCGGGAGGTTTGACAGAGGAAGAATGGGCAGAGAAAGTGTGACGTCATCCAAGAATTCCTCGCCACAAACTACTTCTACTACTGACTACCACCGCATGGGTTTGAATTACATTTATCAGAGTCTCAGAGTTTTTTTTTAATTTGCCAGGAAAAGGTATGAGTAATATGTACTGGTGTTATAGATATTAATGAATTTCTATGAAAATTTTTGCAGTGGTCCTTATTGTTCACTTACCTAATGCATCACCACAATCGTAATTATCCACTGCAATGATTATATAAGCACTTTTAACAACTTTGGAAGTGGCCATAGCAAGTTTTGCCATCACAGTAATGCTAACAACACAATCCTTGGTTTTCAGAAAAGATAACGGTCTATAGAAATGGTTTATAGGAGCAGTATGGGGCAGGGCGGAGCGGGGCGGTGCAGTGCTGGGCGAGGTACCGGGCGGTCTGTGGTGATTCTGAAGGGGCCCGTGAAAGATTCTAGCTCTCTGAGGGTGCTGGCTGATGATTGGACCAGAGAAGACAGAAGAGAACACAGACTGAAATCAAAACGGCAAAAACAGATGTATAAACAGATAATAATCAGTCATCATCAACCGCTGACATGATCTGGTGACACTTCCAGTGATGATAGCGTGATGTCAGCTGCTCACGTAAGACCCCTGCGAGCCGGGCCCTCGTCTTGGAAAGGTAACGCGCCATGAACAGAAGTGGCTGCTTTTAAAACTGTATCTGCACTGGAGCAAAAAGTGACTTAGTGTACAGGCTCTTTAAGTTAAGTTTACTCAGTTTAGTTGTTTTTCCCCCTTTACAGTTTATGTCATTTGGTAAATCTCATTTTCTGTATCAAGTGCACATTATTCAATTGCAGTAAAGTTACTCTTAGCTAATGTTTTTACTTTTCCAAGGTGAATTTTGTCTCCCAAAAGATTTACATTGTATAGTAAATGTAATTATAGTGTAAATTAACCTGGAAAACTGCAAACATGAGTAATTCCCCTGAATGTGGGCCACATGTGCCCCTCCTTCCAGTTTTATTTTGGTCATCTCAACAATAAATAAGTTCTACACAGACTATACAGATCTATTCAAGCCGCCCAGAGAAAAAGTGCATTGTTCACTTGTTGGCATGGGCATTTCACACACATCAACATACTTTATATAATATTCAAGTGGTAGTTTTCTCTAGATCTCCACTTAAATTAATTAAACTCTACTTAACTGGAAATCAGTAGCAGTCAGAAGCAAAAGTAGGGGTTAGGGTTAGGCCATTTTGCCCATCAGGAACATGTAAACATTCTCCTCCTTAAAATAAGTCTGATGTAGCACTATGTTAACCGTTTTAAGAAACACCACATACTGTGGAAATGTGTGTGGAATATGTTAATATTTAACTGTGCACTCAATAATAAAAAAATGTTTACTGGACAAATCAACAAATGTATTGTGATTTGTATTTTATGGACTGTTTTAATAGTGCAAAGGTCATGCATACTCCTCATGTTCATGTAAATACTTGTTGATGAGATGTATGGCTGTGTGTAACTGTGTGTGAGTATATTTGGGTCAGAATGTGGACTCTGTGAAATTATCACATTGTTGAATGTGTTTTGTTTGTTTTATTTCTTTCAGTCATTCAGGGACTGCAGATATAATATGCTAATAATATGCTATTTAGCTTCAATCTGGTGCGGAACATCCTTGTTTTTATGAGCTTAATGTCTCTGTAGATTGTCCCTTCAAATAAAGATTAAACTGAACTAAACTAGAAGTAATTTTCAATCTGAAGCTTCTGAACAGAGAAAATAAAATGTATATTGCCTACTACCACTACTGAGCTAGATTAGTCCTGCTTTTAAACATGCTTTTGGGCACTTTTGCATTTGTGTGTCACATTTTTAAACACAGTGACAAGACTTCCCAATGATAGCCACAGGTCTGGAGTCTAACCCTCACACTCCATTAGCTTCATAGCCTCTGCGAATAACTCCCCGCTCCTCACTTCTCTGCCACAGTGTGTGAACTCTGACCTCTCATACATGAGCCTCCTCAGACAGTCTCCATAAACAAAGCAGCCCCCTCCGCTGGCGCCTCCCCCTCATTACGCCTGCTCCGTGCCCTGGTCTGACAGTGTGCTCCTGCTCTGACAGCCTCTTTTTAATGATATCTCCACATGGTAAACGCTAGCTGCACAATCCTGTCGTGTCTGAGAGGTCGCGACCTGTTCCTTTAACGGGACATCGCTATATATAAGTACGAGCAGTGACAGGAAACGGCAAAACAAATCCATATTTATCCACAGCAAAGAAGCGCGAGGCCCTTCGCTTTTAAGTAGCCTTGTCACAACTTGATGCGGGCCATTAAAAAGGCACTCATGATGTACCAGTGATGCAAATCCCCCCCCCCCCACACACACACACTGACAAGCTTTAATGCAGGACAAGGAAGACGTCCAAAAACTGGAGTAAATACAGCCGGAGAGAGATGAAATGCAAGCGACAACAAACGCAATGACTTAGAAAATGGGTCTAACAGCTCCTGCTCTGGCCCCGCCCTCACGCTCTCAACACAATCAAACATGTAAATTATAGAGTTATCATGAAAAATTAATTCACTTCCTCAGTAATGAATGAGATGACAGAAGCGTTGCTGAAGAATTGTCCGATATATAAAGACCTCCGTTTCAATGATGAGGAGCAGATTCAATCATTTTTGGAATGTGAACTTCAGCAAGAATGAATAAATAATACATACATATTTGTATGTATAAAAAAGAGAGGGACTATTAGTTTAGGAGTATTAGTGTTTTTTCATTCATTTATAATCCGATCATTATTTGATTTGCTATATCCACCAAAATGATGCTAAAACATGTCATGGGGAGGTTGAATTTCACACATTTCATGGGCTTTATAATTCAAGAAAAGAAAACACTTTTGACCTCTGTTTTCATTACACTGCAAGTTTATATTCTTCTGGGCCGGCTCGCAGTGGCAGCAGTTTAAGCAGGGACTCCCGGATTTCCCTCACCCAAGACACTTCAGCTCCTCCGGGGATCCCAAGAAGTTCCCAGGCCAGCCGAGAGTCATAGTCCCCCCAGCGTGTCCTGGGTCTTCCTCGGGGCCTCTTCACAGTGGGACATACCCGAAACACCTCCCCAGGGAGGGGCCCAGGAGGCATCCGTAACAGATGCTCGAGGCACCTCAGCTGGCTCCTCTCAACATGGAGGAGCAGCGGCTCTAATCCGAGCTCCTCCCATGTGACTGACCTCCTCACCCCATTTCTAAGGGAGCGCCCAGCCACACAGCGGAGGAAACTCATTTAGACTACTTGTATCCGCCCTCTTGTCCTTTCGGTCACTACCCAAAGCTCATGACCATAGGTGAGGGCAGGAACGTAGATTGACGGATAAATTGAGAGCTTTGTCTTTCGACTCAGCTCCTTCTTCACCACAGCAGTCCGATGCAGCGACCATATCACAATCTTACAAAACGTACGTAATAAAACTTTTCTCAACACCTCAGTTAGTGTCCAGACAATTTTTTTTGGGCCTGTATGATTTTTTAAGACTGAACTTTATAGTGTGAGATGGGGAAGAGCCGGAAGAGCTGGAATCTAACTCACGATCCTGAGTCTGGCATAGATGCTATCCACTTGAACTAGGATCGGAAATCGGGCCCGATCACATGGTTTCAGACTCGATCAGAATCGGACGTCGCCTCCCGATCAGTGACCGGATATAAGTTTTACTCTTATTAGTTTGATCAGCGCTATACATTTCAAGCTTATTATTAGTCTCTCACCTCTGTATAATGCATGAATGGATCCCGACATTGTACTGCCGTAAAGTGTGGACTTTTGTTTTGTTTTGCGCTGTGCGATCCTGCATCATGGATCTATTCGCGGATCCCACACAGCAGAGCTTTTTCCAGATTAAGGAAAAATGCTCAATAACTTGGGCATTGACAAGCAACAGATCGATGTAATTTTGCTCGACAAAGCTGCTAATATGAAGAAAGCCATGGGTGAGACGACGTGCGGTTTGGGCAAGGGCGTCATCACCATTCCGGAGCACAGACACGGGGGAGCGGAGCACAGACACGGGGGAGCGGAGCACAGACACGGGGGAGCGGAGCACAGACACGGGGGAGCGGAGCACAGACACGGGGGAGCGGAGCACAGATACGGGGGAGCGGAGCACAGACACGGGGGAGCGGAGTGCGGGCTTATAGCGCATCGTGATAGACACCGTGGCGACCGCGAGGAAGAACACTCGGCCCTGGCTTACTCTCGACTTGACATTCAGACGGATTTCATCAAGAAAAACATACATTTTATTATTAAAGCCAGAAGAGAATTAAGAGTGCAGTACTGAAAAGCACATTACTGGCCTTACTTTATGACACTGTTGCACTTTCATTTAATACGCACTTTGCTTATTTGTTTACATGCATGAGCTGCAATTTTTATTTAATTAAAAATTGTGCATTCTTATTTAAGCTGCCTCAAAGAAAGGTGCACTGTTAAAGTGGGGACAACCTGTTTATGTTGCATTTGTGCATTTTTTTAAATGTGTTTTTAATATAGTATCGGATCGGGACTCGGTATCGGCAGATACTCAAAATCAGATGACTCGGAATAGGATCGGGGCCAAAAAAAACTGATCGGGACATCCATACTTATTAAATCACTTTAACATCAGCCCATTATGCAAGCTCAAGAAACAATGTACGGTCGAACCTCGAAAGCCACAGCTACTTTAATATTGACGAATATATGGCTGCAATATTGTGCCTGTATATGACCCCTTGACTACATCTATTAAAAATAATATGTATGTACTGAACTCTGCCTTGTAGTATGCAATGCCAATAGAGGTGGTGACCAATCCCTCAACCTACAACTAGTAAGTGTGCAAATAGCTGTAACAATTAAGCCACTGCTGAAGTTTAAGAACACCAAGACTCTAACAACCCTTGCTTTTATCTCTGTATCAAACTGTTCCCATGCACTTCTTAGTCCGGCTTCAGTCTAAGCTCTTGTCTTTGAAGCGCCACCTGAGCACGTTCCATGGTGAAATCTTATAATGCAGTTGTATAGTGTCGACTGGCTGCTCTGGTTGTCTTAAATAACTATTGTTTTAGCCCGTGTTCTCACTCGGTGCTCTCCAGCGGCCTCCTCAAAGCCCCGCTGCCCTGGGAGTGAGCTGCTCTGAGCTGGGACCACAGCCTGCTCCTCTGGTCCTTACATGTGAACAGCTTGATTTTAATGAGGCCACATGGACCCCCTGTGATGTGCTTTGGAGGATAAGGAGTGACCCTTCCTCCCTGTGGCTCCTCCCCTCTCCTCTCCTCTCCTCTCCCGGTGCCTCTAATGTTTTATTAAGCAGGTTCAGTGGTTCACACTCTTCTAAAGAAATACAAGGACCTGTCAATCACACGGCCGGGTAAAGTGCAGCGTGCGCGGCTCTGCGATGCGAGGGGTGTATCACATGCAGCCGATCGATGCTGCAAACCCTTCACATGGGACAATGACAAAATGCAGGCTCTTGCATATTAACAGTACTATTAATGACAACGATTTAGTGCATTTGTAGTATAGATTGTGAATGTACATGGATGCATTTGGTCTGAAATAGGTTAAAAGATTAAATTATGTTGTAGTTATTGTGTACCTAAAGGAGATCCACTTACTGATGGGCTTGTAACGAGGCAACAGCATCAAAACATGATTTTTGCCATTTTTAGACAGCACAGATGAATGGTTGTTCATTCACATTGGATTTGTGATACTTGATGAAATAAAACAAACATTTCCCTGTCAGAATGTTTATGATGTATTGATGTCAAGCATAATGTCAGATTTAAGAAATGCTGTTAGCGTGTGTGCTCATTTCAGCGGTAATTGCTACATTAATGAACAATGCTAAGTATTTCGTCATGCGGTAATGTTTTGTGGCATTAGTCATGTGTGTTCGAGTGGTTGTCAGTTAGTGTGTGGCACTGTACCAACCTGTGGTGCCCGGTGGGCGAGTGGTATGCCAGGCTCCAAGTGCAGCCGGACACAGAGTCGTGAGTTCTCTGACAATTTACTGCATGTCCCTCCCTTCTCTCTCGTCCCCCATTTCACTCTGCACTTTCCTGTTGATAAAGCCTAAGGGCCAGAAAATCTAAAAAAAAAAACTGTACCAGCCTTTAGAATGTTTTCAAACACTCTTTTAGCTGTATTTAACCATCTTTTGGTAGAATTTTAGCTACAAAGATATTTATTACCACAAATACACAACAATGGCTTTCCTGGAGAAGGGGTCACTCACTTTCTTGTCTTCTTAACTTAAGTTGACCAGACAGTAAGACCAAATTTTTTTTTTTGGTGCGTGTTATAAACTGTATAAATGGATCTTATATCATACACAGCCAGTCCAAAAAAGTCACCAACTGAATTAAACTAAGCCAATGGCACGAGCCTCCTGTTGGATAATGTGATGATCGCAGCACGATTGACTTTCAGCTGCAACACGGTATTTTAACCCGACTGATGCAGTGAGCGGCTTCTCATTTCTGAAACAACCATGTGGAAAGACGAATCCCGTGGTCATTGAACAGATGTCAGTGTGTTTGAGAAGGGTCAAATCCGTGGTATTAAGCGGAGAAAACATCAAAAGAGAACGCTCCATGAAGACGCTTCATGAAGACGCACCATGAAGACTTTCCATGAAGCGTGTGTGTTTGGGACGATCTGGAGGCTTAGTGCAGTGGTCACTCTCCCATCATCAACACACAAACACAATACAACACTGTCCAACAAAATATCAAAGCAAGTGCACTTTGTTTTGGATGGTGTTGTTATAGCTACGCATATGTTTTATCAGATTTATTATCAGTATTTACAAAAGTCATAGAATTTGATACACCGTCTGCTTCTCCAATCCCATTTCTCACATTGGGATCATATGCAAATCGCGTGCCCCCCTTTTAACAAAACGTCATTGTGCTAATTGTAGTTTAACACTGTTCAGAGGGAATCCATCGAGCTGTCAATCAGCCATCAGAACACACCGGTCCCTGCGTGTTTCACATGTAGCTGATCGTGTGTCTGTTCACAGGATGTTGGTGAAGTGGCAGCTCCTGAATATTAATGCTGCTTTCAGGCCTGTATTTCCATGTAGTACACGACGGTAGGTATTAGTCCGACATACTAATTAGTGCTGTCAGCGGGTTTGAAGGGAATGATGATTGTTTTTGTCAGAGTAAAACTGTGTTAGCAGCAGGAGAGACAGGAGACAGGGAGAGCTACAAACTGACGAGTACGAGTACACACAGACTGGAGTGTTTGGGAAATGTCATTATCAATATTAAAGATTTAAGTCGGTGATCATTTTATTTTTTGTTCATTGTAACCCGCAATATTGATCGGAAACAGTAATAAAAAGAAATGGAACAATTCAACTATTTGTGAAAAAGTGTCTGCATTGCATTTTTTAACCCTATGTATGACTTAGAATCCCGTGTATTAAAATAATCACGACTAAGTACTGGGCGGAGATGAAAACAGAAATTTTCAGTCGAACGTAAGATGCAGAATAATACCGGGCTCTTTACAGGACGCCATTATGTGAGGGAATACTATAATAACTTTGTTAAAAGCTGGTCCAATGCAATCCGAGTCTTCAATCCAATAAATATAAAGAAGGCCTGGAACTCCGATCCATTACAAATGCTGCACATCATAATTTCTTTAAAGCCTTTGTTGACACAATTATGAGACTGAAATGACTTAACCAATATTAAATTATTTTCTCTATTCCGTTTTAACCGTAAATAATACATATGTTTTTTAAGACCATTGTCAAAGCAATGGATTATATATAAGGCTTATATATAAACTTGTATTTACTTGGAGGTGGACAATGTAATTTTTCTGGAGAAAGATTCACCACCTGGTCTCCATGGAGATTTGCCAGGTATATTCCGTTGTATGGCATTAACTCTCCTTTGGTCAAAATCTGATTTTATTTCATTTCATTTTTTATATATTTATTTTTATTTTAATATGGACATAGCATTGGACGATCCAGATGCAATGTTTTAAGTGTTATAGCAGAATATGCTAATTTTCATCACCTGTCCATAGGGCCAATTTAGAGTTGCCAATTTTACCTAACACATGCATGTCTTTGGACGGATGATTCCTAGTTCCAGGTCTGCATGCATGCACGGGATTTCTTCAGCAATAAAACCCCCTGTGATTGAATAAATGCACAATGGAGGCAAGAAGTGGGGACACAATAGAAGAGTTACAGTTCATAT
This sequence comes from Eucyclogobius newberryi, assembly GCF_026437365.1. Lineage (NCBI taxonomy): Eukaryota > Metazoa > Chordata > Actinopteri > Gobiiformes > Gobiidae > Eucyclogobius > Eucyclogobius newberryi. Next base: position 8,690,838 of record NW_027316532.1, on the reverse strand, counting down.
TAGAGCAGTGATTTTATATAGTACATGTGAGGGACGGAAACCTGTGGCCCTCAAATAGTTTCACTGCGCTGTCCATTGCAAAAATCCAATACATTACAATGACGAACATATAGTCTTTAAATTATTGTTGTTATGCATTTGTACTTATTGTTGGTAAAGTCATGTAGGTGAGCGCAGTACTTCTAACTCAACAGGCCATATTTTGTAATGAACCAAAGACATAATATTTGGCACATGTCAGGCCACACTAGCTCCATGGATGGTGAGTAGAATCTAATAGTGAATATTACAAACCACAAAAAGAGCAGATAACATTACTCATAAGTATTTCACTCCAAACTGTGAGGCAGGCTTAGTTTTCAGCTCCTGCGGATGACTAACATCCTCGACGATCTCCGAACAGCAAAAGTATAGCCCACACTTTGATATGGATATTCTCACTTCTCTCCAAAAGCCTTTTTTTCCCGCTTTATTTCTCTCCTGTAGCCCATCGTTCTGCTAATTCCACTTTACCACAAGAAATATCAAAAAAGTCAAGCCGCTAAGACATCTACAGAGTACATCCAGAATCCCAGGAGGAATCTCTGCCGATGTCCTCGCTTCTCCACGCCTCTCATTACATTACTGTGGACTACTTTAACCGGCGCAGCAGCACTTTGAAGGTGTGCGGTGAGACGGATATTGGGCTCATGAAGATAGACTTGCACTAGAATAACCAACGTCATGATAAACCTCGACACCAGGGAGTTGCAAGATGATTTTAATATACAATTTCAAAAAATCTCACACTGCGGTTAATCTATTTTTCAACAGACCTGCCCCCAGGGGTCCCTTGTAAATGTGCTTGGGAAACACTGCATTAACATAATAAATGATTCAAATAAACTAGATTAAACCTGACTTTTGAAACACATTTTGCCTCTTGAAATGATTACAGTCGTCAACTTCATGTTTCAGTGGGAGTCCTGAGTGGGTTGCAGGCCGATCCTTCTGTGGCGTATAAGTATAACCACTATAGTTTTTCTTTACGCTGCGTGGGTTCCTTCACACTACCATAGGTTATCACACATTTGTAAAAGAACAGTCACAGGGTTAACACAGAGGCATAAACACACAGACAAACATTCACTCATTCACTGGGGGGAAAAAATAAGATTTAATTTCCCATCACAAAAATGTAACTAAAACAAATTGTTTACCATATAATTTCATTCTAGTGAAACTGGAAGACACATTTCAAAAGTCAAGTCAAGAGTCAGAAGCTTCAACACATGCATCATATTAACAACAAGTCTCTGTCATGCAGTTGTTAATGTTGTGCTTTGCCATGTGAGATGTTGCTATTAACACATAATTCAAGTCATTTCACATAGTCCTGGGTTCTTCTGTAAAGGGAACTCAATGAAACATCTTGTATATATAATGTATATGAAATATACATCCACGTTTGCACAGTGTGGCTTCCTGGCTCTTGTCTTCAGCAGGCACAGGCGTCTCAGCAGCAGGATGAGGATGTGATGCGGGTGTGAGGGCCCCATGTCGAGCTGACGGGCTGATGGCAGAATGTCTCCTGTCTCACCTCCTCCGACACCTCTGACTCATGATCCTCATGTGAACAGTCGCCTCGGAGACGCACAGGTACAGCCGCTTCAGAGACAGCCAGGTACAGTCGCCAAGGAGACGAACAAGTACAGTGGCTACGAACTAGCATGGGTACAGAAACCAAGAAGACACAACATGAAGACGCAGCATGAAGACGCTCCATGAAGAGGCTCCATGGAGACGATTCATTAAGACGCTCCATGAAGAGGCTCCATGAAGACGATTCATTAAGACGCTCAATGAAGACGCTCCATGAAGACGATTCATTAAGACGCTCAATGAAGACGCTCCATGAAGACGATTCATTAAGACGCTCAATGAAGACGCTCCATGAAGACGATTCATTAAGACGCTCAATGAAGACGCTCCATGAAGACGCTCCATGAAGACGCTCCATGAAGACGTACCATGAAGACGCACCATGAAGACGCTCCCGCACAATGAAGACGCTCCATGAAGACGCACCATGAAGACGCTACATGAAGACACGCCATGAAGACGTGCCATGAAGACACTCCATGAAGACGCACCATAAAGAAGCACCATGAAGACGCATCATGAAGACGCTCCATGAAGACGCGCCATGAAGACGTGCCATGAAGACACTCCATGAAGACGCTCCATAAAGACGCACCATGAAGACGCACCATGAAGACGCTCCACGAAGACGCTCCACGAAGACGCACCATGAAGACGCACCATGAAGACTCTCCATGAAGACGCTTCATGAAGACGCTCCACGAAGACGCTTCATTAAGAGACGCACCATGAAGACTCTCCATGAAGACGCGCCATGAAGACGCGCCATGAAGACGCTCCATGAAGACGCTTCATGAAGACATACCCTGAAGACGCACCATGAAGACGCTTTGTGACGACGCTCCGTGAAGACGCGCCATGAAGACGCTCCATGAAGACGTTCCATGAAGACGCTCCCGCACCATGAAGACGCTCCATGAAGACGCGCCATGAAGACGTGCAATGAAGACACTCCATGAAGACGCACCATGAAGACGCACCATGAAGACGCTCCACGAAGACGCTCCACGAAGACGCTCCACGAAGACGCACCATGAAGACGCTCCACGAAGACGCTCCACGAAGACGCTCCATGAAGACGCTCCACGAAGACACACCATGAAGACGCTCCACGAAGATGCACCATGAAGACGCACCATGAAGACGCTCCACGAAGACGCACCATGAAGACGCTCAATGAAGATTCTCCATGAAGACGCTCCACGAAGACGCTCCATGAAGACGCACCATGAAGACGCATACTAACATCCCTCCCTGGCTTAATTTGAACAACATCAGTGACCAACAGCCACCACTCTACTACCTTCAGTCTAGATCCCTGGTGAGATGGTTTTGATAAAAAATATAAATAAAATAAAATGAGAGTACCTACAATGGAGATTGTACAAAAACATTCAAGAAAACATGGAGGAAATTGTTATTTTTTATCAGTGTCTTGTGACAGCAGGGAAAAGCTATCACAAAGACATTGATGCCACCGACTGAACCAACTTTTGCAATAAATTTGAAAAGTGACATATTTACCAAACATTGGTATAAATGGCGTTCAGTCCGGTAATTGTGTTAATCTGAGTCCGGGTTGACAGGAGTGTAGGGTGACCAGACAAATACAAAGGACAAATATGCCACAGTCAGACTTTGTCGACATCATTTGTAACATCTACACTTTATTTTTTCCCTTTCTGTATTTTACTTATGTTTTCTATACAACAAAAAAGTTAGATGCCCCTTATACTATTAGTGCTTATGGTCATATCATACCTAAACAAAAGCAGGTCTATTGAAACATGTCAATAATATAATCAAGTTATAATGAACTGCGTGTCTATTCTGCAATATACCTTGTTTTACCAAATGCAAACCTTATCACATTATAAGTACATACCATTTATTTTGTTCCCACAGATAATACTAAACATTCTCTGCCCTGTGACGACTCTAGATCTGTATATTTCATTCTACTGTCACACTACTGGTCATTAAATGATTTCCATTTACACATGCTAGCTCAACAAACAATAAAACCACAAGAATAAACATATCTAATTCTAAATGCTACTAAAGTATCAGCTCAGCACCAAAATCTCAGCGCAAACCACCATCCCCAAAGTGGACCCATTTTGTCTGAGTTGTTGGGCTTAAATAAATATTGCATAGAGAGTAAACAGAAGCGGTAATAGCCAGAGAGAGAGAGAAGTGAGTTTACCCGCTCTTCAAATGGACTCTCAGTGGGACCACATAGAGCTTTACTGTCCCACAACACAGCGCTGAAAGGCAGGCTCTGGAGACCAAAGTGACATTTAAGACCAGCTAAGACAATGCTACGCTAAGGCTCTATAATGTCTCTTAAGACGTCCTCCAAACACAGCTTTTCCATCGCGCAGAGTCAAGAGCACTAACTGCGCTTGAAAGAGTCTGATCCCCCAGGACACGCTGCCTGATACCCACAAGAACACACTGGCCTTCAATGGCAGAACTATAAGAAAGCATTATCAGAGGAGACGCTGGATGATGAAATGTGTGGGGGCAACAGCGCCACCTACAGGGAGAATACAGTGCTGCCATATAGGAGTTTATCATATAGTTACTGTAAAACTCGACTTGAAGCAAAAAAAGTGCTTGGGTACCACTTTTATAGTAACTTTATCAGTCTTAATTCATAATGAAGAAATTGTTTTTTACGAATTATTCAGGCTTAGTAAATACTTAATTAAGGAGTTAGATTTTAATATTAGGGTATAATTTTAGTAGTCTCTAAATCTGAATCATTGTTCGTAAACTATTTGTTCATAATGAATTAAGTCTTTGTTCATGCTTTATTAAGGCTACTAAAAGTGTAGATATTATAAAGTACCAGTTGCAATAATGAATGAATGAATAAATCATTAGATCGTGGTCTTGTATAGTGCTTTTTTTGGACACTTATCCTCTTTATGGATCATTGTAAGCAACTACTGTAGTCACAGCTGCCATGGGGCAAACTAACAGATGTGGCAGCCAATCCATGCCAACAACGTCTCTGATCACCAGCAACCACTGCTATAGCGCACTGTTATATATGTTGTTGGCACTAAAAGTGGTGGGAGAAGGATTACGGTAGTACACACTGCGCTAACATAAAAGAGAGTTGTTTGAGATGAATGAGAAAAGATAATTATTTTCAGAAACGGTAGATAAACAGAATTGAAATAAAATTTGAGCAGAAAATGAACACAATCAAACTCAAACAAAACCAAGCTTGACAAAATTAAAAAAAAACTTTAAAGGTTAATTATTAAAATATGGCAACTTTTATCCCTTAAAGGACACAGTTTATATGTTTGTTTGTCTGATTTATGACCTTTAAACATGCTTTTGAGTACTTTCAGGCTCATGTTTTAGAACCAATCTCTGAAAGTTTACATCGGTTTACTTCTGTGAGGCGTTTGCTTATCAGGATTTGTGGTTCAACTCCATCTACTGGCAGCAGAGAGAATTACAAAGGGGAGATTAACAAAAGCTAGCTTGCCCCCAACATACTAGTGACAGCAAATGCTCAGTCGATGATTTATATGGACTTAAAGAAACAGCGGAGAAGATCTCAAGGCTCTAACTATGACGTCACAAAACTGGGTCATTTGGAACAGGGTGTTTTCTGAGTCTCAGGAAGGACAGGCCTGAAGACCGCAAACAACCTACTATGACATACAACTACAGTAGGTGGTTTTTGACGAGGGAACAATGTTATAACATGGTTAAAAGCTCAAAAAAGTCCATTTGGCAAACACGTCCTTTAATAGGCTATATTTATCGTTTGAACCAGACCATTATTTAAATGTAATAACAACAAAATTATGCTTCTTAACTGTGGAAAAATGAATATTAACCTTAAAAATGGCAGCACAGATCAGATTTAGCTCTGCTTTCACTATTTAAACCAGTCGCTCACAACAGCTCACAACAGTTTGAATCATCATCTCAAGCAAACAAATATTTTCTTTTTTACTGAGTGTCCCTGTGGTTTGTGAAGTCCACACAACCCACAGCTCTGATTTTACATCCTGTCACATGAATCATTCAGGCCACTCAATATAAATATTAAAAGTAATAGCTTCACTATTCAGCTATTACTCCATCATCCCCTGAAATGATCATAAAACATTCAGAGCCTTTTAGAAAATTTACACACTTGAATTTGATGGCAGGGGAATCGGACGTGTGTGCGTGTGTGTGTGTGTGTGTGTGTGTGTGTGTGTGTGCGTGCATGTGTGTGTGTGTGTCAGGTTGGGGAAGCTTAAATAACACCGGGAAGCTGTTTATGGCAAATGCTTTACTTATTCATTGACTGAGTAAGGTCTTTGCGAAGAGGAGGGTGTGTGTTGAGGGTGGTGATATAGGGGGCCCCCAAAAATCAAGACAGAAAAAGACACTGAGCAATACACAAATGGTTGAAATCAAAGCGTGGCCTATTGGGGGAAAAGGTGAGGAGTAACTCTTCCCACACTGCAATAAAATAGAGGAAAAACGCCTTGTCCATGAGATTCTCAGCACAAGGTCAATCAATGAGAGAATTCTGGGTCCAGGAGCAGCTAATGGATTGTGAAGACGCGTAGCCGGGTTATGAATTTTTAACCAGTTCACCCTTCAAGGAGCAGACCATAAATCAATGAGGGCTTATTGGAGAGGATCAATTATGCAAACTTAAAAACATTTAGTGACAGATAATGAAGAAGTCCCCAAGGGCAATGCTGCACATGGGGATCGGGCGGGTTTAGGGAGAAATGTCTCAAAGTTTTGAAGGCCGTGTAGAGAAGAAGTTTGTCATGTGAGAGAGGTGTGAGGTACGAGCAGTGAAGTATGTCAGGAAGACTCTGCACTTTTTAACAAGTGATATAGAGAAAGATTTAGAGAGCGGTCTGGGGGGTCAAGGAATAAGGTTACACGTGCTGGTCAAAAATCTGGGGAAAATGAGATGGAATAGACTCCCTGGTAGGCTGATGTTACAGCTATTTACACAGACTATGTTCAGCTGAACAACACTGGTGAACAAGGAAAGTGTCAGTGACTGCAGTATCTACATATAACGCAATTCATTTACATTGCAAATGCCCTTATATTGCACTGTTTCATATTGCACATATTCATATATTCACTGATTCATATTGTACTGAGTCAAATTGCACTGATTAATATTTCACTGTATATATTACACAAATTCATATTGCATTGAATCACATTGCACGGAATCCCATTTAACTAATTAATATTGCACATATTCCTATATTGCACTAATTCATATTGCAAACATTCCTATATTGCACTGATTTATATAGAGCTTAATACCATTGCACTAATTCATATTGCACATATGCACTGATTTGTATTGTTTTGATTCATAGTACTGAACTGAATACCATTGCACTAATTAGCATTGCACATGTCCAACTTTTCACTATTTCACTATTGCACTTAAAGGGTACTCTACTTCATTCTCGTAAACGATTCAAATTTGTGACCAAATCAAACCTTTGCGCAATGTTGGCATCTAATTGTAAAACATTTTATTGATTTTGAAAGAGCTCTGGAGAGCAGCTTCAGTGAGAGACAGATCCACCCTCGCTGTGTGAAGGAAAGGTTTTGCAGGTCTTTCCTTCCTGCTGCTGTCAGACTTTATAACAAACACTGCTAGCCCTGAACATGTGCAATACTGATGTAACCATGTGCAATACCATCATATTCATGTGGAATACTAAATTAACCATGTGCAATACCTGTAAATAAGAGTGTTGTATTTTGTTTTTATTCAGTTTACTTACCTGCTAATAGTATTACCTAGTATTGTGCTAGCTATTTTTACTTTATTTTATTTAAATTTTATTCTATTATCATTATTATTTATTTTTATCTTTTTATTTTTATCTATTTTATTTCCCCCCCTCCATTCTCTATTAAGATAGGAGAGGAGTTTTTGTTAATAAGAGTTTTTTTGTTTTTGTTCATAAGAGAGTTCTAGTAAGAGTGTGTTTTTGAAACTTCCTATAATCTGTCCTTTCCTCCTGTTTCTACTGCGGTGTAACAACGAAATTTCCCCTTGTGTGGACATTAAAGGATTATCTTATCTTATCTTATCTTATGTTATTAAAATAATGTTTTGGGATGAGTGAGCATTGGCTGAGTTGGCTCTTTCTCTGTGAATTCATATATTTGATGTTGTTAAGAAGCTGTGTAAAGTTTGTGACAGCGTGACAATATGTCTTAATAGTAAAAACAAGCCCACTAAGATGGCTGTGCAGCATCCACAATCACACCACTTGTTTATGAGCAGGAATCCACGTTCTATCCTTGGGAGACTTGGACGGCCACCTTTAGGGACTGAAACATTCTGTGCAACTGTTCCTGGTAAGAAAGCGCCCCGGGGCTGCCCCCTGTGGTCGCAGTCTCAAATCACTGCGCCCCAAACAATGTTAAGCACAAACGCACACATTAAAAGACGGCCAAAGAATCTGTCCGCTCCGCTCACGTTGCCACGGAGTCATGGACCTGTCATACCGAGCTTTTATGTCGTCTGTGCCCTTCTGACGTCTCATGTTTAATGCACAACTCCTCTCCTTCTTCCATGTCTAGCCATCCGTGCAGCCTGTTGGAGATTGTCGAGCAGCTAAAGTGCATGTTGTATCTCCGCTGAGAGGTAATAACTACCACCATCTGCTTGTTAAATTCAGATATTAGGATGCTTAAAACAGGTGTTGGGATTAGCCAGAAGAAGCTTTGGACATGGATGTGATATGGAGAACTGAAATATACAACGCTACATGTTTCATATAGAAAAACATCTATTCAACTTTTCACCTGTTCAACCTCACGTTTTGTCTTTAAATTATACTTATACAAGGGTTCAAAAAAATTGTTCCAAAATGGTTGAAGGTGCTTATTGGTGACTGGGAGACACATTAACAAGAAGAAAGCAGGAGTCAAGACACGCTTCATGTTAAAAAAAAGTAAAATAAAAATAAAACAACAAAATACAAAGCCATTTATTTGCTGATTTCTTTTCCACACATCTTTGTCACTTTTATAATCAGATGTGCAACGCCTGGTATGGAGGAAGTGACATCACACATGGCATCAGATGAAAACATAAAAAAAACAATATATGTAGTGAATTAGATAATAGAAACGTATACAAGACCATAGTGAACGTACAAACAAAATACTGCATGATACTTTATAGGAATGGACTATACTCAATTTCCTCATTGAACCCAGGGTAAACAGTAGCCAGGACCACGCCTCTCTCTGTAATAATACATTTATACGGCCCCCACCTCGAATTAAGACTACAAATTTAGTGTTGCAATTAATGAAAGTTTTAATTATAGGTTTGGTTTTTAAAATGACTAAATTGCTTGCACTCTTTTATGTTAGAATGAATCACCGCTAAAGTAGATCATATATTCTTGAAAGCGTCTTGTGCATTAGTGGTTGGATTAGAGACTAGTCTTTGATAGTTTTGTCTGTATTATTAAGATGTCTCTACGCCTCCTTTATATATTGGCCCCGCCTTTGTCAGCTGGTTTTATTATAATAGAATCATTCTTTGCTTTGTCAACTGCCACTTGTTCCTGGTTCTCTGATGGGACGAGTTGAACAGTTTCTCAATCAATCATACAATAACAATCCAAGTTTAATAATAAAAGCTGCTAATGTGAGATTTGAGAACCCAAGCGTTAGAGTCATTTGTCCCAAGTCTTTTAAGAGCGCAAATCAGACATTTTGGCCTAAAAAGTGAGGTTTGATTGGTGGTGCCAGACTTTCAAGTGAAGGCAGAGTTTGTATGGAAGGTGGGTAAAAAAGCCACCATGTAATAACACTGTTCCTGCTTCAAAAACAAGTTGTATTTAGCTTCATTCACGTCCGGTTCATTAAGCCTGTTTACGAGGTTGTCTTCTCTACTCTCTCTCTGTTTGTGACGTTATAGGCCGAGATCTCCACAATTGCTCTGAGCATTTCTGATGTCAAATACGTTTATTACAACTGATTGGTTGTATAAGCATGTCGGGGCAAGTTTTGTTTTTGGGTTAGAGTTTATCGCATATTGATGAGATTAATAATAAGTCCTTCAAAAGTGGCCACAATATGTCATACATCATTTCCCCCGCATACAGTATATTTTTAAATGCGGACTATGTCAACGTTACAATTTTTTGTCCAATTGCAGATGTTCTCTGCCCACGCACTTACAATATAGTCCACAAATTACAAAAACAATATTATTTTCCTGACTTTATAGACACATATGACAATGATACATCAGCTATCTAAATAAACCAAAACAGAACCTTATGCATGACATCAGAGTAAAATCAAATATTCTGGTATTCGAGGTAAACTTCAATATTGGAGGACTAAATCAGAACTGAAAGCATTAGGGTCCGGCTCATTTGTGTTTGGAGATTCCTATTTCATCTGAGCAGGTAGAGTGCGTTTGTCCTATTGACGATTCCTTCCAGATGTTTGTGAGGTCCCTGAGGTCCCTGAGGCCCCCGAGAGGGACTTAGAACTGAGCCACATCTGTCCCCTGCACTTCCTGCTCTTCCCTCTGACAAAGTTTCATTAGTGGAGACTAAATTAGAATTTCAGTGTGGTAAAGTGCAGCCACTAATATTAGCTTTTGGTTTGATTAAAGCAATTATGTTGCTATATACAGAATATACAGAATATTGGCTAATGGACTTCGACAGTTTCCTTTGAAAGTGAAAACAGTCCTAACGTTGCTGAAGGTTGGACTGAAAAATAACAAATGAGCCTGTCAATAGTATTTATTATAAGTTTTGGTGCACAATCCAAACCGTCTTTGCTTTTATCACATGTGATTATCTGTCTTTTTGGATTATAGCTAATTAGGTTTAAGCTATGCAACATTTAAAGGTCCACTATATAATGTTCTTTACATCATGGTAAAGCTAACAAACATTTGCATGATAAAAGCGCACTTCCTGCTTCTTGGAGAATAAAACGCTCTATAATTAGATGTAGAAAACTGAACCAGCGCTGCACTCTCATTTTCACCCAAATAAATGCTTTTAAAATATATACTGTATACTGGGGGGAAACTGATTATATTATTATTTGAAAACATGCAAAAAAATGGGTACAGGCCCTTTAATTTGCTTTATATATTCTTTTTCCCCGAGTTACTTCAGTAGATTATATCCAGATTTTATACGGTTTGGTGCATTTTTAAATTGCAAAAACAATATTCTGGCTGATATTTCACTTGTTTTACCTCCAAAACCCACTGGAACATAGAACACGTTTATATTTAATTCGACCACATGGCAATTATTTGTGAAATTGTGTGAAATAATGTACTGGCCCAAGACAAAATGGCAAGCTTTAGTTCCATTGTATGAAATGAACCAAATAAGATACGAGAACCTGTATTTGTCCCACAACAGGGGAATTCCCGACGAGCTTTACCACTTGATTTCAAATACAATATATACTTCCGTCATCACCATCTTCTTAAAATCTAAGAACACGATCAAATACTTTTATTTAACCGAGGCATTTTTCATCCAATCCATATTTCATCAGTGTAGGTGGTGTACAAGCTCCATCCACGATTCTTTCCAGATGTTTGGCGCTGTCCCTTGGGTGTCTGTCGCAGCGTCTCACATCTGTCCCCGCCGCCTCGCCTCCTCTTCACCGCGCCCGCTCTCCCTCGCCCTGACAGAAGAGTGCTTTCTGCTCCGACTGCGCCGCGTGATGGAAAAGTCTGTGACGTCTGTTTGGCCCGGTCCATAATGGCAGAAGGTCAGTGGTCTCGGGCGGTTTGCAGGAGGTAAAGACGCACTTAGGCTTTGATGGCTCCGGCTGCAGACAGTGATTTCCTTGCCCCATTTCCTCCAGATTTCTCTCCAAATGCACCTCTGAGACTCGTCGTAGGAAGATTACGTATAATTTGAGCTTGACATTTCATTTACTCATTTGCCGTGTTAGGGAAGCACTTTCTTGGGTGTTTTTTTTCACGCCACGTCTGTTTTGTAAAGAATCTGGGTGGAAGTGTGGAGCTGGAGCGCAGATTTATGAATAAATAAAGATAGTTTAGTGAGGTTTTAGCACAACATGCATTAAGAAGTTTTGCTATGGGATTCCAGCACATTTAGAGTCATTTGAACCGAGTCTTTCAAGAGCGCAAAACGGACAAATTGCTCATGTTTAACTAGTGTCTGAAATTTTTGGTACATAAACTCTCCATATCTACAGTAGACATGAGAACATGATCAAATTCAAAATAAACATGGAGGCGTGAGCTATTATGCACAAGCTACACACACAGACATCTATACTTGCAATATAAGTATATAAGTGAATAAACTGACATTTAGCTGCTACAAATGGGATACAAAGCAGCTATGTATGGAGGCTAAATCTGCTATTCTAGAACAAAAGTAAGACAAATTCAAACACTTTCAATCAACAAAAAGAACAACAAGACCGTTTCGGACAATGTTCTGCAGAACTTGCACTGCACGGAGGAGCCAATTAACTGTAAATGAGGAATAGTAAATCCTATGCAAAAAATGGGTTTCCGCTTCATTTTAATAGACACCTTTGGGGTACTTTAACATTCAAAACATACAGTATTGAATCGTTAATGCTATGACCTATTCAGTTTGATCAGGCTTCTCAAAAATCAGATCAAGCCCTCTTCCAAATATTTAAAAAATATATGTTCACCTGTTTACTGGTTTTGTCTTGGTTTTGTCCTGGTTTGGTCCTGGTTTGGTCCTGCTATGGTCCTGGATTGGTCCTGGATTGGTCCTGGTATGGTCCTGGTTTGGTCCTGGTATGGTCCTTGTATGGTCCTTGTATGGTCCAGGTTTGGTCCTGGTTTGGTCCTGGTATGGTCCTGGTTTGGTCCTGGTTTGGTCCAGGTTTGGTCCTGGTTTGGTCCTGGTATGGTCCTGGTTTGGTCCTGGTTTGGTCCTTGTATGGTCCTGGTTTGGTCCTGGTTTGGTCCTGGTTTGGTCCTGCTATGGTCCTGGATTGGTCCTGGTATGGTCCTGGTTTGGTCCTGGTATGGTCCTGGTTTGGTCCTGGTTTGGTCCTGGTATGGTCCTGGTTTGGTCCTGGTTTGGTCCTGGTTTGGTCCTAGTTTAGTCCTAGTTTAATTTTGGGATAGCCGGGGTTCAGATACACTTAGCACTAGTCTAGTCCTTATTTAATTCTGGTTCAGTAGTGCTACTGAATCTGCCATTTTAAATTTTTCACAAAAATCTAAAAAGCAGTTGTTTATGTAGTAGTGTTAGGAGTAGCATTAACATATGTAGTTGGGGATATCTTGTGTAACCCGAAAACTGTGTCAAAAGCAGAGGTGCAGTGGTGCACATATTTGGCCCTCAGGAAAAGGTTGTTGATGGATTGATGGTGCTATGGCAATGGTGCTTATTTTGTATTACTCTGAAAACCATGATTAAGGAAAGCTGCCATGTTATTGTGGGCGGTTTGTCTGCGGAGGAATAAAAACAGATTAGAATCTCACTTTCAAAACCACTAATACCACGACAGTTTACTTCCAGCATGGCCAGGAGAATAAGACTGTAGCTGGTCATAGAAAAGTGTGCGTTGGCGGAGTGCAGGTACATGCTCACGCTCGGCTGAGTCCAGAGCAGAAAGGAGAGATGACCCAGAGTCGGGCCAAAATGTTTACTGGCAGATGTGTTTTAAAGCAACGCTCCTTAGCTGCTCACGACAGCGGAAAAATCCCTGCTGTTCTCCGCATCTACAATTCTTCGCTCTGCCCAATTCCGCCGACAAAATCCTGACCTTTTCTGGCTGATGGACGAGCCTGTTGTCTTTCACTTTCCCGTCTTTTCAGTCGTTTTTTTTCCATTCCATTGAAGATTGAAGCTCTGTCTATGCCGCGCTCCCAGGCAGATCTGGCCCCTCCTCTCGCTGGCTGTTTCACATCACTTTCAAGTCTTGGCGGGCTTCGGCCAGAGCCCTTTGGCACTCTGCTCCGGTGCAGCGGTTCGCGTCAGAAAGTCCGATTTGTGATTTGCAGATGACATGAGCGGTGCGTGGCTTGTGGCTGTAGAGCAGCTTTCACGGGGCCAGGCTGCTAATGTGCAACATGACATGAGTGAAGAGACCACTCAGAGTGATTCAGCGCATTCAAATGTGTTGCGTCTTCCACATTTTGGGTGTCTCTCTAACTGTGATCTGTCAAACTGCATGTTGGATTATACAGTATATATGCCTTTAACAGCAGTGCACAGCCTTCTAGCACAGTTTTGTTTCTTATTTCAATATTTAGGAGATTCTTCTTGCAGAGAAGGAGGGGATACAATGCGACAGTTATCCATTGCTTATTTCATGTGAATGTTGGTTAATCTGCTTGTCTTTTATTGAAAAATGACAGTTTCATTATTTGCCCTTCTAACTTTCTAATTGCAAAATGGTCATTTCCTACATAAAGAACTTTTTAATTTGATGTGGCTCAGTATAATCTACTCTATTTGGCCCTCAAACTCAAAAGTGGACATGTTAAGCATTCATGTGGCTTTAATTGGCTTTTAAACATACTTTTGTAGTAGAATTTAACATTTTATAACTTAAAATAATGTCTACATTTGAAAAACACTCTTTACTACCAACTACACCTTTTCTGCCGTCAGTGATGAGAACAAACAAATAAATAAATGAAGCCCGTGTGAATGATATGTAATAGAGCAATGTGTTTGTTGTGAACACAAGTTAACGGCAGAACGAGTTCAGTTTATGGACTAAAAAAGTAGAGGTCAGGATCTGTGATGCAATAATTGAAACAGTGATTTATGAGGGCTCAGAGAAGAGGACCTCGTAAACAGTATTATTAAACCAAGTGTGAATGAAGCAAAATGGTTAAATAAGTACATTTGCATAATATGTGTCCTTTAGTATGTGAGCTTCTTATCATGATGTCACATGGACCTTTAATTCTACTTTTAAGTATTAACTCACCAAGAACTAGAAATGAAATTATGAGGCAAGGTTTATGTAGTTATGATGCAGCTCTTTTACCTACCCACGCTCCCTGTACAGGAAAGCCTCTGGAAACACGTCCCTCGCGGCCTGGTACTTCCTATGCCATTTTATTATGCAGTTTCTACCTACAGTACATCCATATATGTCACAACAATCCCTTATATATGCACATGCTCTCTTGTACAATCTCAAAGCCTCAAACTCAGCACCGCTCCACTGAATAATGCTATATATTAAAACTTCTAACCGCAACACACACACGGCAAGGCATTCTGGGATTTGTGGCGCATCTCACTTTGGCCCACAATCCTCCGGAGGATACAATCTGCCCAGGGCATTGTTTAGTTTTGAAAAATCCTTGACAAGAGCTTTGCTGGAGACTATTGGTTCCCCTCCCAATGATTGAATTGACAGAGAATGAGAGGCAGACGGGAGACAGTATCCAGACAGAGCGTCCCAAGTGGCTCGCTCCACTGATAATTTACTTCTCAGCCGAAATGTGTTTACCAAGGGTTACAATTCATGTCTTCAAATATTGATAAAGTACATTTTCTGAGCAGGGGGAAAGGTTGGGACAATTGACCCCACGTAAGAGGCTGAGGATGGAGGATGCATAGTCCAAGGAAGGTACATTTTAATGGGTTGGATGCATAGAAAGGGCAAGGGCATGTGGTGTAATAGAGCGACTGAAATTATAGTTATTCAGCCAGATTCTGTTGTTGTTGTTGTTGTTGTTGTTCTTGGATGTCACTGAATCATCTAAAAATGGGTTCGAATCCTGGACCTAGTGGACTGTGTATTGTTCTCACTGTGTCTTGGGTCAACCTAAACCTAGGGGCCCGCCTACGATCCAAGCCCAACACCTAGAGAGGATGCATTTGCCCTTTACAAACTGAGGCAGCGACATTTGATGGACTGGAAAATGCAGCGAGCAAATTTCCCCATGTTGTGTTTAAGTCTAAAAATGCTGAAATGTTGTCAATGTTGGATGGTCAATGTTGATCTGCATTGGTATGATATCTGTTTTTAACTAGTGTATAATTGAGAGAGTGTAAATGTTTAGAATCTTGCTTTAATAAACCGAAGGTTAAAGAGAGCAAAAAAAGAATCAATATCAACTTACAATTCATATCTTTTACAAATTATGGAATTTGAAATAAGTGGAGGGCATGGCATTAACAAAAGCAACAATAGCAATAGCAACAAGCTTTAGATATTTGCAAAACATACTTGAAGACCTGAAATGCAAAAGGCTATTTATCTTAGCAAATCTGAATAAATCTTATACATGAGCTGTGTGTGCTTATCCTGTAACCTGTTTTAAAATGAAATGCATTTATCCATAACACACTTAACTTTATTTATTTAATCAGGTAAAACATACATATCAATACAAAATAAAAGCATTGCAAAATGATATACATACTACAATTAGAGTCACAATATAGAGGAGCCAGCTCACCAACTTTCCACTCAATTGTTAGAGTGTTCTAAATATTATTATTCACCTTGTCTTCTTAATTAGAATAGTTTTGATGTTTCTTCTTAACGAACAGCGATGAAGTGTATTTAAAGATTGAAGACATTTCGCTGTTGCAACATGAAACTAATTGAACACAAACTGGCGTAAAACCTTGGACTTGACGCAATGACAAATAACCAGTACAATCCCTGAACAAGAACCCTCCCCCATCGTCTCTCCATCCCACCACACTGTCCCTGTGGCTCTGAGACTGTACGTCTTCACTCATCCTCCACCGAATCTATCAATTTGTCCCGTGTTTCTGAAGTGCAAATGCCGCGCTGCCCGGGCTGTGACACATGTGGCCCCGGGCTAGGTCAACCACGCCGGCTCTTTCATACTAATGCCTTCTCTTCAGGGGCCCCTCGGACACCCGCCCCGCTCCCACGGGGGACACTGAGCACCCCAATCCCGCTCTGATGAGGAGTAGGCCTACTTCGTCTCTCTGTCTGCCGGGCGTGTGGATGAAAAAGGTGTTACTTTAGCCTGTCAGCCGGGGTGAGCAGTATTGACTTAAATGGCTTGACCCAGCTAAGCCTCGGTAGCAGTGGTTTCACCCCTGACTCCGCGTGACCCCCGGTGAGGCGCAGGGGTCGGGTCTCCTGTCCGCGTAATTACGGCAGAGGAAGGAGAGTGTCCACAGGAGGACATACAGGCTGTACAGGAGAACAGGCGGGTTTACAGTGGATCAAGCAAAGTAATATCGCCGTGCAGGAATTGCAAATGTCATAACTATAGTGCAGATTCAATACGTGAGATGCATCATAATAACAAAATCAAATGTCATTCAAAGTGGAAAAGGGAGAAGGAATGGGTCTGTACTACTACATTAGGGCTTTTGCATAGTAGGAGCCACAATCTCTTGAACAGTAAAAGAGCTATCTAAGCTGTTGCTGTTAAGGAGGTAAAGTATAAAGTATATATGCATTAACTACATACTAGTATTTGTTTAAATACAGAGTCGATGTCATAACGGAGCAGCGGACAGAGGACCCAAATAAATCTATGGATAAGCTTATAATAGCTAAAATGCAGTTTGCAGATACACACTGTTCTATCTAAACCCATTTGGGTGCTAGAACCTACAATGAGATTCCAATGGGACTATCCTGACCAAATGAAGTAGAAATAAATAAAGATGAAACAGAAAGCCCAGGTTACACAAATATTGTCACCTTAGATAACGCAGCGGCATTGTCAGCAGCAAGGAACAACTTGAGTTTGATCAAAAACTAATGAGCTCCTAGTTCTTTGCACATTTCTTCATTTAATCTCCTCTCACGTGTCTTAATTTGTTCTAATCCTCACAGTTAAGGTCATGCGTGTTGCTGTTGCTTGGAGGCAGCTTTACCCTGCTCACTTTGGGCTTTACCTTCAATATTTCAACCTCCTCTCACCTTAATACATCCACTAGTTCATTGATTCTTTCCATATTTCCAGGGCCAACACAGGCAACAAAAAAAAGGCAAAAATAAAAAAAAAGCATTTAAGTATCCCCTAACAAGCCCGGGATCTTCTGAATAGAGTGAGCAACTTTGACAAGCCCATACACACGATACACTAGAGCGGTGCAATGATCAAAACAAGCTTCTTCCTCTGTTCTGTCACTTACGTCTGGACAGTAAAGTTATCGCCGTGGTCAGATAAAAGCGAAAATAACTCCCGCCTTGTATTCCCAGTGATAATGACACGTGCGTTTGCCGATAAACCGTCGCCTACTTTACAAAACACCAGGGAGAAGCGCGGCCACGACGGAATAAATTGGACATCCAACGTGATATTAGCGCTGATTTACGTTTGAAGTCCGTTGAATGTGTAATAGGCGGGGACATGACGGGGAATCACACAGATATGAATTCATAGGCGTCTATATAGCAATGGCAGTATTGTTTTCAGTTATATTGTTCTATGTAGACAACAGTGAGGTAGAGCTGTGATCATTAACCCGGACTTCACGATGTAACGCTGTCACCACAAGCTTCTCAAACTGCTAATATATACAACATTTCACAGTCATTTGTCAGAAATGTATTTTAATTTGCCGTCCTGTCTCGCTAGTTAAAGGGTGATCTTGGGCTGATGGATTTCCTGAAGGTTTTGTGGATTATGCCTTGTTCTATATCTGGTTTAAGCTCTAAATGGCATACATTACGATGCTGATGTAGTACGTTTCTTAGAAGAAAATACAGGTAAACATACAACATTTCTACTTGATTTCCAGTGATAAATATAATGTCAGAAGATTGTTGTTTGTCTATAGAGGCCTTAACATTGAGGTTTGTACTGAATTGAAAAAAAGAGCACAGTATGTCATCTCTTCTATCTTTTTAATGGTGAACAAACACACTGCGTCTTCATGTACTTTTAGTCCATTTTTGTTTGTTCCGGCGCACACATCGAATCAAGATTTGGACTAAACTGAGAATGAACCAGGAAATAAATCTATACTAAATCATTCTTAAACCAGAACTAGAACCGGATCAAACCAAATCAAGAGTGAGCGCACCATCATGAGTGGTATTATTTCTCTTGTAAAAACATGCATGCATTTGTTTGGGCACTTCACCCTCACCACAATGCTGCCCTGTGATTGGACTGGTCATCCAATTCCACTTTTCTATTCATTAAACTAAATCTCTTTGTTTGCATGCACAGAGAACAAACAACCAAACACAGCGACGTCTCAGTTACATTGTGCATTTGATTTCCAGACTTGAGTTCATCTCCACAGTGCAAACAAACATACTGAAGCTTCATTTTAACATAGTAGACCAAAACACAGCAACACCTGCCCGTCTGCAGTGGAGGGATTTGTCATCTCTGCTGATCTAAAACGAGTGAGTCCACGTCCAAACACACATCTAATATGGTCCTGTCTGTTTCTTACCTGGTGCAGTTAAATGCCTCTCTTAGTCTCCTCCTCGTGTGATCGGACTGGACTGTTACAAACCACCACACACAGACTTCTCTAGATGTGTTATTGGGACTTTTCCTGGCCTGCATGTGAACGTAGTGAGTCAATTGCAAAGAGATTTGAGTAACTTGAAAAGTGCTGTAAAAATTCCAGGCCATAGTACATGTCACGCTCTATCACGGTGTGACTTGATTGAAATTTGACTTTCTGGGAGGGAAACACGCCCAGCAGCGTCATCACAAGAAACATGGCGGCGCCCGTGTCCCACATGTTCCCCCTGCTCGCCTTCGCTACCAAAATGAAGGATAACGGCGTGCAAAAGGTTGATTGAAATATCTTAAAATCGTGAGATTTAGTCTCCCGATCGAGGTGGATCGAGACGTTTCCCGTCATTGACTGTTGAAGCCTGACCCCTGGACTGTTGAAGCCTGACCCCTGGACTGTTGAAGCCTGACCCCTGGACTGTTGAAGCCTGACCCCTGGACTGTTGAAGCCTGACCCCTGGACTGTTGAAGCCTGACCCCTGGACTGTTGAAGCCTGACCCCTGGACTGTTGAAGCCTGACCCCTGGACTGTTGAAGCCTGACCCCTGGACTGTTGAAGCCTGACCCCTGGACTGTTGAAGCCTGACCCCTGGACTGTTGAAGCCTGACCCCTGGACTGTTGAAGCCTGACCCCTGGACTGTTGAAGCATGACCCCTGGACTGTTGAAGCATGCCCCCTGGACTGTTGAAGCCTGACCCCTGGACTGTCGAAGCCTGACCCCTGGACTGTAGAAGCCTGACCCCTGGACTGTTGAAGCCAGACCCCTGGACTGTTGAAGCCTGACCCCTGGACTGTTGAAGCCTGACACCTGGACTGTTGAAGACAGACCCCTGGACTGTTGAAGCCAGACCCCTGGACTGTTGAAACCTGACCCCTGGACTGTTGAAGCCTGACCCCTGGCGGTCACTCCGAGTCAAAAAATTGCAAAATTTTGATCTTTTTTTTTGTCTTCAAAGTAAAAAAAATAAGAATTTACCTACCGTCCGACCCACTTGAAAAATGTCGGCTCGGGTTACAGCAAACAGACAATTTATTTGGGGTATCCTTACGTTATAACAATTGTAAATAATGTCCATTTACCTTACAAAAGCTCTTTCTCAGTTAAGACGAATAAAACCGCCCCACACACATTTTGTCCAGGTTTGTGCTGATGAAATTAGACGCCCTCTCCTGCCCAGCACCGGCGGATGGACAGCGTGTGTGGACAGGCTCTTCTTAAGGTCGCTGTAATTGTACCCTCCATGTGTCAAAACAGCGCGCCCTCCCTGCACTGCAGCGCCACTGCGGCCTCCGTCTGAGGGCTGCAGTTTAGATATGCCCCAGCTTGTGAATGGACCTAGTTGCTTTTTTTTTCTTTCGGCGCCATGAGCTAATTGTGTATTTTTGGACCGGTGTCGTTTCCGCGGCGAGGAAACAAAGCGGGACGCCGATCAAAACCATTATTCCCAGGTGTGAAAAGCTGTCACCTTCTCCACGTGTCACTTTTGTCCATGCCTTGTCCCACTTACAGTGCGTTTTGCCCGGGCAGGTGAAATATACGCCACCTGCCAGCGCTCTCCCAGCTCTGCCGCCCCATTGATGGAACACATTGGCGGAGGAGGTGATGCTAACTGACAGGCTCTTTACATCATCTGGTGTGGAAAAAGAGCCCGCTGACCATTAATCAATAGTATTTTCATGCAGGGAGCAGGAAAGGGAAAAAAAACCCGATTCAACCCAGAAAAGCTGCCCTCTACCTGGATTTGACGCAGCAGCAAACAAGCAGAAAGGCTTTAACTGAAGATTCATAAAGTGGTGGTATTCAAAGTCACGCGGAGACAGTGGACGTGTGGATGGGAGCGTAGAGGGCAGGTCTGGGGCTTATCGGACCTGCCTGACATGAGCTGGAATGATGACAACGAGTGTTGTCTGTGTTTTGTCTCTCACACGCTTATCACAGGCTGTCAAAGCAAATACAGCTTTTGGGCAAAAAATATCTTATAGGATAGATATAATGTAAAAGAGGTAATAATGTAACCATGTTAGTTTTATGCACCTGGAGCCGCATTTAGCTTTGTCTTTCATGCTTCTGTCATTAATCCTTTTTCACAAGGTCCTGTTCTCAAATTTACCAGTTTTGTGAGATTAAAGGTAGAAATCCAGAGCTCTTCTGTGCTGTCTTTGAGTCCATAAATCATTGCTAGACTCTTTCTGCAGTCAAACCCCATTCATTCCAACTGCATGCTTGTATTAGCATGTCGGGGGGAACTAGCTTTTGTTTATTCCCCCTTTGTAAATCCCTTTGCTCCAAGTAGATGGAGTTCTAACACAACTTATGATGAGAGAAGATAATATCTTCTCTCATCATCTCTCATTTAAGATATAAAACTAAAGCAGAGGTACTCAAGAGCATGTTTAAAAGCCAATAACTGTACAAATAATGTATAATATGTGTCCTTTAGGGGGTCTTATCACATAAATAACAAAATAACTATACACTCTCACATTTATGCACTATAGGGGAAATGTATTTTACCATGGCTTTTAGCTATACTTTACTACTTATATATTATACGGTTAAATAACATAAAATAACAGAATGTCTGCTTAATAATTTGACTTGGGAGTTGGGACATGGCACCACATGCTACAACAAATAAAAATCACCTGATCAGCACCACAACAGGCATTTCATTATACCAAAAAATACTTGTAAGGAAAATCTAGAATGGACCAATGACCAATGAGCTTCTCTGTTTCACTGAAATAAAATGATGTGATTGCACAGTTCTGTTTGAGTTTGGCTCAAGCTGCAACGGCAAAAACTGCCGGGGAAAGGCGTTCACCGTAATCATGGATATTGACAATAGGCAAACAGATAGAAGTTGTGATTTAACAACCGTAGTATTTGCCCCATCCTTCTGTGCAGATGGAGAAGTGGGCCACAGCTGTCCCAGGGAAACTTTACCAGATTTTGATGAGATAAAACTGCTGCATTATCCTACGTTGCATGTTTTAAGTTGATGGGTGGATCCAAAGCAGGCTGAACCCCCTTCATGTGCTAACATTTGGACCACAGCGACACCTGTGACAGTGTTTAGAGCCCTCACCATCAGCACTGACGAACACTTCCTGATGCGTCCTGGCAGCTCTCACCTCCACATACCTCCAGTGCACCTCGAATCCCTATAAAAAAAAACCTCCTCCTGCTGGTGCTAAATGTGCCGTTTGGGTCAGAGAGCCGAGCACCATCCGATCCGCTGATTAATCGTCAGTGTGAGAGGAGAGAGAAGGCTTCCGCTCCAGCGCCGCTCTCAGAAAGCCTTTTTTCATGCTTTATTTAGCAGACAGTCAGTTTGATTTGTGTGGAGGGACACTGGGCTCGACACAATGACTAAATCTGAGCTGTCAGTGGCTTTTACCAAGAGAACAGCACAGCACAGGGGCTGTTGGCAAGACAGGCCACAGCGGCGCCCACAAGAAGGGCAGAGGATACTGGCAACACTTCAACACTTTAAGCACAATCATATACAATTAAATACACTTTGATAAACATTGCTCAACCACTGATTTTTTATGGATTTATACGCTGTTTAATCAGTCAACATGGGACAAATGCCAAGAATGTGTTTCCTCAAAAAGGCGAGAATATGAAGCTCAGATATCATAGTTGTAGAGATACTTTATCCAGAAATAGTGCTTCTCCGATTACAGATCAAGACTGATTCGTAACAACTCTGTTAGCCTAATGCAACTATGCTAAATACACTGCCTTTCCCAAAAAAGTATCCACAGAAATAAAGTCACACGCCACAAGCTTTGATTACAGCACACATTTGTTATTGCATGGTCAATAAGCTTCAAAAGATTAAGTTCTTTCCAGTGTGTCATTATTAGAGTGACCACTGCACAAAGCCTTCTCCAGCTCCAAACACTCTCACTGGGGTTCACATCTGGAGTAGATTAGTTTCTTCTTCTCCTTAGATGTTTTCTCTGCTCAACGCCAATTATTTCACCCTTTTCAAACACACTGACATCCTTTCCACGACCACGGGATTTGTCTTTCCACGTGTTTGTTTCGAAGTTTAGTTTAAATACCGTGTTGTAGCTGAAAGATCACCACATGCAGCGATGATCCAGTCAGAGGCTCGGACCTACTGTATTTGCTTAGTTGAATCCAAGTGGCAACTTTTATTTGACAGGCTGGACACTATAGAGTAATTAATATATTCCCAAGTATTAATATCCTTGGGAAAAAAACACTTAACTGCTCCTAATTACAATATGAAGGTGATTGTGCCAGGAAAGCCATTTGACGTAAAAATTGCCAAACACAATAAACAGCCTGTTTATATTTATCTCTACAATGGTTTTCTGGCCTCATATGAAACCTTTTGTACAGTACGTTTAAATGCCTGGCTCTAACCGTTATTCATTTTTCAGTTAACGCCAATCAAACTGTGTAAGCCTGTGAAGAGACGGTCCATCCAAGCAAGAGGCCTTTGAAAGAGGAGTTGTTGAATAAGTAAGTAACAGGATAATCAATTTTGCACCATTTCAGTATTTTCCCCTCACAAAACCAGCTCTTAATATTTGCTATTCCAACAATCAATCAATGCTCCCGCTGCTACACGAGGCCCGGGCGTTTATGGTTTTTGCTCACTCAGACGGCTTGACTGGCTGCTATCGATTTGCTCCCAGCTCTCAAATGTCAATACCACCTCTTTGGCCCGTGTCACCCAAAAAAAAAGAGAAAAGAACCCAGCGCAGCATTGATCAGCGCGGCCGGAGAGCAGGTGGCTTTCCTCAGCGCGCCACAACAATCGGGAACATGGATTGGGAACGCCGTCCGGAATGTTACACGCAGGATTCATGGTCCAGTAGGTCACCTGTCAGACAGCTTACAGTTATTTGAATAGGCACAACCTTTGAGACATGGCATTCGCGGGTTTCAAGCTATGGCAGGGGTCCTCCATTGCCATATTAAGTAATCCAAATGAAAATGTGCTCATGAAATCCCTCAAATCAGGAAGGAATCATTCGCCTGAAAACTAAGAATACAAAAGACAAGACAAAGGTGTAATGAAGATGTGAAAGAACAGCTTCAATCGTAAAGTGGACATACATATTGTGCATCAAATTGTATTTATGCTTTTGAGTATGCGTGCCTTGTTATTACTTGTTTTGTAAAACCAAATAAAAAATGTTTATGTCATTTCAACGTCAAACCTCCTCCAGATACAGGTCCGGCACAATCTAGTGGCACTTTTTGTAACTACATGCAATGATTTTCTCTTCTTTAAAAACAAAGTCATAATAATTTGACCTGTAGGCTTTATTTGTCAGGACAGGTGGCATGGAATGGGGATAAGAGCGGGAAGAAGATGCAGCACATTGATTGTAACCCATGACCCTGCGGCCGGTGCCACGTGGAGCCTGTACTCCTCCACCACTGAGCTTCACATGTCATGATCTGAAGTCTGGTTGTCTTGTCATCACACAAAAAGCACTATTCTAATTATTGAGTTGTACTGAAGGAAAAGTTGCAGTTTTACCCTATTTTGATTGCCTGGGATCCAGAATACACTTCTAGCCACGCCTTGAGCCAAACTCAAACAGATGCAATGTTTTTTTTGTTTTTTTCCGCTTGTAATTAGCCATATTTTTTGGGGCTGGATACGGACAAACCATTGCTCTGTAGGTCAAACATTTTTTTAGATGGCAGATGTCTTCAGCTTCATAAGCATACAGAGATTCATATAATGTTTTTATTCTGCCTCCACCAGGCGATGTTATTTCGGTTCGGTGCTACATTTAACTTTGTCCTCCAGTTTGAAATGCTTGTAGTTTAGTGCTAGTGTTACAGTGCAACAGCTAACAGCCCATTAGCCGCCGATGTCAATGGAAACACATGCAAAAGCCCCTTAAAGGCCACAGTGTCTGCAGTAACAAGACTTTGGAGAACTATTAGCATGTTTTAAAACCGCTAGCTGGAAAAGGCACTGATGCTATAATCAGGAAGCAAACGTTATCTGGCAGCAGCGTCGTGAAGGGTGTTGGCCCAGTCCTCCTTCCTCACAGTTAAGGAGACAAAGAGCCTCCTACCTCCTAATCATCCTGATAAACCATGAAAGACTCTGCTCTTACGAGTGTCATTCTCTCACCAAGAAAATCCTCTCCACTTAAGATTGGGCCGTTTGAAGTCCCCCTCTGTCTTCTTGTCTCATTAAA
Source organism: Eucyclogobius newberryi (assembly GCF_026437365.1). Taxonomy (NCBI): domain Eukaryota; kingdom Metazoa; phylum Chordata; class Actinopteri; order Gobiiformes; family Gobiidae; genus Eucyclogobius; species Eucyclogobius newberryi. The sequence goes on along the minus strand of NW_027316532.1, from coordinate 8,665,495 downwards.
ACATAAAAAGAATGAAATCAAATTCAAATGAACTGTTTACGCTGTTACTTTAAAATGTGTAATTTAGCCTCACTCTACAGAGACAACTCACAATTACGGTGGGTTGGCTCTGGCTGACGTGTTTAGTGTATTTTCTATAACAAACCCCTATTAATCATCTCCCAGATCAAAGCGACACAGCAGAGGAATTTTAAATATTTAAATCTGTGCTGCTCAAATCTTAAATCAGATCAAAGAATCAGGCTTTAATTTCGCCCGGCACATTGCCAGTCGGCGCGGAGACGTACACAGAGATGCACACAAACTCCAATTAAATATTACAGATTTGACTACATCTCCATAGTATTTTCATATCTGAGCAGGTTTCACACTGCGTGCAGCTGAGGAGCACACATAATTGATTATTATGGTGGGGCTTCATGAGGATGACAAGGAACTTAAAAGTACATGCCTCTTGTGATGGGCGCGGCGTGCGGTGCTCTACACAAACGTATATAATAAGCGCTAATTTGGAAACATTTCAGAGTGAATTGTGTGAATTGACAGGCCACTCTTTCAATGAGTGATTCAGGTGGTCGGGTGTATTTCCTGATCAAGAACACCTTAACTCTTGGCGTTAACCCCACCAAGCTTAATGTGTACACACCATACGGCTTCCATACATTATTCTGCATACATTTTGGATTATTTACCTCTGCTTGACAGTTGATTACCATTGAAACGGCAAACTGCTGTCATCTTTAGACAGCCTGTCAATCCAGTCAATTATACGCATACTCCATATTAACCATGAGCTTTATTGGAGACGACTTTCCCTATTTTATATTGAAATGAACACTTTGACGGCTACTTAAAAGTTCATTGTTCATATGAACAATCATCATATCATATAATTAGGGACACTATACTCACAGTAATATGACAGAATACATATCAGATAAACAATATCTCAAATTAAATGGAATAGTTTCAAGACTAATGGAAAATACCAAAGCTAAATGTCCATTTGAAAGTTATAAAGTCAGTAGCACTTTATAGAAACTGCACTTTTATTAGCCTCAGTAAAGCATGAACAAAGACTTAATTCATAATTAACAAATATCTTATTCAGAACAGATTAAGGCTTACGAACTATTTAATTAACACTCCAACCCTAATTCCTAACTCCTAACCCCTGAAATAAGTATCTGCCGTACCTGAATTATTCTTAATAAACCATTTGTTCATTATGCAGAAAGTAATTGTTTATGCTTTATTAAGACTGATTAAGGTGCAGTTATTATAAATATAGCAGCCAGTCTACAACCTTAAGTTAGTGATGCCACATTCTGGTGTTTTTTTAAACCTGGCCCAGATTTGTCCTCCAAAAGAAGCCGTTCATACTTCATTATAGAGTCCTAAAATTAGCTCTGCGATGGTCCTGTTCTAATCATTGTTTAGTTCTTGTTTATTTCTGGTCTGGTCTAGGTTTAGTTTCTGGTTTAGACCTGGACTTTGCTTGAATCCACACTCGACAGCTCCAAATGCACCGTGTTGTACGTGAAGTGTCAAACAAGCCTATGGTCAGACATTACCCTCTGCGAGCTGAAGAACAACATGTACTTCTCCCTGTGAGCTTGCACTCCTACATTGTCCTTCCCTCCTCTTGTGGTTCACCTAAAATCAATAGGCTAGTGCAATTATTACAGATGTTGAAGTGTATCTCTGGGGAGCACAGGAGCAAGGGCCATTCAGAGATGTTTCCTATTGTACACCACATGGATTGTTGCATAAATCCTAGAATGATGAGTAAATAAAGAGAATATTTCCTCACAGTTTGTCTGACACTTAAACTTGATAAGCATCTGAAAGCACTATACTATTCATTCCATACTCGTCTGTAGCCGCAGCTGCCCTGAGGTAGACTGCCAAACTGTACCATTGAGCCAGCCCAGCACCTCCAATCACACCATATTACAAGTAAAAACGTGGGAAATAAAGTTGGCAGTTACACCTTAACAGTTCAAACTCTTCAAATCAGTAACTTCATACTTAAAAGACACATACTACACAAAATTATGTGTCTTTTTACTTAGTTTAAGCTTTCAACCATGGAATGTTGTTATCGCTTCAATAAAAAAAAAAAAAAAAACTGTATATCTGGAGTATTTTGCTTAAAGTCCGTTAAATCCTTTAATTGTTTCATTCATCCTGTTTACGAGGTCCTGTTCTCTGAGCGGTCACAAATCACACCATTTTGAAAATTCTGCAGATTAAAATAGAAGTAAAAGTACAAATCTGGACTTCTCGTGTGCAGATATAAGTCCATAAACCATCACTTTGCAATCAAATTGTGTTCATAACAAATGCAAGCTCTTTTAGCAGAGCATTTATGTTACTCATTCCCACTGCTGACACCAGAGGGCGCTTCAATGCCAAATGTAGTTTGAAAAGTGTGTTTTACAAAATATAGACATTGTTTGAGTTGTAAAACGGATTTCAAATACAAATTCCAATGTGACCGAAAGCATGTTTGAACGCCAACTAAAGCCACAGAAACGCAGATTATGTTCACTTTAAGACTCACATCTGTTGCATTAAAAATCAATCCCAAAGTCAATCACTGAGCAGGTTCAATTGTGTTCCATATTAACTGCAAGTAAATTATGCTTTTGTGCCAATGAAAAGTATACGTTTGTCTAATTTGACAGCCAAACCCTGCATCGAGCTGAATAATTGCTGTTGTGCTGCTGTCAAACTGCCTCATTATTGCTGCAAATTGGACACATCTCAGATTCACAGGCGAGCTCGGAAGATAGAAAGGTGGGTAGAAAAATCAAGATTATTATTTTACAAGTGAAATCAACTGGGACGCCACTCCGAGGACTTCCATGTGAAAATGGCATTGATTCTCTCTAAATAAGGGAAAAGGTATGACACCCCTTTGAAAAAATGCAGACTCTAACAGATGGATGTGTGTCAGGCAGGGCTGTGTTAGCGCTCGGGCTAATGCTAATTCTTTGATTTCCTCTCTATTGTTTTTTTTCTTTCCTTTTGGAACGATCTCCCGGCGGATCAGGGAGGTTTTTGAGAGCAAGGCAGATGGAGAAAATATTGTTGACATTAAACTGTTCCTCTTTAAGGGAATTGTCGTGACAAGGTGGGGCTCCTATCACTCGAAATAGCAGCTGTGTACTGTTTACAAAGGGCCCCAAAGCAATGTTTGTTTCCATTGAAACGGTGGCAACTTTTTGTGTCTTTGTAATGAAGCCGCTCCTGGCGTTGTGTGTCTGCGCTCACATCTACTGTCATCACGCTCTGTATTTTTGGTGCAGCAGACTCGACTATTCTCCGTCTGCTGAGATTCTCGTGCTCTGTAATTGTGAGCGTGTTCCTCCACTTGCTGTCGTTTAGTGACAGAGAAGGAGATTTGCAGTGTTTGTCTATGAAACCGACTTCTAAAATGAAATGTGTTTGTTGACAGAAGCGTTCCAATTTAAGAATAAAGCGCCATGTCCGAAAGTCATGGAAAATAATGGGGTAAAGGAGTAAAAGGCCTCATTTCTGACACACATAACGCTGTCAGTCGGGATGGTAGGAAGTATATACTGATTCAGAAGTCATTTAAGTATAAGATAAGTATCAATACCTATGTACATTTATGCATCACTTTGTTAGACTTGTTAGAACAATTTATTCAAGTTTGTGTCAAAACACATCCACCAGCAGCGAACAGGACTGATCATCTGTGTGATCATCAATGAACGCCATTTATGTATTGTATGTACGCATTTATGTCTTTTTAAACTTTTTTTTAATGAATAACATTGTTTAGGGTAATACTGCATTAATAATCAAAATTACAAGTTGTGGTAACATACGTTGAAATGCCTTCACATCTAAGGTTAGACAGTATTGAGTATTGATATCGGTATCATAATGTTACCCCAAAAGTGCTAGGTATCAGATTAACTTAATTAAAAAAGTGGTATCAGAATGTTGGGGCACGCATCGGGCCAGTAAATCACTAGATTTCTCAAGCTAGCTTAAGTTCCGAAGTAAATTATCAATAGAATTAATTAATAATACGACAAAACATAACTTAGCTACAGTACAAACAAATCTAACCAAATTATGGTAAGATATTCCTGACCCTCTTCAGAGCTTGAAAGTCCATATGACACATCAGGCAACACTTTTCAATACAACAAAGGGAATATTAAGATATTACCTAATATTTTGCATGTTTTTCTCCAATTTGGCATTTTGGTGATGTTTATAATGTCACTTCCTGGTTTGACATGACACAGGTAGAAGTAATTCCTTTTTTAATCAATTACCTAGCATTTAAATCACACAATAGTTATGATTTGACAAAAAATTACACATAACAACATTTTGTTAAATCATTGTTTAAACTGTCATAAAAAGGTTTAAGTTGCGTGAACATTTTCTCCCCATTATTGATGGAATGGCACTTTTTGATGACATCACAGAAGTGGTGGTGTTCTTTTCTAGATATCAGCACTACTTCTCCAAACAACATCTCAAATAATAAAGCTACTAAAAAGATTAATATCATGGAACAATTCACCCCCTCTCTCTTTTTTTGCATTTCTGTAGTAAAATGTTTAATACGCTTGTATGACTACTTTCATACAACTATTTTAATACTTCCTGTCATTTTCAACTTTTATTTGTCACACTTTCTTCATAAACTGCCACTTGACTGAATAACTGTGATAATTATTTACTTACCACATTTACCACCATTTAGCAAATAGCGTCTTTTAGCTCGCTTATTTCAAAGTTTCAAAACGTTTCTTGGTACTTTTAGAGTTTTGTCACAGTGTTTATGTCCATTGTTGGTTTATGTGGTTGTTTGTTATGTTTAACTGTGCACTCTGAGCTGTTTGCATAATGCTTTCCAAAGGCAAATAAACAAAAAGCCTGTATATTTATTTATATTTTGTCTAATTATTAAAGTTAACAGGCATCTTTAAAGTACTTTTCATTAAAATGTTTCTGTATAAAAAAATAATTAACAAATACTTCAGGCATGTACAAACCATGAAACACCTGCAATATACAGTACAAATATATCGAGAGTGATGTTTCATTAGTTATGTACTAAATACTATCAAGTTATCATAAAACATTGCATTGTATCCCTCATTTTTAAAGTACTAGAACAGTAAAACCAGCACAAAAACTCTTTCCCCGGGCCCTTGGATCCTAACCTTGGCGGAGCAGCAGCGTGGCCCCCGGGGGACTCTGTAATGATTTGTTAGTGTGAGGTCCCAGGTGAGACGTCCGATCAATGGAGCGTCCCGACTCTTAATTACTGCTGCTTTGGCCCCGCTATGGAGAAATCAATGATGTCAAGTATTCAAAGCATGGCGGACAAAGCAGACACACTTCACAGACCCCCAGTCACATCCGAATACAAAAGCCCCCCCACTCAACACACTTCCTCTCATAGCCCATCGATCGCATTGTTAAAGGCACAATAAAGACCCTGGGAGGACACTGTAGAGCGCTGTATGGCACGAGCTATGGATTGTAATTTAAAGACTTGAAATGGTTATAAATTATGGACTTCAAGGTGCGGTTTGCAAAGGATCCAGCATGGAATCACTTGACTGAAATTTGACATAATTATTTCATACTTGGGATGGTATGTCGGTTATCTGTGATATACAAACGTGAATTTGTGAACTCAATGCAGAATAGTTGGTGCGGAAGAATATAAACCATCCATCCATTTTCTACCGCTTGTTCCCTTTCGGGGTCGCGGGTGACTGGAGCCTATCCCAGTGACTTCGGGCCTTAGGCGGGGTACACCCTGGACAGTGGCCAACACAGAGACATAGACATTACAGACAGTTCACTCTCACATTCATTCACTAGGGCCAATTTAGAGTCACCAATTTTGCCTAACACATGCATGTCTTTGGACGGTGGGAGGAGCCAGAGAACCCGGAGAGAACCCACGGTAACACGGGGAGGACATACAGACTCCACCCAGAGAGGTCATGTGATGTTGGTCTGGTCCGGGAATCGAACCCATGATCTCCTTCTTGGGAGGCAAGAGTGCTAACCACCACAAAAATAAATGTTAACGGTAAAAATAGCAATGACAAAAGACACAAACTATAGACAATAACGTATGCCTCAGTCATAGCCCTGTATGTGACCCCTGTGTGATAGTCCCAGCGTCAGACAACAGCCATTTTCAAAGTTTTAGGCCAAAGCGCTCGTCGATGGGCCACATTCTCCAGGCTTATTATAAGAGTCTGTCTAATGGCTCCTTTACAGCCATTTCTTTGGCAGATGCTGAATGTTTAATGACTAGTGAACTCTTCTGCTTTCCTGTTACGAGCACACAAAGCACAGGCTGAGAGCACACGATGTGGAGATGATTCAGCCTCATTAATGTAGGCATTGGTCCGTTCACCAGTCTGCTCCAGCCCATCACGCTTTGTTTCATTTAAGGAGCTCACTGAAGTACACTCTATAGCTCACGGAAGTACATTCTATAGTAGACGCAGTAGTATATTGTCTACTTGGTCAGCAGTCATGTAATTAGAGCACCAAATACTTACTTTTGTCTCCCAGGAAGAAGAGATTGATATGATATTATGAAGATGAGGCGTGAATTCAAATAAAAAGAGCATTGTGTTGCCATTAATCCTTCACAGCCTGATAATCTCATCTCCATCGTCCTGATCTTTGAGTTACTTTATTTAGTAACTTGAGAATGGCTGATCTCGTCTGATCTCAGAGGGGAAATGGGCGTGGTTAGTACTTGGATGAGAGCCCGGGATGCATGTGTTGTTTAAGGCGTAGTTGACTGAAAACAAGCTCGGGCAATCGATTTGTCAACTAAAAGGGGGCAAAGCCTTTTGATATCTCAAATCCAACCATATGTGACCACAAGAGCATGCAAAATACTGTAACGGAAAGCAAATCTGTACAAAAACAACTACCGGTATTTAACATAGGCGTACCATCTCTTTTTTCCTGTTGCCTTGTAATCATAATACAATAATTAAGTTGACTAAAACGCCATTTGACCAATAAATCAACTAAACCAATAAAAGTTGTTGTTTTGTGGGGGTGGTGGTGGTGGTGGTGGTGGTCGGGGGGCTGATGGTGCCAGCCTGGCTTGAGCACTCGGCTTATCTTCACCATGACCTAAGCTTTATCTCAAAATGTGTATGCAACATTTGAAAGTGGTTAACTTTACCAATGTCTCCAGTGCATAATAGTCTATGAGAGTCTATGAAAGTAACATGACGTTGATTGTCTCTTGAGTGGTGTATATATTGTACGTATATTAATGTATGAAGACATAACACAACCACATACATGTTCCCCGCACGCACCAGACACGACTGGACCATGTACTATTCAAAAGTACACGCATTAAGCAGTGCAGTGCGCACACTGCTGCAGTTAAGTAAGTCATCAGTGCCATCAGTAATCAGTCTTCTAATGAGGACGGCCCCACTCACTCCTAAAGGAATGGTTGATATGCGCAACGTGAATTACTATCCTGAATTAACAATGTAAATGTATAATTTGCACATTAGAAACATGATAGAGCAGGGGAAATTCCAGGACTTGTTAGACTAATTGAACTAGCAGCTCTGTTAATCATGCATAAATAGTGAGCGCACTCTCAGGACGGCACGTGGAATCAAGGTACACATTCTCTTTGGTGTCATTCTCTCTTAGAGCGGCTGCATCACTACTACACTCCATTCAGGCCGTGTGATTTCATTCACATCACATACGTTAGTGACTGGTTATAATGTTGGTTTCTTGTGTCACAATAACAGAATGTGATAATTTTGCTTTGTAGGACTTTTGAAGTGCAGCAAAGATATTTCCAATTTGAGTTAACTGATTCACATGGATTTTAATTAATCATATTCCATTTTGTAGTTTTAGTTTGAATGAATGATCCAAAAGAGAAAGCACAACTATTACCATTGCAAAATTTAAAGAACCAGACACAGAGGCAAGGGCAAGATTTGCTACATTATACTTCTTTCAGGGTGTGATTTTGCAGGTGGTGTGCAACGGGAATATTATAATTTAAAAAGTGTTCCATGACTCCAAAAAGGTTAAAAACACTGCCTTAACAACAGAATGCAAACAGCTGAGATATGCACTGGTTTGTGGGAGACTCCTTAGCCCACTTCACCACTGACACTGTATTATGACATTAAGGTGCTATAATGTTTAAGCCTTTCTTGACTAAGATATGCTGGAAGTTTGTTACTTACCAGGGCCATTTTTAGCTTGATTGTGTCTCAGAATGAGCTGTGTTGGGGCCTTATTTGTCAAGAGAGATGATGCATTCAATCAAACCAACCAACAGACTGTAATGTAAAGTTGCATTGACTTGTTGCTTGTATAAATAAATGTATATATAAACAGCAAACGTGTATCTTTGGGCCTCTGCATGTGCTTAGCTGCTCTGATACTTGACCGTTTTACTTTTAGACGTACCTTGCCGACGTCTGTAGCAAAGATAGAATTTGTCGGGCAGTAACAATTGTATGAAGACATTTGATAAAAATTAAAATACGTCATTAACTAGATGTTGTTCACCATAGTTTGGTGTGCTGATGTGCAGAGAAGCTAGCAGTAACAATTCATCCGTCTCAGCTTTCAGAGTCAAAGTTGCCTACGAGGGTAAATTTACAACGGAGAGGTCAGACCTCACATCACGCTAAATTACATTAATAGATTATTAATTACATGCTTGTATCAAAAGTTTCATGAATAATAAATAACTTGAGATCAACACTACACAAAAAATCTGGGTTTTTGTATTTTTCATTCAACATTTCAGACAAATCGGGCCATTTAAAGGCACAATGGACAATTTTTCGGCGATTTGCAAACTCAGGCGGAAGTGCGCATGCCACTCCCCCGTGCGGACTGATACAACACACACGTGCGTTTGTTTATTAGCGAAACGTCTTCTTCTGAGTCAGCTCGAACTGTCTTTCTCCGTCTTCATTTTGCCCCGTACACTGAGGGAACTATATTATGATAGATCAATGCGCTTAGACACACGGAAACGTGGGGACGAGCCTGACGCGGCTGCAGGTGAGCGGTAGGTGCATTTTATGATTTATACGTGGCAGGACTAATCGGCAGTCCACGCCACGAGGAAATAAGACTTAAATTTGGGCCCAAAAAATTGTCCATTCAACCTTTAATCACTCAGTAAATTATCTTACATTGAATATTGTATCACCAATAATTCAACCACTCTATATTATGTCTAAAAGTCTTTGATAGAAAACAACCTCAGTTCAATGTTTGTCAAAAAGCAGAATATTTTAAGATTTGAACATACTTCTTTTAGCCTCTGCATATTTACATTATTCAATATTGGTGTCGAGTATCGTATTGAGCCGTTATCTTTCACAAAAATCCTACAGCATCGTCTTGTGTGTGTAACAATTCTCCCGCATGTGTTTTGCGCCGAAGAAGACCATCAGCTGATGTCACTGCGTCCGCCTTGAGCCTCTCGTGTCTCTGCCTGCCTCCGTTTGCAGAACATTACACATCATATTCCTGTCGCTGCACTTTAATATCCACTGTATTCACCGTTCGCCTGCTTTGCATTCTCACCTCAAATGGAAGTGTGTTGAGTATGGGGAGTCGAAGCCTATGTTTGGAGACAGGACAAGAGTTTTCATGCCTGGTTCACACTCAATTTGAAATGTGCATGCAAACCTCTTTGGGTAGCTCTCTCTGGAAACTTTGGCTGTAAGTGTGAATGCAGCATAAATTGTGACAAAGCCGGTGTCCATCTCCACTGGGCTCTTTCTAACTACTTCTCACAGTGTTGTTTTGCTGATAGAAGCTCTGCAGCTCAAACGCCCGGCCCGTGTGTCCACGCCCCGCACTCTTCGCCTCCCTCTCTCTGCGCCTGTAGCATGCCCCGGCTCGCCTTCTCGCCGACTTCCACCAAACAGCGAAGGCCGGGGCCAAAATAATTTGTATCTGTTCAATAAAACATTAAAAGCACCACGCCACGTCCTGCTCCTCTCCTCCTCCCCCCCTCGTCTCTCAAAGGCCTTGTTAATGTTTCAAAAGTGCGCATAAGACGCAGCAGCCAGACGATTAATTTGAGAGATACCCACGGGCTACCTGCAGGATCCTCTTGCTCTTCTGTAGTGTTAACACTTCGTCAGACGCACAAACCAGAGTGGAGGGCTGCCAGGCCAAGAGGAGGGGGCGGAGGGGGGGAAGAAGGAGCCTACAAAGTGTACCCTGCAGGAAGAGAGCTGGAGTGCTTTTCAAAAACACCCGTTTGATATGAGAAATGATGTGAATGTAGGGAAGCAAAATGGGTTAAAAGCCTTAAATGCAACAGTTTTTATTTGTAAGATGTGTGACGACTCGGCGTATCCACGCTCACCCGGCACGGCGCCCGGTTATCGTCATGCTAATTCCCCCGCTTCATCTACGCTAATAATATCATCAGCGTGCTTATTTCCACAGTCGTTAGTTCTTGTAATGGGAGCTTTGGCTTTATTCCTCCTGATGATTAACGATGGCCCGTTTTCCTGTAGTTAGCGAGGCACGGTTCTAATTGGTCGACTGTTTTGCGCTGTCTAATGCTATCTCGCCGTTTTGTATTTTATTTATTTATAGTTCTTGTTGAATCTTAAAAGAAAAACGTAAGAAAGCGTCTTTTCACTGAAGTGCTTGGGTCAGATTATTAAATTATAATTTTTTGCCGTTTTGTTGCCCTTGAATTCATAATGTTACAGCGTTGTCCATAGTAAAAACATATATACAACAATAAAATACATATCCAACTATATTGGTAGCAATCAAAAGCAATTGGGCTAAAGCAACTTGCTTATATAAGCCCATCCAAAATAATACATACATCTTTCTTGCATTCATTTCATTATGGGTGTTTTTAATTTCACTCCACAGATCACAATCAATCAATCAACTTAATAAAGTGCTTTTCATACTTTGCGTACAACCCAAAGTGCTTTACATAGACAATTTTAGTCATTCCCTCGCATCCATCTACCCACAGCCAACCGACCCCTCCACAACCAGCCCACAAGCAATACAGTGACATGTACCATCCCATCCACCATGCGTTTACTCACACTCACTAGAACTAATCAATATGAGGCTGAGGACAGATTAACTAGTTGTGAAAACACCTTCAAAGGAGCCGTTTTCACCCAGGAGCAGAGAGTCGCCCGCAGCCACAGGACATTGACACAGGACACCGACACAGGACACAGACACAGGACACAAGACACAGACACAGGACACCAACACAGGACACCGACACAGGACACAGGACACCGACACAGGACACCGACACAGGACACAGGACATTGACACAGGACACCGACACAGGACACAGGACATTGACACAGGACACCGACACAGGACACAGGACATTGACACAGGACACCGACACAGGATACAGGACATTGACACAGGACACCGACACAGGACACAGGACATTGACACAGAACACCGACACAGGACACAGAACATTGACACAGGACACTGACACAGGATACAGGACATTGACACAGGACACCGACACAGGACACAGGACATTGACACAGGACATCGACACAGGACATTGACACAGGACACCGACACAGGATACAGGACATTGACACAGGACACCGACACAGGACATTGACACAAGACACCGACACAGGACACCGACACAGGACACAGGACACAGGACATTGACACAGGACACCGACACAGGACACAGGACACAGGACACCGACACAGGACACCAACACAGGACACCGACACAGGACACCGACACAGGACACAGACACAGGACACAGGACACCGACACAGGACACCGACACAGGACACAGGACACCGACACAGGACACCAACACAGGACACAGGAAATTGACACAGGACACCGACACAGGATACAGGACATTGACACAGGACACCGACACAGGACACCGACACAGGACACCGACACAGGACACCGACACAGGACACAGGACACAGGACATTGACACAGGACACCAACACAGGACACAGGACACCGACACAGGACACAGGACATTGACACAGGACACCAACACAGGACACCGACACAGGACACCAACACAGGACACCGACACAGGACACCGACACAGGACACAGGACACCGACACAGGACACCGACACAGGACACAGGACATTGACACAGGACACAGACAGAGGACACCGACAGAGGACACCGACAGAGGACACCGACAGAGGACACCGACAGAGGACACCGACAGAGGGCCCAGAGAAGAGATGAGGCAGAGACACCAAACCTCCACCAGGGGCCCACGAGCCAGGCCCCAGGAGAGTGAGTAAAAGGATGAAAATAAGTAAAAACTAACAATAAAAAAAGGGATAATCCACCCTATGACAAAGCCTGGTGTCATAACGTGCTTGTCGTCACGGAGACAACGTTGCAGGTTTGACTGGACCGAGCCTTTGTGTAAAATGGTCACATTATGTGCTGCTTTTCTACCTTCACGGCACCACTCAAACATTTACATACACAATCACACACCGGCGTACGCAGTGGCTGGGGGTGAGAGAGGTTAAGTGTCTTGCCTAAGGACACAGCGTCAGTATTCACCAGGGGGAGCTGCAATCGAACCTCCAAACTGTGGGTCAGTGGATCTGACCTCTCTACCAACAATGTTTATGTCGAGAGTGGGATTCAAACTGCCAACCTTTGGATCAGAGGATGAGGATAATTTGGTGTCACACTGGGATGTGATTGTGGCAATAACATATCCAAGGAGACAATTCAGTAGTAGAACATTAACTGCACATCATCTTAAGCACTAAAAAGCAATTATTATTTATTATTCAAACATGTCAAACCATCTCTTAACAACCTAGAACTTAGTATTAAAGGTTTACACGGCTTTATTTATTATAAACACAACACTGCCCTACTTTTTTACTCCAGTTCATCATAATATTATCTGACCTGATTAGATTCAATTAGATTCAAACAAGCCTTCAAGACTCATCAAACTCCCTCTCGCTCATTAGCATGCTGACTCGCATAAAAGCCGCACTAAAATATTAACGCTAAACGCAGCAAATATTCCTAATGCGGCTGTGATGAGGTCAAAGGGCCACGCTACGAACAACAGCGTATCGAAACGCATGATAAATTCTTAAATCTGCTGCAACATCATGTTCTCTTATTGACATGAACTAGCTGCCCGGGTTATCCCACAGTTCCTCTTTCTAAAACAGCTCTAAATGCTGAGCTATGCGAACCAATCCAGGGTGCATTCATTTTAGATAAATAGTTTAAGCTGCACTGAATAAATGATTTATTTAAACTCATAAATAATTTCACCCGAATATCCCCATAGCCCTTTTTTGCCTCATTGTACAACGCTTTCTGCAAGACGGGCGGCTCATTTATTTTCAAAAATCACACCATGTCTCTTGTAAATATGTATACTGGTCTTTCTACTTATTTATTTTACAGAGCTGATTTAAATTTTTCATCTCCAGCATAAAGTTGTATTTGTTTCCGAGGGCATGATAGCATGAAATAAATATGGCGCTCCCCCAGTTTCAGCATATTGGAGGTTATTAATTTTTCACAAGAAGCAGATTTTGTACATAAAGCCAAGGCCTAATTTCAGTGCGGAGCGGCGCCTGCACATGTAAATGAGTGAGGAGCAGCGAGTCGAGGTGCGTGGCTGGAGGGGCGCAGTCTGCACGGCGCCATATGGTGACAAACCTGCCCCGTTCTAGCCCCGAGCCAAGGATTTACCGCGGATTGCTTTGGTAAATATTGCTCTTTTAACTGTAGCAAGAGGCACAAGCTAAAAGGGAGGATTAGCCGTTTGGAAGTGAAGCTAATGGTCTGAATCAAATGTATGTAAAGCGGTGCAATTTGCTGTATTGTTAAGGATCACGGCCCCGTGTGCTATTTGAAGCAAGTCCCAAACGGAAAAAACGAGATAAACTGGGACGGACGCACGTTTTTCAGGCATAATATTACAATTGTTCAGCAAATTCACTGTGTATCTACTGTATGTGGCATGTGTGGAACTGTGTGTGAAAATGAATTGGATCAAGTTTACTAGGGATCAAAACAACTATTATTCGTGATACACCTCCCAATTGTGTACGGTAAGTAAGGATTAAAAAGGAGCCAAGCGTTACACTGTTCTAACGAGCAGAGGAGTTCTTTTAATCCTCATATAGCAACAACTCGTTAGCTGTCCGAAAGATCAGTTATCTCAGTTTGAGTTGAGGCTAGTCCCTCCATTCTCCTGCATAATGCTAGCGTTATAATTCTCATTGACTTTGGTACAATATTGTATCAGTCCAGGCCTATAACAATTCAGCGATCACATTTGATTGCATTCTTGATTAATCTAGTCCCACTGAGATCCAGACCCAAGAGGGAAACCTATTGTGCATGTTTTTAGTGGTAGGGGAAACCGGAGCAACCGAAATAAACCTACACAACCACGAGGAAAACATGCACACTCATTTAGAAAGGACGCACAGGAGTCAAACCCTGGACTTTCTCACTGTGAAGAGTCACTGTGCCGCCAAAATTACATTACGTAATTATTTTTTTTAACAAAACGCCTACGTGTGCGTTTGCTATATCCTCCCCCTCCGAGCTATCACAATGAATGTATATAAAACAAATAAAGTTAGTGACCAGACAGCAGCTGTTTAACACTGCCAGCTCACAGCGCTTTACTCCCAGTTGGATCTAATACGATACTTACAGAAGCACACAAGTCCACGCATATGGACTTGTACATGAGCAGTTGACTTGAGTGCGAGCGAGTGGGAGGACGTGTTACGGTACATTAGGGCTTAAACGCGGGTGCTACTCTGAGGCACGGAGATGCGTTCAGTTTGCATACGCGATATCGCCGCCGCACAGACAGTGAGTGGGCCGAAGGATGTACCGTCAACACTACTGCCCCCCAGACACTGCTGCCCCCCAGACACTGCTGCCCCCCAGACACTGCTGCCCCCCAGACACTGCTGCCCCCCAGACACTGCTGCCCCCCAGACAGACATCGCATCCATTTGACCGGCTCAAGTCTGCTACTGCTGCTGCAAATTAGACACTGTTGAACTTCATGGACTGTGTGTGCAGAGAGAATTTTGACTGACTGCACGGGAAGACTGGGGGAAGAGATCTTAACCTTAAAAAGGTTCGCTTTTGTCAAAAATTAAAATGGGGTTTGATGAGTTTGTTTGAGTTCAATGGTTTTAAAATATTCTTTTTTTTAAGGTTCATGGCTGTCCCTGCCTTACTGTCCCTGCCTTACTGTCCCTGCCTTACTGTCCCTGCGTGGCTGTCCCTGCGTGGCTGTCCCTGCGTGGCTGGCCCTACCTGGCCGGCCCCGCCTGGCCGGCCCTGCGTGGCTTACAATAGAACAGTGCTTTTGGGAGGTATTGATTGGCCTCTAAAGGATTCAGTGATGGGCGTCTCTAGTACCTGTGTCACTTGCACTTGTGGCAGCTCATGTGCTCTTCCCGCGGCGCACACACAGCACAACATGTGGTTTAGGCACAAGTGCAACCCCTCATGATGTCATCAACAGAAGCCCTGGTTTTAAAAATTGGGATGTTGCACAGCTCAGGATTCTACGATACTCTCTGCTGCTCTTCTAAGTACAAATGTATTGTCATGGTTCAAACTCAGCGTTTTAACCATTCGATTAACAAGCGAGACAGTGCAGGGACATGCAAATAAAACCAATATTTAAGTTAAGATACAATTTATTGACGAACAAAATACATGTCCAGTCTGTTTGTCTTAGGTATATATTGCCTAAGAGGAGGGGCTTAAACATGTGTACACTTATTTATTTATTTTGTATTTTTTTTGTATTTTATGTTATTTTTCTAACCGACCTAGATTTGAAAAAGTCCACAAAAATGTTAAGCACTTGGCACACATTTACCACATTTAGATTAAGTAGCAATTAAACATTTCCATACAAACACAGTCAACATTACAACTATTATTAAAAAAACAACTATCAACATAAAACAAAAACGGACACAAAGTAAAAAAAAAAAAAAATCTACTTTGTTCTCCTAAATTAATTTAATACAACATTGTGGTATTTGCAGCAACAAGCTTGATTGTTTATTGTAGTCATTTTTAAAAATTAGATAAAATACATTGTTGTGGATGCAATGCAAAACAACCAAGGTTCAACATTACTATACGCAATATCTGTAATTAAATACACGTTAAAGTGTACAGGATCTAGTCTTGACTATGCACAGGATGAGGAAAGCGCTTTCAGCCAGTTCTCCGTATCTGAAGGGCTAAATGTTAAGTATTTTAAGTTGAGGGCACTCTGGATGACTGGAGGATATTAGAAAATGTATGATCCTGTAAAGTACGTTTTCTTCTTCTATTTTACCGCAGCGAGGAACTGACACATTGATTAATCAGCCAGGAGGTGTCCGCTTGTAACGAATTTCAATTAATTTTCAACATCCAGCTGCAGCGGAGGAGGCGTCATTAAAATGAATGAAAAGACCTTGACTTAGCAAACCCAACAAACGCACAGCGAGCCACAGCGGGATCACAGGAGGCGGGTCACCTGACTGCACTGCAAAAAAACGGGTTCGGGTTCAAATGACTGGGATTTAGCACTATTTAGCGTGTATTGTTTTGGCATTGTATCTATTTAGTCAGATATTCATTTGCAATGCTCTTTCAACTTTCTACTTACTAAGCTTGAAAAGATATTGGATATTTTGGAATAAGATAAATACAAAATGGAATGACGCAAATCATCTAAGTCAGTCGTTCTCAAACTGTTGTAAGTGGGCAGTCTTTTTTCAAGCTAACCCTTAATATTTCATTTATGTTTTAGTCCAGCAGATAAGTTAGAGCTTGCCCTGGTTTAGTTGAGGAATAAATTAGTCTAAATTTGGTCCATATAATGCCATTTTTTGTGATTTTGTTACTTAAAAGTACAGATACAGGCGCAAAGACATAACTCACAAAAAAACTAAAACATGAAATGCATTAAGTATTAGTAGTAAAAGTATTGAACTAGACAAGTTTAAAAATGGACTTAAAAGTATTTCAAATATATTTTGAGCGTTTAATGTGATGTGATGAACAAAAGCTACTTCCTCCTTTTGTTTGCTCAGAACCCGGCCTGTCACTCAAAACCTTTAGACAGGATAAATAAATGAACCCCTCAGTCATTTCAGCAGGTTTCAAAGTAAAATACTTTACATTTCATCACAGTAAAAAAATGGGTACACTTATTAACATCTAATTAGCTACTAATTTGCATACATGACTGTTAGAATCATAATGAATGAGAAACTAGCAGTAATAAGAATTGTATTAAGAGGAAATTGTTAAGAAATGTCTAATTAACAGCAGAAAAAAGTTTTGCAGAATAAGACGTAAATAAGGGACGAATAAATATTAAATAACATAGACATAACCACTTATATCTATGCAAATTAGCAGCTAGCGTGATAAAGTGTACCTTAAAATAAAGTGTTACGAAACTTTATCTTCCACCACTGGCCATATTAAACCTGTAGTACACATTTTAGTTCTATTCTAGGCATATTTGAAAGACTAAATATTTCAAATGGTGTAAAAAGCATGTCAAATACTGATCCAGACCCAGCTCAACCCAAAATGATGATCACAATTCCAAATAATTTTCTCTGCTGTATTCCTTTTTCCACAGTGCACGGGTCACATGACTGCCCCCTCCCCCCCTCGCTCCACATCAAACCCACACGCCGGGCTAATTAGCAGCAGCACCAGCGCTCGGGGCCACGCAGCACTCATCTTTATTTACCTCTTTAATGAAGCCTAATCATCACCTTAATTCCCTTTTAACAGGACAAAGCAGGAGTAACATGAGCGGAGTGAACGCTCGGATGATCTGAAGAGGCTGCTATTTTTTTCACATACAACCGCTGTGATACTATGGACTACACATACTGCAGAGTTTACAGGGCTTTAGTTACTTAAAGACGACTAAGTGATTAAGTTGGTTGCATGGTGTTTGCACATACAAACTGGGACTAAATTAAGACTAAACAGTGAACAGCATCCTTAAAGAAGACACATTATGCTTTGTTACGGGTATTTAGTATTCAATTATAACAAACATGGGTCATTCTTCATGTTTTGTTCATTATAAAGTGCAATATTTATCTCAAACTGCTTAGTAACAAAAACAGGTCACTTGACTTCCTGTTCAAAACTGCAGCGCTGATAAGCCCCGCCTCTTCATAGTGACATCTCACAGTAACGAGCTGATGATTTTCACAATGTGTAGAAATTTGAATATGTGGCATTTTCTAACCCACCATGTATGACCTGGACTCTTTTATTTCTTATATACTGTATAATCGCAACAAAGTACAGAGCAGTGGGCAGAGATAGGGGTTAGGTGAAAACAGGAATTTTCTGAGCACTCAAGCCTCGAATGCAGGACAATTCAGCATCACTCAAACCTGCAAGAATCAATTCAAATACGCCTTTAACTAAAGTAATGGTAAGGGAACGCTACAGTCTCATAAAAGTAAATTTTACACAATATATTGACTTTGAGACTCCAAATGAGAGCTTTGGATTTGAGCCCTGATGGATGATGGGAAAACTGCTTCTAATCTGCACAAACAATTAGGACCATGGCCGAACTGATTAACAATTTAAAACGTATTTCCTCACAATCTTGCATAAAACAGGAAGCTGCAATCCATGAATAGAAGAGGTGACTTGTGTTGAACTGTCTTTAATGGGGTTAGGCGCACATACGATTTGGGTTCTAATGTACAGTGTTATGTATAATATGCAATTGCCCAAATCAAATCAAGTTATATATATATATAGTAGACATATATTATATGTCTACTACTGTGCAACATTGTGGCTTGGATTCAAAACAGTGGCTTGTTACGTAGAGGCCGGGCTTAAGTGTCATGACAAAATATTGACTACATTTGGTAAAACATCAAGACAGTAAATAATGGAATGATGAATATGTGAAATTATTTTTCAAAATATTCCTTGATTCTGTAAATTCTACATTCTTTCCTCAAAAAAAAAACATATTCTTTATAATCAACCGTGCCAGCATGAGTCTCGTTAACTATGCAACTGTTCTCCTGCAATTTTGTAGAGCATTTGCAATTATTTTAATGCAACAAAATGAGCTCATAAGATCATAAAATTAAATGTTGTACAATTTGTAATATTTACTGTTTGTGTTAAATTACCGTGGATGGAAAGCGTCTTCTCTGTTATAAGATTAATGCACTTATACATGACTCTGACAAACACATAATATACTGGGCCATAAAGTACAAAATAAATGTAAGGTTTTTAAAAGTCAGGACAGGAGCTAAATAATACTAACTACACCGACGTCTGCCGGTCAAAGGATAATTCTTCAGTTGTCTTCTGCTGTTTAAAGTCCTGAACCACCTCTGGCTATGTTAAGATTTTAGTTTTTTCTTTGCGAGACACAAATTGCTGTTGACTTTTTATTGACGCCAGAGTTCTCCTCAACACATATAGCCTCCTCTGGCCTTTTGCACTTGTGTCTATGCATTTGGATACCTGCTAGGCAACAGCCGAGCCTTCCCAGCATGCTCTGCTCTGATTGTTTAAGATGGGCTTAAGGTTGCGTCTTGGGAACACACTGGCTTTTCCAAACAATCTCAATTAGACGGTGGAGTGGGCCAGTGGGTAAGAGGTGGGTCACCAGGGGGCGCTCACCTCCATCAGCCTGACAGTACAGAGAAGAGGAGGCCAGTCCAAGGGCCAAGCTGTTTTTCAGGACTGGAGCACCGGCTGTGTTGGCCTCACCTCTCTGTCGACCCCTGTATTACTCTGCTGCCAGAAGGATGCCCACTGTCCACTCACAACTGCAGTGCTGTAGTTACAAAGTGCTCGGTTTCAGTTAAATGCTCAGTTTGTATTATGTAAACAGATCTGCGTGTCGCTGCGTTTATACCATATCTACTGTCAAGGCAGTGATGTAAATTACCACCTGAGGGCGCTTAAAGTCAGTTAGAGAACTGACCAAAACACAATTAAAAGTGCGACAATAAAAACTAACATGGAGGCACTCACGGTTCACAGATTTCAGATCATATTTGTTGGAAATGAGCCAAGAAAACACGATGTTTTGGTGCTTGTTCTCGTTGTCACCTTAGAAAAGGTTGAGCTTCCACTGTGTGCGGTGTGTTCTCTACTGCCCCCAGTGGTCAGCACATGTACAGCTCTATTGCTGCACATGCAAAAGCTTACGAACCGCTCATGACCAGGAATGACGGACAGAGCGAGGCTGAAAATGGACAGATGCGTTTCTGTATGTGTCATAAATGAGCCTTTACTATGAGCGGGCGTACCTCTTCACAGATCTGGGGCCTTATTTATAAATCATGTATAGACGTCCATACTAAGAGTTAAGTTTAAGCTCTATAAAACATGGAAATGCCAACTTTGTGCGTCAGAGTTCTCAGAGATGAGGAGAAAGGATAGATGAACTGAGAGAGCCGAGCAGTGAGCAACTTGGGGGAAGTTTTTGGAAGTTTGTATTTTGTCCATAGATTTAATATCCAATCCAATCCACTTTATTTATATAGCACGATTTATACAACCAGAGGGTTCCAAAGTGCTTCACAGCAAGGTAAAAGACTACAGAGGCATAAATAGGATAAAAGTAATAAAATAAGATATACAAACAAAATCAAATAGAAAATTAAATCAAACAAACACACTAAAATCAATGGAATAAAAATAAACAAAATAAAATAAATAAAAAGGTGCTGCCCTCCCAACACATATAAAACATACAATAAACACACTACATGGAGTTAAAAGCCAGAGAAAACAGACTAATAAACTTTTAGTAAGAATTTAGTAAGTTAAGTTGTATTCATGGGTTTCAGGCACGTGGCTTATTTGTTGTCACTGCCACGTTGCCTCTGCGCTGTTAGACAGTCATTAAAAACAGCACATCATTGACAACATTTAAAAGCAACAAACAACAAAAAACAAACCTTTGCAGACATTTACATCTAATCTTCCTGGTCCACAAGCCCTCTGCACCAGACGAGCCCTCAAAGCTTTAAAGAGCACGGACTTTGTGTGCAGAAACTAAAGAGCAACACAAAGTGGCACACAATTGTGAAGTGGATAGAAAATTATACATGATTTCCAAAGAAAAATACCCCCCAAAAAACTGAAAAGTGCAGCATGCAGAAGTATTCAGGCCGCCTCACTACTTTGTGGAATTACCTTTCTCTGCCATTACAAGTGAAAGTGTTTTGGGGAATGTCTCAGCTTTGTTCACATTTTGGTCCATTGCTCAAGCTCAGTCAGATTTGATGGAGAGCGTTTGTGAACAGCACTTTTCAGATCTCACTGATTCTTGATGGGATTTAGGTCTGGACTTTGACTGGACCATTCTAACACATGAGGATGCTGTGTTTTAAAGCCATAGCTCTGGCTTTATGTTGAGGGTCATTCTTCCCATCAGCTCTGAGCAGCTTCCCTGTCCCTGCAGAAGAACAGCCCTGGAGCCTGATGCTGCACCTCCATGTTTGACAGTGGGAGGGTGTGTTTGGACTCATGTGACCTGTTAGTTTTCCACCACACAGAGTTTTGCTTTTAGGCCTAAAAACTTTTAGTCTCATCAGACCAGAGCACCTTCTTCTACATGATTGCGGCCCCCGCTTAGCTTCTGGCAAACTGCAAACTGGACTTCCTATGGTAGTTTTTCAACAATGGCTTTCTTCTTGCCACTCTTCCATAAAGGCCAGATTAGTGTAGTGCAGGACTTATAGTTGTGCTGTGGACAGATTCCCTCCACCTGAGCTGTGGAGCTCTGCAGCTCCTCCAGAGTGACCATGGGCCTCTTGGCTCATCTCTTATCAGTGCACTACTTCGGTCCGTACATTTTGGTGGGCGGCCATGGTAAGATTGTAGTGGTCCTACAAATCTTTTTATAACCTAACCCGCTTTAAACGTCTCCATAACTTTATCACTGACCTGTCTGGTGTGTTCTTTGTACTTCACGATGCTCCTCAGTTTGCTCCTCCACCTTCTCATCACAGAACTGCTGCATTTATACTGCGATTAGATCACACACAGATGGACTCTATTCAATCATATGGTCAATGTTCAACCTTTAAGTAATCATCAGGAAACTTCTGACTGCGTTAGGCTGCACCCAGGA
Source organism: Eucyclogobius newberryi (assembly GCF_026437365.1). Taxonomy (NCBI): domain Eukaryota; kingdom Metazoa; phylum Chordata; class Actinopteri; order Gobiiformes; family Gobiidae; genus Eucyclogobius; species Eucyclogobius newberryi. The sequence continues at coordinate 8,643,230 of NW_027316532.1, read as the reverse complement.
AAAAGAGACTGGATACTTTTGCATACTTCAGATTTTTTTTTCTGGATCTGGAAATCATGTATAACTTTTCCTCCACTTCACATTGTTTGCCACTTTTTGTTGCTCTTTCACAATAAATGCCAATACAATGTATTTAAGTTATGGTCGTGATGTGACAACATGTGGAAATGTTCCAGGGGTATGAATACTTTTTCAAGCCACTGTAATTAATGTTCAGCTTGACTCACTACTAGTTGCAGACATCTATTACTCTTCAATCTGTTATGTCAGTCTAATAAAATGCTCTGACTTTCTTCTGCCCTTGATAATGTCCATCCCGGAGCACAAAACTAATCCATAATCCTTGTAACTCTAATAAAGTTTTGTAATTGTGGCCGGCACTATTTCAATGCAAAATCCCTGTCGCCATCACTGTCAGAGGTTTGTGGTGCATGCTGGGTGGAGTGATGTCACATGCAGGAGCTCTAATGGTTTTAAATGAATGGGTGGTAAGAGCTAAATGTGACCACTTTGCTTACATACAAATATGTATGTGTATTCCCAGCTCACATACCCAGCACAGAGCCGATCTATTGTATCTGCATTGGCATTGGCTCAAATATAATTATATTTTTATCCATGTTCTGATTTTAAGGAATAATTAAATACCTTCTTTCAGCCTCTTCTCTCATCTACAAGGGCCACTCGAGGAGCATGAAGGAGCTCTGATAATTGCACTCATCAAACATACAGGATGCACCTTTTTATGTGCACTACTCACTTTGATGTTTGCTTTAAGAACGTGCCTATGCTCCAGAGATACAAATGACTGATAATCAGATCAAACAAGCTTAGCCATAATAGCTATTATTAACAATATAGCATCAGACATGGCATTGTTAAGTGCTTTGGCATTTTCAGCTTTGATAGGAACTGCAATTGAGCGTTCTTCTCTGATATTGATTTGATATATAAATTCAGTTGCCATTGTTTTGAAAAAATAAAAAAATAAAAAGCCATTATATATTCAGCCCTGCAATTTCCTAGCAGCATTTTCTGCAGGGAGATTAATCCTAAAGGCACACCCCCTAGGATGGCCAAATCACACATTTTCAGGGGATATCCCATATAACCTAAAAAAAAAATATTTCAGATAGCAATGGCTTAATTTTAAATCACTACATGGTGCAAATTACATTTTCTTACAGTGTTTGAAAGCAGAACGCCTGCATTCTAAAGGCTGCTAAGGTTCTATAAGTTGGCTCTAATAACAGTGACTGAGTTAGCTTTGCACTAAAGCATTTTCAATGGGAGCGTTAGCATTAGCCCCAAACGTGACAAACTATGAAAAACCTGGGACGTTTTGGTGACAGAAAATGATACATCTTGTGGTCATTAGTTACCACATATCTGATAAGCCCCTTGTAATGTGTCAACCATGTAATATTATTCTCATAATTAGTTATTTTATTCAGTTTTTCACAGTTGAATTCGATTACAAGATGAGCTCATATGAACAAAAAGGGCCTGTGACCACAGCAGCTGGTCCCAGTCCAGTCCAAGTCCAGTTTTTCAACCTGAACTTTAAGTCCAGTTAAGTCACTTATAAAAGCTTAAATAATGTTTCCCTCATAATGAACTCACTCATACTCTTATTTAGAGTGATTCATGCATGTTTCTTTATTTGTCTCAGTTTATGTACTTAATTTATTTTTAATTGCAATTAAAATACAATTAGTGGATAAACCGTTGCACCCCAAAAAGACTGTAAATAAATACCAGAAAAAGAGCATATTATGTATTCTTTCTTATGACAACCCTGCAAATTGATCTTCACAACGCATAACTTACATGCTGTAACATTTGACTCTGCTTTGAAAAGTGATGTGTTCAGATGAAGTTATTCCCTGGCAGTCAATAGTTTCATTGTGTACATTTAAATAAAGTTCAAGTACTCAAACCCCATTATAAATATCTCCTATTGTGCACATGCTGAACTTCCTCAGGCCTGACGTTCTGATTCACACCATCACTTACCTCCTTAAATCATGTCTCCCGCCTCCAATCTCCCCGGCTTCCTCTGCACCCCGCACCACCAGGAAAAGGTATATATTTTTGTGACATCTATCATGGTGAAAATCCGCAGACAATAACCACAGCCTTGCTCTCACACATGGCGGGCACTGGCACCTCTTGATACCGCGCTTGTTTGTGTCTTCTACTCCTAACCCCTCCGCCATCACTCCAGAGGCCCCGAGTCGCACCTACCACAGTGCAAGCGCGGTGCAAAGCCATCTTAAATAAGCACATACTTTAGCTGGGCCTCGGCGGCGAAGAAAGAGGATCATTATTTTGGAGGTGGAGAAATCCCACTTTGACAGATGGAGACACGGGGCTGATGCGCCACATAACAAGATCTCAGAAGAGTGAACGAGCGGCTCCTTACATATCAAAAGTGCAGCCCGGAGGATTTATTTGTTTTGGTGCGGCGGGTGATGAGTCTATTCCACCGAGCCGGGGTAAGGGATGGAGGCGCGTCAAGTTCGGGAGGTGTTAGTGGCGGTCCATGGTGAGAAAGGAAAATGGACGTGGGACTGTCAGTGATTATACAGTAGATTCATTTTTCATTCTATGACAATTATGGGTCCATTAATGAGGTATTTTTTGTCATAATTAATCCATCAACAGGTTTACACATAACATTTTCTGTCACTAGATCGGATTTAGAGTCAAAATTATTGTTCGTTAATGTGTTCTTCATGTATTCTCCAACTTCCATAGTACATTATTGTTAAGAATTAAACAACACAGAGCTGTTTGTTAGTATTGACTCACATGGAGTCTGGAATACCAAAATGCACCCCCTGTTTGTTTCCATGGACGTGCTATTGCATTGCCCGGAACGTTCCACATTATGGCATTACATTGTTTATATATTATATCATATAGGGTTATTCAATCAGAGGCATTTTAATTGCTAAAATGTGAAAAATTTGTATTCTTATTGAGAGGTTTTTGTCAATAAAATGTCTATGGAGACCTTCCACCATGTACATGACAGGATTATGGTCTCTTTTAAAAATGTTAATAATATAATTATCTACTTTGAGTTCTTACGCAAAACAAGGCTAACAATAAATCTGAATACAACCAAAATATTGTGATACTATATTATCAAAAGTCTTGTCTCTTGTGGGCTGTCACAGTCACAATATATTGGATTATAATATGTTGATTAAATGCACTCAGCAGTACTATCCACATGGCCACCGAAAAAACTAATAAAAGACCCTCAAAACTCATTGTTAATCAAATATTCTTATTTATTTTCTTTGTTGTTGCAGCAGCAGTGGGAATAACATAGACCATGATCTTTTGCTCAACTTCTGTGCAGACAAAATACAGAAAAAAATGTTATTTAGCACTTTTATATCTCAATTATTTAAAAAAGAATGCCTTTTGAAAGGAACAAAAATATATAATTCATACAATTCTGTTAGTCTCTCCACAATGTCGCAATAAATATGATATGAAATGGATTTGTGCAAGGTGGCGTATCGTCATGTTGTCGAGATGACTATTTAGGCTGTGACAACTTGAATAAGTGAGTTTAGACTCAAAAGTAGAGTTGTGGTCATCACGCTGCACCTCTGTGTCCCTCTGCAGAGTCCCGCCCGCCCAGTGTATACAGGCCATAACCCCAGCACACTTCACATCTGATTAATGTCTCATAGATGAACCCACAGCCTCTTCTCCTCCTCTCCACTCACCTTCAGGATCTGTCATCACATGTGACGGCCAAGTATTCAGGGTCGCCCCGGAAACGCACTTCGACCTTGTGCCAACACCACCTCTGCGCCCCAAAGCCCCTATGCTCATTTCATAATTTGTCTGCCGAGGAAACCAGGTGACATAACCAAGCTTTTTTATGTTACAGCTGGACAATGTGGAGAATGCAAAGATGAACTCATTACATTTGGGGAACTTGATTTTCTATAGAGGTATGTAGATGTTTTTTAGACATGAGGACAGCTTCAGAACTGCTTTATCAGAGGGCAAAGCATCACAGTAAATTCACTCTCATCCCAAAACATACAACATATAACAACATATCAGATGCGTTTATTGATTGATAAGGTTTTCACACTTGTTGTTATTGTTTTATATGGGGAGAGTCATGTTGGACAAGCAATGGACACGAGGACATGCCAGAAGAGACAATAGACAGTCCAATAGCCAATAAAAAGTACCAAAGCACCCAGGCCTGACGCTCAAAACACATACTGCATAGAACATATTTTAAAACATGTATTGCACATTAAAACACCCAAACACCCAAACATTGTATCATATTTAACTCTATTTGAGCCACCACCTAAGCCCGAAACCACTTTTTCACATGTAATCCAACAAATGATTGATTTTATTATACATTTGGATGATAAAATGCAATAATAATAGACAAAATAATAATAAATACTGTCATTTCTGTTGTTTCTTGTGGCAGATAAATATGATGCCTCTATTTTTGGTTTTATTACAAAAAAAAATAGAGGTTTGTTCACACCTTTCTAGTCAATAGAACTATTGCACTAGTAATCACTTATTATGCAGTGGTTTAGTCAAACAGTGCTGCTTCTGTACAGTTCTCTATAGAAGAAACGCGTGCAGCTTTAAGTGTTAACATTTGATGATTCTTTTTTAACATATATTGTTGTATTTACCAAGCACTAACACCACCGTTGTGCAACTAAGGTTTAAATAATAAATGCACAAAGCAAATACAAAAGATGAACCTCGTACCTGGGGACACATTGGTCATGTTTATAAAATGTGATATTCTACATACCCTCCCTTTATGTCACATAAGCTATAACAGTCAAATAATTACACCACGCCAGACAAAATGTTGTCAGCTGTTAGAATTGTGTTTTTGGTTGCGTCAGTCTGAGCACACTGCCCTAATAAACACTCAAACGAGGATACCTTCTTCACACCTCTCCCCCCAGAGATTCCCAATTAACTAGAAAGGTGTGAACAAACCTGGATTTTTTTTTGTAATGAAATATTCTTCAACAAAATAAAACCAAAAATAGAGGCATCATATTTATCTGCCACAAGTAACAACAGAAATGACAGTATTTATTATTATTTTGTCTATTAATATTGCATTTTATCATCCAAATTTATTATAAAATCAATCATTTGTTGGATTACATGTGAAAAAGTGGTTTCGGATATAGGTGGTGGCTCAAATAGAGTTAAATATAATAAAATGTATTTCTTCCATTCCTTAATAATTCCTAAATAATACATTTTTCCACCATGTGTCATTAAAATACCTAAAAATACTCAATCCAGCTGAACCACTGAACTATTCTCAAAAACATCTGCTTTTTGAAATCAGCTGTAACAAATTCTAAAGTATTACCTAAAGTTACCTTGAAGACTCCACTAACTTTCCCTCCTCTGATAAAATCGGTTAAAAAGTGCTCAAATCCAAAACCAATACACACCAGCGCTGCTCACAAACCTCATCCACAGACTCATCCATCAAATAACTTTCCTCTTTTAACTTGAACTTTGGCGACGCGTTCAAATTGACTTTCAAACACCCTCTTGCCTTCAATTAAACCGGTCGGCCCTTTGATTCAAGCTGCAAGGTACGAGCGAGAAGATCGGAGTGAGACGGGGGAAAAAAACTGTATCAATCAATTTGGGTTTCTCTCCTTTCATTTGTAAAAACATGTAAAAACATACTTTGGCACCTGACGTGGGGGGAGCGCGTCTGAAATCAAAGCGTATTAATAATTAACGCTAATTAGCCGTGCGGGGGAGAGGTGTGATCTCGGTTAGCGTGGCACTGCTAGCATCTTCCATGTGAACTTATCGCTTGTCGTTTGCTGATCGTAAGACGGAGATGACAGAGAGAGGTTAAAGCACAGAGGCTAGCTTCACTGGAGAGATTCTTATTTTTTTAAGTTCAAACGAGCAGAAAATGGCAGACAAACGTGTAGCCGTTCACGCTAATTACGCATCTTGTTATGAGATGACGGGGGCACTGATTACAAAGGTTTAAGCATCACGAGGTTACAATAAAAGTAAAAAAGAAGGAGATTTAATTAATGTAGCAGCAGGGATGGCAGCGGGGAAAAAGCCCTGAAAGGCTATAATGCGAGCTTCAGTAGCCTGCTATTGGATTACACTGTGTTGCATCATGGCGGATTAGCTAACAAGCGCGAGTGTCGCTAAGCTAGCAAACATCGCGCCAACAAACCTAGAGGGGTAAATTAAAAGTGCAGAGCATAATCGGCCTTGATTTGTTCTTTGGGAAATAAGGACATGCCTCAACTCAAGAATATAAAACCAACTTTAGAAACAATAGGGGTGGATTTGCAACACTTTGCAGGGAAACATATAAAGGAATGGCCTTAAAAGCTAATTATCAGTCCTAGTAAGACATTTTGTTTTTTATTTTGACCATTCCTGAAATGCTTCTGGATATATCAGTGGAGCAGTACCAAAAACAGAGCAGATCTCAAACAACAATAAACTGCATCCAAATTTTTATTAAAGGTGCACTGTTCTCCAAATGCTTGAGTGAGTAGGTTCACCTCTCCACAGACCTGACTTGTAACTTGGCTTGGTGGTGTCATCTGATTGTCTCCATGGAGGTAGTTTATTTTATTTATTTACACAATGTAGATAGATACAAGCTTGTTTACAAGATAGTAAACAAGCAGGTGGCGGACTCTTCTACAGAAAAACTACATCATGCACTTTTTAATCAAGTCTCTAAAGCCACCAGAAATGTGCCATTCATTGTGAACTTAAACACTGCTATAAAATAAATCCAAGGCCTCACCATGTAAGATTTCAGCCCAGAAAATAAACTGAATTAAATATATTTTTTTAATTATATTGTTTTAAGTGCAGTAAAAGCTGTGAAAAAGAATGCAAATGGCCAAATGATGTTTTGGCCCATAGATGTGAATGAGAAATGGAAGCACATTCAATTCAATCCACCAATTGACGGAGCTGGGAATTGAACCCACAAAGCTGCAACTGGCCAGGCCAAGCCCGGCACACGTGCTATCCACAAAAAAACCTCAAAACCCATTGTTATTCAAATGTTGTTATTTAATGTCTTTCTTTCTTTCTTTTCCTTTAAGTGATATGGTGTTTCTCATCAAAAACTATCAGGAGTTGTGTTTTATCTTCTACCCAAGCGCTCCAGTAACTTGGTTTCACTTTAATTCAAGAGCTCCTCCCAGTTTCTTAAAGCCCACACACCTTCAGTTGACTTAACTCATGCTTTATCACTGCTTTTTCTAACCATATTAACCCTCGACACGTGTCCCTACCCGACTCTCATTACAACTGTACAGTATATTCGTGCAAAGCGCCTCTTCCACAGAAACATCCCGCTAACAAGCCAATTCATCTTATATTTAGGAGCAAATCTGATTACGCCCGACGCTTTGCCCTCGCCGCGGTGATGAATGGGCAGACTCACAGATGGGCGCTTTGATTTATCTCCCTGACCTTTTGTATGCAAAGGAGAGACGTGCTCTGTACAGGTCTAATGTGACGCGTCAGGAAAAGGGGTCAGGGTGTAGAAAACAAGTGCCCCCCTCCTCTCTGATGACTCCATTGTTTTGGCCCGGTTCAAACTGCTGAGCACCACAAGCATAAGCACTCTGTAAACCCGCAAAGTGAACATAAAACCAGGGAGATGGGCCTGACAGGTAAACACGCCATCATACTTCGACCAATAATATGTGGTAAACGGAGTAAATATAACTACTGCATTCATTTAGTTTAGAAATCACCAATGCATGGGAAATCATAGTTGTAAAAGGATTACTATGGTTGATCTCATCTGTATGGTTATATTTTACATTTAGACACCAACTATCTCTTTTCCCATTTATACATTTAATTACTGCCCATTAACATCAATAGCTATGGATGCTACTGTACAGAAACTATTAATCCAAGTATTTCTTTATAAATAGTACAGAATAATAGCTGAATAACCATAACATACCAATGACAATATATCACAGGGGCTCCTTAAATGGAGTTGGAGATCGAGTCAATCGCTAACTGAGGTTCAGGAGCGGGACCACGCCTCAACCTCTACTGCACTAGTAAACACGCCCCACTCTCTAACCACACCTCTAATTACCCAGAAGCCCTATTTATAAGGCCTATTCACAGCGTATCTTGTCGTCTCTGCTGTCTCGACCCCTCCCTCCCACCCCATGTCTTTATCATCTTCACCTTAACACAGCACCATTTACGGAGGGGGGGGGTTCTGAATCCGCATCCTGAGTCTCTACCCAGCCAACTCTCGTGCTCGATCGTCGCTGCATCATCGCTACATCGTGGCTCCACCGTCGAGCTCCATCGTCGAGCTCCATCGTCGTTATTATCAATAAATATTTCATCATACTGGCGTGGTCCCTGCTAGTGAAGTGTTATTGTGAGGCGGGTGTAGCCCTGACCTCAACCAAATGAACTGTTCCAAACCCTAGTCCCAACCCTAAACTTACCCCAACAAAATTGGGGCTAAACAGGGACTAGACCAGTAACCAAACCTTGATTAGACTTAGAGTGCAGATAAACACTTGCACTACATTCAAATTGGGATAGGACTAAACCTGGCCCAGAGCGGAACCAGGTCTAGAACAGGACCAAAGTCAACATGAGAGTTAAACTGGGCTTAAATCAGGACGAGCAGTACTAGTGTGAACGCAGCCTGGGCCAAAACCTGGGCTAGAACAGGACCAAAACGTGTCAGAACTAAACTAGGCTCAAACCAAGACCAAACCAGTGTGAACTAAGCAATATTACTGTTTGTCTTACATGATTTGCTTAGTTCCTGAAGCATTCCATGTGTTCTCACTTCATTGTGTAAGGGAGATCAATAATGTCATACAGTATATTCATAATCTATGCATTGACGTTTGCAGAGCCGTTTCTTTACACCTGGGGGCCCCGGGCAAAAGAGGCATCCAAGGCCCCACCCTGTTAAGGACAATTTGATCATGATCCAATTTGATCATAAAACTTTGAATGTGCTCAGTGGGATTTAAGCACTACATCACAAAAATAAAAGTCTGCTTTTGCTGCTACTACTACTTCCACTGCACTATGAAGTGAATTAATACTGCAATAAAAATGAATAATAATAATAATAAAAATATCTATACTCCAATAACTGCTACTTGTGTTACTACTGTTATTGAATAATTCAGCATTATGGCTATTACTACTGCTATAATTAAGTACTACTTTGGTAAAATCATTATTTCTAATACTCTTACTACTACCGGATTCTAAAAATGTTAATTTAGGGAACAACTATTGCAACAATTACCAGAACTACAACAAACCTGCAATCTGATCAATGCATGTTGTTAACAGAAATAATAGTCGTTTTGATAAGCAACATTTTTGACACTCACAATTTGTCAAGGTAAATTAGCAAATTAGTAGAATATAGAGTGTGTTCCCTTTACAGTCTGAAGATGATTGATAATGTATGTACATGCTAATTAAATTCCCCTCTGCTTGTCTGGTGGGCACTGGTGGCGTGTTAGCAGAAACCAGCAGCGCTCACTGATGAAAACACAGATTTATACAGAAAAGTAATTTGACGTGATGTTCTTTTTTAATCAACACCTGTGCAGGAATGTTACTATATCCATATCTGTACAATATTGTCACTATATACAATTCCCAGTATGATAGTTTTGAAGATATTTTGAAGATGCTAACAGCTAACTGTTGCGTAATGGTATATTTTCACTTTGCCCCAGGTCAGCCATGAAAAAGAGGTAATGGGTTCTTTGCTGGTCAAATAAAAGTAAAGAAATAAAGAAAACTACTGTTTTTCCCATTCAAAATGCCTACAAGATTTTGCTGTGAATCACTGTCATAATATGAAATATTAACATGTAAAAGTGTTTTTTTTGTTGCCGCAGGAATAAAATTATACTTTTCACGTAATGTGACAGTCCACAATATTTTGGTTATTGTTAAAAACTTGTGACGCAAATAGACATCAAAGAGTCACAAACTCCTCTAGAGACCTTGAAGTTTAACAATTGTAACCATATTTCAATCAACCTGCCCCAGGGCAGCTGTGGCTACAGTACACTGGGGAGTGAAAGAGGAATACAATGAATCAAAACTAATATATGACCATTTTATTTAACACATTATATTAAAAACACTGTAAACCCCCTTAAAATCCCAATGTAAATGTATAACATTTTGTCCACCATTTGATGAAAAAAAAACATTCAAGCTCTTGAGAATATAATAACACACTTATTTTCAGGCAAATTAACCATTCTGGGAAGAATCAGGGTCAGTTTGTACTCCAAACCCACAAACCAAAATAATGGACAGTATTTGCCTGGACTCTTCCACAACAAGACGATGTGTCTAAATAAGACAAGGCGATGCCCATGGACACAATTACAGTTCAGCATAAAACATGACAGACAAGTTTAACGTGTCCCAGGCAAAAACATCTCCATCTACAAGCAGGTAGCGGACCAGAAAAGTTACATAATGCACTTTTAAGCAAGGACTTTAACACATTCAGCAGCGTTTTGACTACTGCGAGCATTTGTATTCCTACAGCG